>NC_136263.1:162972976-163477013 GCF_964187855.1 Myxine glutinosa
ACCCACGTTATGGACTTTGACCCGTTGTGTGATTCAAATACGTCACCCCACCTGAAACATTTCCGCACCTTTCAGAATAACCTCTTCATGGTCAATCACACAACGTGAAGGTCCATAACGTGGGTGATGTATTCTGCAAACTTCGGACATTAATTCAATTGTAAGCTATTTGCTCACTAAACCCTCGACATTTGTTCACTAAACTATATATTATATAATCTATATTATAATAGGCCACGGTGATTCTGTCCGTCTGTTCGGGGGTGTGGCTTACTCCGTTTAGAGAGTAGCTCCACCCATTCTTGGAGAGGCTTCATGTAAACAAATATCCACCATTTTATCACCTCGAATAGCTTTGAGGCCTGTTTAGTTAGGCCCATGCTGTCTTTCTCTCTCACACAGGCTTATTTCAACTCTAATTCGATATATCATTTCATTTTTAACAGTCGCTAACATAGTGTTAGACTCGGTTGAAAAAAACCGGGAAGAGAATCCCATGAAAGTTTCCGTTTATAGAAGGAAATGATTTCTCAAAGGCCTGTAAACTAAAGCCCATTCATTGAGTCAACCTCACGATTTTATCTTGAATTCACCATCTGATTTCATTTTTATCGATGGTTTTTAGACTCGGTGTCAGAAATAATTGAGAGCATTGAGAGCGAGGAGCTAGGGGTTGGAGAGTGAGGAGCAAGGAGTTGGAGAGTGAGGGCCGATTGGAGCGGAGAGTGAGGGCCGATTGGAGCGGAGAGTGAGGACCGATTGGAGCAGAGAGGAGTGTGAGGAGGTATTGGAGAAGAGTGTGAGGAGGTATTGGAGAGGAGTGTGAGGAGGTGTTGGAGAGGAGTGTGAGGAGGTGTTGGAGAGGGGTGTGAGGAGGTGTTGGAGAGGAGTGTGAGGAGGTGTTGGAGAGGAGTGTGAGGAGGTGTTGGAGAGGAGTGTGAGGAGGTGTTGGAGAGGAGTGTGAGGGGGTGTTGGAGAGGAGCGAGGGGTTGGAGAGAGGAGCGATTGGAGAGGTGAGTGAGGAGCGATTGGAGAGGGGAGTGAGGCGCGATTGGAGAGGCGAGTGAGGCGCGATTGGAGGGGAGTATGAGGAATTGAAGATGAGTGTGAGGGATTTGAGAGGAGTGTGAGGGATTGGAGAGGAGTGTGAGGGATTGGAGAGGAGTGTGAGGGATTGGGGAGGAGTGCGAGGCATTGGAGAGGAGTGTGAGAGATTGGAGAGGAGTGTGAGGGATTGGAGAGGAGTGTGAGGGATTGGAGAGGAGTGTGAGGGATTGGAGAGGAGTGTGAGGGATTGGAGAGGAGTGTGAGGGATTGGAGAGTGTGAGGGATTTGAGAGGAGTGCGAGGGATTGGAGAGGAGTGCGAGGGATTGGAGAGGAGTGCGAGGGATTGGAGAGGATTGTGAGGAATTGGAGAGGAGTGTGAGGAATTGGAGAGGAGTGTGAGGAGGTATTGGAGAGGAGTGTGAGGAGGTATTGGAGAGGAGTGCGAGGAGGTATTGGAGAGGAGTGCGAGGAGGTATTGGAGAGGAGTGCGAGGAGGTATTGGAGAGGAGTGCGAGGAGGTATTGGAGAGGAGTGCGAGGAGGTATTGGAGAGGAGTGTGAGGAGGTATTGGAGAGGAGTGTGAGGAGGTATTGGAGAGGAGTGTGAGGAGTATTGGAGAGGAGTGTGAGGAGGTATTGGAGAGGAGTGTGAGGAGTGGCATTGGAGAGGCGTGAGGGTGGAGAGGAGTGAGGGGTCACATATTATGTGAAATAAATAAATTGTGTTCATTACACCATTTTAACCATTTTGTAAAATTTAATGTGCAGCATCTAAATCAAGATGTCCAAATGTCACACACATCCATACCCGTGGGATTCCCACGGGTGACCCCACTAGTAAATAATCTTACCCTACAGGATTGGGCTTGCTCGCAGAGTGCTTGAGTGGTACTACCATAGGCCACCAGGTCGGACATAAGCGCCTCGTGTTTCTTCAGCAAGGCCTGAATTGTAGGAATGTCAGAATAATTACACAAAATCAATGCAACTACAATAATAAAGATTTGCTATCTGCTGATGAAATTTAAGAATGAAAATGCAATTTTCCATTTGAGGATAACTGGGGAGGGCGTGAGGGGAGGGAGGAGGTACTTCAAAATCAAATGAGACAAAACACATTTGGATTGGCCCAGTGTGTTATCGGGTTGAAATACCTTGTATGGAGTCAATTTGCCTTTTGCATCCAAATATAAAGCTTAAATATACAAATGTTGAACACGACAAAGGAGGGAGGTGATTGTGCAGTTGTGCAATGAAAATCCAAACAGGAGCACACCTCAGCTGAATCCTCGTCCTTGCCGTAGTCTGTGCTGCCCACAATAGGCTCTTTCTCACGCATCCAGGACTCGGCAGCACTTGCATCGGCAAAATACTGCTGGGCCTGCAGAGAGTCTTCAAGGTCTTGTCGCCGTTGGCTGGCCTTGCTCTTCAGCACTTCCCATCGTGTGCCCAACTCACCCAGCTTGGCAGAGATGTCCTCATGAGCAAAGTGTCCTGTCGACAAAATGAGACTTGTACGTGAAGACATCGGAAATTTTTACTGTCTACATCTACATGCATCGTACGCCTCCAAACTCATCATGGTGAATGGGCCTGTTTAACAATCCTACGTCAGCACATAGCTCACGATAATGTGATCACAGGATTAAATGCAACATACAATGTGGGTTTGTTCATAGTCCATGACAGTACTTGCAATTCGAGCAATAATCTCTCCAAATGTCCTCATCCTACTTGCAATTTATATATAAACTCCACAATCAGGCTTTGTCAACTTTAATTTTAATTGGAGAGGGGGGTGGGGCCTGGAGAATAGCAGGGCGGCACAGAGGCCTCAATGCAATACACACATAACTTTTTCACAAGTCTGTTCCTCACAAATTTAATTAACTATTGAACAATAACAGCCATTCTCAGCGTATTATATTAACATTTAAAGGAGGTTGTAAAGGATACTCATTCTACAACACCAATTACGTAACATCTTTATTGCAAACAGCGAAAAAGATGTTTATCTCAAGTAAGGACTTTATCAAGTTGGAAGCAAGATAGACTTTCTGAATGCCTGGATCATCAGCTTGGCTCGACCCTTGCAGCCCAGAGCTTCTCCAAACGGTGGGTCCATAACTACGACAGTGGGTCTATATCCATAATCTCAGCTGAGACCAGTGCACCCACAAATGGTCCGATTCAGACTACATTCATGTTATTTTGTACCCAATAAATGCCTTAGGCTTATCCTTAATAGCACTGCTGCCCACCCTGATGTCACCTCTCTTTTTTCACAATTTGCAAAATATATTCTCCACTTGTATTCATGTTTAAGAGGATCTCCTTCACCTTCATCAACCATGGCTTCCCCTTTGTGAACGACTGTTTTAATGCGTGGCTCATGGCCTGCAATCTCAGCCTGTAGGGCTTGGTGTTTCTTCAGAAGATTCTGCACACCAATCAAATCCTTTCCTATGGAGAAAGAAAACAAAAAGTAACATTTTTATTGATAGTTGAGGAAAACTAGACATGTAACTCATGCACTTCCAGCTGGTCAATGGTGGTACCATAGATACATGGTCCAGCTTTGGTGAGGACCAACTACATAAAATAAACTAGAACGCCACTCAGTAGAGCGCATACTCCCGCCGTGGGTCAAGTTGGAATAATACGTTTTGTTTAACATCCCCTCTCCCCAAAACAATAAATGAAAAAGAAAGTAGGCCCTAACTGTCAGAGAATTTATTTTGATATAACTCGGAATTAGAGGAGAAAAACATCATTTAAGAATAAGAATAAAAGCTTTAATGCAGTAAAACAGAAAAAAAAGTTGCCAAAAGAATTCCCCCCAAAAATACCTGGATCCGGAATAATATCCTGAGCTTCACCAAAAACTAATCAATTCTTCCTTATCCCAAGGGCAATCATCCCACCAACTTTCATCCAAATCCGTTCAGAACTTTTCCAGATATCTTGTTCACAAACACACGAACACACACACACACACGCGAATGCATTACTCCCTAGCGGGAGTAACGAGAATGGGACTCTGTAGTGAGCATACCTCTGCCAGGTTGAACAGTTCACGTTTTGTATCCCACTGACAGGCCAGACCTGGATCCGGACCTGAACCAAAATCTAATCGCTTGTTCTTGTCACCTTACCAACTCATCCCCTGAGTTTTGTCATAAGTCGTCCACAACTTTTTGAATCATGCTATAATGCTATATACTGTATTGTTTTTGGCCCTATCACTCAATGGTGAAAAATCACTTAAGAATAAAAAAATTCTCATATCCGGATCCAGATCTTCACCAAAATCAAATCAATTGAACCCTGTCACACACCAAACATGTCCACCAAGTTTTGGCTGAATCCGTCCACAACTTTTTGAGATGTCGTGCTATATATAGTTTTTTGCCACATCTCTCAAAGGTGAAGAATGACTTTTTAAAAATTTCAGATCCAAATCCAGATTTTCACCAAAATCTAATCATTTCATCCTTGTGACATACCTAACCTCTCCACCAAATTTCGTCCAAATCTGTCCACAACTTTTTGAGATATCCTGTTCACAGACAGACAGACAAACAAACAGACAGACAGGGGTGAAAACAAACTCAATCCACCTTTGGTGGCGGAAGTAACTATAATCAGAGAATGATAGTACGGTATGCTAAAGGGATAGCTACACATGCATGTAGGCAAAGGAGGTTGGGGTGGAAAAATGAGAAAAAGAAACAGAGGATGTATGGAGGAAATTTTTAAAATGCCACTCATTAGTAACGAATAGGATATGGCTCATAAGATGAGAAGCAATCATGTCCACATCAAAGTAAAATAATATCTGGAAGACCTATGTGGATTTATATAAGAAAACCTGCCATATTGAATAACAATATGATGCTTTTCAATGGTAGCTGCGTTCATCATTAAGGACCTCGGTTAGTTGAAGCTGCAACCGGTTCCTTCTCGCGAATCCATGCTTCCTCATCTTCCACATCACGGAAAAGTTGTTGCAGTCTCAGCGAATCGGCCAGTTTCTGCTTGCGAGCATCCATTGGTGCACGGAGAGCCTCATAGCGAGAGGCCAAGGCAGTCCTTTTGGTCTCTATAGCATTGGCATCAAAATGCCCTGCTTCCTGGAATTGCTGTGCCTGGATTACAACACCATCAATCCGGTCCTACAGTGGGAAGGGAAATTGGAGGAAAAACAGGACAGAGAAACCACATCTGTATAAAACTGTAGAAACTGAATCTGCAAAGATACTGTTGTGGATGAGAATTTTTTTTTTGTTGTTGTTGTGTAAATAGTTGTAAAAATATCGCCCTCCTTACTCCAGTGTTGTATAAAGGTCAAAGGGCGTTCCCGTAGTTAATTCCATAAAGCATACACGAAGGCCACCATATATCCATGTTCAGTAGTTATATCCTTATTATGTGTATTAGGCTAAGGATTTGTCTTCCATTAATTTGACACTCCATTGCACTGCATTAAATAAAGTAGATCCCTCCGACATGGCATCTTCCAAGTGCCAGGTTTAGCCAGTTTGCTGCATTTCATCTGCCGTCCACTTTGCTGCATTTCATCTGCCGTCCACTTTGCTGCAATTGCCAACTGCATTTTGGGCGGTTTTCTTCATTGCCATTGCTGCCCTTTGGCTGGGGCTAGCTCGAATCGCCCCCAAAACCACCATTGGCCACGAGGCAAGGTCGGGGAAGAAGGGCGTGTCTCCACCTCATCATAGAGGGGAGGAGTGAACCAGCCCTTGCCGACCAACCCAGAACGAGGGGTTGGCTTTAGAGGGCGGAGAGAGAACGTTTGGGGGAGGTTCGCAAAAGGGTCAAGGGTGGGGCTTATATAACCCGAGGCAGAGGCCCCCAGAGAGAGTCGAGGAGGGAGGAGATCAGAACACCGAAAAGCCTGGACGTTGTTGTTGGACTAAGCAAGAGAGGAAGTTGTTGGACTGGGTTGGACTAAGAAAGAGAGAGGAGAGAACCCGTCACGCCAGACCCCCCACCAGCGCGTCGGCTCCACCAAGCAGCTCCGACCCGTGATCCCGCGCACATGACAGGATCGGTGGCATCGGCGGCCATCGAGGTCCAGCCCGACGTCCCGTGCGGGATCAAGCTCCAGCCAGCTCCGTGCCTTCCTCCCCCTCCAGCCACCCACCTCCTGTCATTCCTGCCTGCAATTTCCTCATTCGTGTACGTGAGTTTGTTCTGTTTGTCTTGTCCCTGGGTATTAATTAAGCCTGTTTAGGTAAGCTAGCGATTTTCACTGTCTCTGATTTCTTCTGTATTTTATTTTATTATCCTTCCTTCTCCTTGGTTTCTTTGATTGTGTAAATAGTAGGAATAAATTTAGTAGCATTTCCAACCTTTTTGCTTTGGTGTTCTTCTTCTTCACATCCTTCGCTTTAGTCTTTTCCCCATTGAATATCTGTGGCGCGATTCGGCCAACGTTCAGGAATCGGGTTAGTCGGGGTAACTGTTAGGGCTGCGGCGCCATCCGCTCGGCAAAACAACATCCTATCCGCGGTCCGTAACAATACAATGAAAGTTCGTATCATATGCATTTTTACGGCGTAGCCCATAGGGCAAAGCCGTCTAGAACAGTGTTTGTACGTCCGTAAGTATGTATGCATGTCCCCTCAAACGTATACCAATCAGAGCTGAGGATCTGGTCACATGACAGGGTGATGTGATTACGGCGGTACGGCAGCTGACTCCGCACGCCGCCATTTTAATTCCAATTTCGTTCAGTCCGAACATATCGTTGAACCTGTCATATATCACAATCGCCATACTCTACCTTTACGCTTTTCATTCAGTGTGAAACACAAACCAATTGTTAAAATGACAATCAAATATGAAAAGCATCGGCGTTACAGGTCTTCAAACAATACGGTACATATAGGCCTTATGCTTCATGCCTCAGCTTCGGACCGCTTCGGACAAATTAAGCCCAGGTTTCCTAATACAATAGTGTATCATTTCAGTAGTATCGTTTTCGTAATAATAATAAAGTAAATATAACCATAACACTTTAATCCCAATGTCGTGAATAGAAAGTTGATGGATTGAAGCGGTGTATGGTTCATTAGTCAATGATATTAAAGTGGTGTATGGTACCAATAACAGTGGAAGTAAGGAATTAGCCTCGGGTTTTTTTTAAATAGTAATATCATTTTCGTAATAATGATAACATAACGTTTATATTATAGTAAATGTAATCGTAACACTAATCCATTCTTAGTGACTGCAAAGTTACTGGAGGTTAAAATATATATTCTACATATTAAAGTAGCGGCAGTTTTGTGTCCGGCCGTCACGCTGCATCATTACGTCTATCTTCAACTAAAGTATCAAACAAGCCCGGCTACGCCGCTGTTAGACTTTCAGTCTTGTTATTATAGAGGTCGTGATGATGGACACTCGCTTTTGCACCGTGACGATACATCGGGCTGCCAAAGGAGTTTCCATGGCTATTGCGCACAATCCTGGATGGGTCGCCACTCAGGCTGGATCCACCCCACCTGGTGTTAATTCAACGGCATGACAGGCAGGGGCTTGAACTCAGGACCTTGTGATCTCAAGCCAGCAAACTTAACCATTAAGCCAACACCAGGCTTAATAGAGGTCATCTTAAAGATTACAGCATGTTTTATCTTACAGGGTGAGTCACAAAAATGTACCGATTAGAAAAGTGTATTTAAAGAATGACCGCATTTTGGTCACAACCTGCAACAAAATACAGTAACAGGCCGATTGGGAAAATATGCATTTACAGCATTCTTGAAGGATGAAGAGCGCAATTGGGAAACACATTTAATGTGCTATTAAAAGATTAATTTTACACCTCTTATCCACACCACCCTCCCCACGGTTATATCAGAATGAGCCAATTTGTCACACAGTCACGGATTGTTTAACCCCAATATGGGCTGCTCAAAAATGACGTAACGCTATTTTTAATGACCCGTGTATCGTGTGTACCGACAGGTTCATTAAACCTTACTAATATTTTTAATTTGACGTAGATTAGACTTTTCGGAGTACCTCATCGTGAGTAACACTCGATACACGGTATAAAACAAATTGACAAGGGTCAACGTTACAATTTCTGTGTGTGACTCAATAGGATTATTGATCAAGCAGGAATCAACGAATATCATGTTTACTTGAATTGTTTGGTAAACAAACATAATTGTCGGTTTCGGGTCATGGAGAAACCAGGCCACTTCGTCGAATTACCTCTCACACTCCCTAAAAATTCACGGTATGATGTGGTATCATTAGTCATCAGATTTACGGTCCATATTTTTTTTGAAGATCAGAACTCTGAGGAAGGGTTGGTTGTGAATGCGGAACGTTATGTAGACATATTGAACATATTTTTCTGCATTCATGGGAGAAACGTTCCTGGTGCTTTGTCCTGGTGCAGAACGGAGCAACTGCACGTACAGCTCAGCTCGCTTGTCCATGCACTGGTTCAATAATCACTTTCCTTGCAGATTAATTTCCCACCAATCTAGGTTCCTTGATTATTAGTTTTTTTTCCCCCGAGATTTTTTTTTCTGTTGGGATTTGTTCAGCATAATGTTTTCAAAGAGAACCAAACAAACATTCCTGAACTTAGAGATGCTGCAACGATGGCTATTTCCAGAGTTTCACATGAAATACTTCAGTCTGTAATCAGACTATTCCATACGTATTCGTAAATGTGAAGAACTCGGAGGACATTTTAAACATTTGCTGTCGTCAAACAAAACGTAATACAGAAAAGTTGCATGGAAAATGTATCATACAAGTTATGACATATGTATCAGAAAAATCCTTTGTGTATCATATAAATTATATGGTCTTGCCTTAAAATAGCAAATTTAATAAACAATTGAAATCGGGTACAGCTTTGGGACCAACCCGATATAACTGTTTATTTATTAGTAACCTGATGTGCAGTGACATCCGCCTCCAGCAAAGCATGCTTGCGCTGCAGGTTCTGGACACTTGTCAGGTCCTTCCCATAGTCTTCAGAGGCAAGATGGCCCTCCAGCTCATACAACCACAACTCAACGTCCTCCACATTGCGGTTGAACTGCTGTTGTTGACTCGCCTCACGGAGTTTGATGCCTGTTGATAAAAGCATCATAAATCTTTGCATGACATTAGATATCAAAGTGTACCTTGATATATATATATATATATATATATATATATATATATATATATATATATATATTGTTACGGTTTTTAGAACCTTCACTTTGTAAATTTTAGTAAATGTTCCCTTATGAATGATCCCCTGTAAATATCCCCATCATTTGGCTTATTAAAGATCGCACCCTAGTTAGTCCATGTGCAACACGTAGAGCACCATAGGACCTCTCTGTAGTTATTTCGTTATTATGTGTTTCAGTTAAGGATCTGTTCCCAATAGTTGAATCTGCGTTGCATTAATTAAATAAGATAGGCCCCATTCCGTCCATTTTGCTCTCTCTCTCTTTCTCTCAAAATTGTGTTACTTTGCTTGCCAGCAGCGTTCGCTGCATTCAAACGCCATTACGCACGCGGTCAAGCCGGAGAAGAAGGGGGCGGAGCGCCGAGACCGAGGCGTGGCCCTTTCGGCGAGCCAACCAGGGCTGAGGTGAGCTCCTTGATAGGCGTGGCTCGATGAAGCGCGGCTTGATTTCTACGCGGGCTATATAAGCGCAAGCGCGGCGCCTTTACACAAGAAGGGAGAGCAGTGCGGTTGTTGAAAGAAGCCCAAGAGGAGAGAGGACAGAGAGGGCACGGACTGCGCGGAGGTTGGGCGAGATTGCATCATCGATTGTATTGAACTGCGCATACGGCCGTGCAAAGGACTACCCCCCCCCCCCCCCCCCGCCACGTATAAGGTCCGACGGTGTGCCAACAGTACGCGCTCGCCGCTCCCGCGGTACGAGTCAACACCCGGAGCCGGACTCGAGTGAAGCTGGAGCCGGACCTCGACGCCTACCATCTGCCTGGACCCTTCTCCTCCTTCCAGCAATTCCTTCCTGCCATTCCCTGTTCGTGTGAGTCTGTTTGTTTTGTCCGGGGTTGTAATATAAGACTGTTTTAAGGTTGCCCAGTGTATCTGCTTCTTCCTCTCCTTGTAAATGCCCTCCTTTCGTTTCTTCTTCATTTCGTGTACATAATTAATAAATATCTGGTATTCCTTTACTTTGGTTTCTTCTTCCCCCGATCGCTTTAGTCCTTTCCCGATTGAGTACATGTGGCGTGATTTGGCCAACCGCTATAGTCGGGTTTAGTCTTTTGTTAACGGCTTGAGTCGTGGCTCGCTTCGCTTGGCGTGTCCATTACAGCCGCGGCTCGGGCGGGGCTCATTTCCTCGCTTACCGGAAGGCGCTGGTAATTACGTCATAGGAATAATTGGCCTACTACCCTATTCAGCGCTGACCGGAAGTGACGTAATAGCTCCAGGACCGGCGGAGACGGCCAGCTTAACAGGACAAGGGGATTAACCCCCCCTTGCTAACGGGAGTGCCGTCCCCCGGATCCGTAACAATATATATATATATATATATATATATATATATATATATATATATATATATATATATATATATATATATAATGTATATATATATATATATATATATGTATATATATATATATATGTATATGTGTGTGTGTGTATATGTATGTATGTATGTGTGTGTGTATATGTATGTGTGTGTGTGTGTGTGTGTGTGTGTGTGTGTGTGTGTGTGTGTGTACAGTCAATGGACAATTTCTTTACAACTGCCTTTATTAGCCCCCGCTGAGGCTAACCCCCACTCTAGCAGGGAAAATGGCCTTAAAATGCATGTTGTTGTGTTGTGTGCCTTTATTAGATTTGTGAATCAATTGGTCACATTTCATTCAAGGTGAAATTTCAGGACGTCAGGTGCCAATTTGATGCAATTGTGGCGACAAACTTCTTGTGAATAAAAAGAACCATAAGAATAAAATGGTTCAAGTTTTGACTCAAGATTTTGATTTTTCAAGATTATGAACAGTGGAAATGAGGTGGGTCCCAGCAAAGTTTTTTTTTTTCTTTTTTCTGGCAGGCACTCATTGCACAACAGAAGAAACATCACCTCAGTGAGTTTTTGGCTTTGACCCCAAAATTAAGCGTCAGCCATCTCAGTGGAAGACCCCCGTCGTCACCTCGACCAAAGGTGAGTGTAAAGCAAGACAGATACGCCAAAATGTGAAGCGGATGTTGATTGTGTTTTTTGACACAGTGGATGTGTTGTGCACCATCAGTTCGTTCCACAAGGCCAGACGACGAATCATTGGTTTTATTTGGCTGTTCTGATACGCCTAAGAGATGCAGTTCAATGGAAGAGCCTGAAAAACTGGAGTCAGATTTTTTATGGATGTTGCATCAAAACCATGTGCCGGCCCATTCAGCACTCTCCACATGAGAATATTTGGGCAAGTACAACATTCCATTGGTTCCCCATTCACCGTATTCACCAGATTGGCACCAAATGACTTTTCTGTTCTACTGATGGAAACACACCCTAAACGGAAAGAGATTTCAGGACGTGCCAACCATCATCCAAAATGCGCTAAAACTGGAACTGAAAGCAATCATAAAAGAAGAGTACCAGTGATGCTTCAATAAAACGGCAGGGCCGCTGGAATCGGTGTTCAATCAGGAGGAGAGCACTTTGAAGGGGAGAAATTTGACCGTATCATCCTTTCGTTTTGTAAGAATAGATTTACTCCAGGAACTTTTTTGACAAGACCTCGTTCTAATGACCAAAAAAACCGTCAAATCATGGAAAGCCATAGATGTGCAAATTTTATGAAAAATCAAGCAAATGTTCAGAGGATCATAACAAGCATTTAAAATAGAGCCAAAGGACTTAAAAAACCTAATTCTCAGCTCCATTCATGTTCTTTAACAAGTGACTGTCGATTTTTGTTCAACTAAATATAAGCTAAAACCTGTGCCAAACAGTGAAGATCAAACACAACACAAGGCGTAGGAGCATAGCGAGGCCAAACTCATACAGGTAGTTAAAAGCAGATGTTATACAAATCCTACACTTCCCATGAATGTGCAGTTGTGTAAGAGGTGCTTTCGTGAATGACAGAAAAACGGAAGAAGCGGAGCGGTTGATGAAACTCACCCTTGAGCTCCGAAGCCTCTTGCAAATGGCGCCACAGATCCTGAACATCGTTGAGGCGGTCTTGCACTTCGTCCGAGGCATAGTGCTGAGCGTCAATAAGCTTCTGCCCAGAACACTCCAGTCTCTCCAGCCGGCTTTGGTTGGCTGTCAGCTCTGCTTCAAAGGCTTGATGCTTCTGAACCTTACCTTGCAGATTTGTTGGGTCCTGAAGAAAAACATGAAAATACAGCCATGATGATGCCATTTGTAAGGCAACTTACAAAAACAAGTAAAAAAACAAAAAAAAAATGGAAGAAAACAAAAACAAAAATAAGAGCAGTAACAAAACAATAAACAACAGCAGTTTGTCTGAACATGAACATTTGTGTTGAAGAAAAGGTGAGTGTAAAGTACATATTTACATGATTTATAATCAGTGACAAATGCAGAGCAAAACTGTAGAAAAGTATTGTGCCAAAAATGCCATGGAATCAAAGATTAACCAATCATAGAGTTATCTTCTAAACAATGTTAGAAGAAGTTATCTCATAAAAAACCCAATTAGTGCTGTCAAGATCGATCGTTTAGACAGTTCATCTTCCTGTCACCCCTCTGCTTTTCTCTATTATGTGCTTTCCATTTCCTGTTGTTCCCTTTTATTTATTTTCACGGCCATGCCCTTGGTGTCATGGCATCATGACACCCAAGTCACACAGCTCCATGCATGGGAAGTCACGTGGTGGGAGCATTGCCAATCGAGGAGCCATACGAGTTTCCTGCACGAGGGCAATAAAATGTTTCACCAGAGCGCACAGTGACAGATGGAGTCGAGGCAGTGCCAGAGAGTGGAGGCACAGCTTCAAGTCATCCGACGGAGTTCCAGTCGGCGTTTGACAACAGTACAATACTCGAGACTCGAGATGGAGCACTGGCTGACCTTATAAAATGGGTTGTGATGTCGAGATGTCCGTCCGTAAGTCCGTATCTGTCAACATTTTGTTATCTCATTAACGTCTGTTAAGTTTTTGCTATTTTTGCTGCACCTCCCTTATCACCCAGCTGATTGTTCTGAATCCTGACACATGAATACAAGACAGTAGTCCATACAATTGCTTGGGCTTTAATTTATTCCATTTCGGATCATGGAGGCTCAGGGAGGAGAGGGGGGAGGATCGCTCAGTCTTCTTCAATTTCGGATCAGGGGGGCTCCAAGGGTCTGAATCAGCAGAGGTCTGAACTACAACCTCAAGAGATGACTGTCAGCCCACTCGGGGCTATTTATAGTTTATGTAGGCGGTTGCCATAGGGTTGGTATCCTTTTTATTAATTGTATCGCTTTATTGCATCTCCATGTGGTGATAATTAATCCATTATTGTTCCTTTACTTCGCTGTGGTTTTTAGGTCAAGAACACACCACCAACATTACAAATTATTGTTTGGGGGATATAAGTGCGCCAGAATATTAGTACGCAGTTTCAAATTGTAATCATAATTTTCCTGTGCTCATGGGTCACAACCACATGCAAACTCGCCTCGTGTTTCAGCAATCCTGCAGAGTTGGTCACCGCCGAGACCTGGCCTAGTTCCTCAAGGCAAGATGGCTCAATTACAATTGTGGAAGTCTCTGAAGAGGAAGAGACTCTCAGCTCATTGTGAGATGTCTTTCTTGAAGAGTAGGTGAGCTATCGCCGACATCCTTACTAAATTCGTTCCTCACCGAATTAGTTATCAGTGTAATTTTGCATGCAACTATGGTAATAACATTGTTCCTTTGTAAATAGAGTAATTTCACAATGAATACTTTGTGTACTTTGTAATTATAGTGAATACTTCAGAATAAATAGGATTGAGCTTTACTAAAATCTGTAGTGGATTATGGTTGGAAGAATCTTGTTAAAAACGGAAGTATTACATTTAAACATACAGATATATCGAAAAAATAAATCTTTACTTTGAGTACCGTACAAATAAATGGTAAGTTTAAAGATGTTGAAAGCTTACAATTTTTTACAAGTGACGAATTGTCTGGCATAGAAAAAATGAATTGGTTAATATGCAATCTCTGTTTGCATATCCATTGTGTCATCTCTGACCACAATCTGTCTTGAGACAAACGGATCTTGACTCAGCTCTAGCGCACGAACTCTGTCCATTGTTCACGTTGGAAAAAATAATGTTTCATCGGCAAATGTCGGGCAAGACCATCTTGCCCGGGCAAAAGTATTGTTCGAGGTCCGACAAGGTCGATTGACTCAGTAAGTGCTGTCATGCACGCTTGGACAAAGCATTGTTCAAAGTTGATCGAGTCATATTGTTACGGGTTCCTCACCGATCTCCTGGTCTCGGTAACCCTCCGAACCCCGAGAGGAGCCCCGGCAGAAAAATATGTTATTCTCTGTGTTAGAAATCAATAGTGAAACCACACCAATGATTATAAATGAACAGATATTGTATTAAAAATCACACACAAGAATAACGGTACAACAAATGGCAATTAAGAGTGCACTCTATATACCTTATCGCATAGGATGGTACCATCGACTAAAGTCAGATAACTCACTGCGCTCCCAGCGAGTGAAAAGGACACTCCTCAATGTCTCTATGGCGCCCTCCAGAGGAGCACCTTCACCGCTCACTCAGCAAACTGCAACGTAATTGGAGACGAAGCGGTCACACACACACATCCCCGACAGACGGTAGGATGTTGGGGTAAAGCTGACGCGAAGCAAAACCTTTGTCGGTGTCCGAAGCGCGAGGTTCAAAATGGCCGACGGCTCTTACTGGAGTCGATGCGACTAGGCGAGGATTCGTCGAAATCTCAGCGCCCAAACCTGACTATGCAGATTTCTCCATTCCAGCGATAATTCCTATCGCCGGATGTCCTTTCAAGGAACTCAAAATTCCCTCGCGACTTTCGGTAGACCACGCTCGCTACGGAGCCTCAACGTCACGCGTCTTCTCCGACTTTGCTCGCCACGCCTCTTCCCTTCTCTCCCGTCGTCTTCCGGTTCGGTTTCCGGTATCATTTAAAGTTAGCCTTTTTAACTTTAGATAACTGTTCATGAATAATAAACCTTTTGAGAATAATAATGGCTATTTCCCTCAAACAATAATAATAATACATAGAACCAGAAATGTTTCAAGTGGATGAAAACCACAACCCCGGAAGTGACGAATCCGTAACAATATGTATATGCTAAATGTCCCTCCCACCTCCCTGAGTTCATCAGCAAATACAAAGCTCGTCTTCGTGACTTGAGTTTTCGAGCAATTTACAATGGTGCTGTGAACTGTTTCTCCGTGATCACGTTTTCTATTTTCCTCTATGATGCTGTTATTCTGAGATAAAAAAAATTGTGCTTTGAACCTTGAAATGGAGTATAAAATATTCTACACAATACACAAACTTTTGTAACAAATGAGCATTTTGACATTCCATAGAAAATTTCAGCAAAAGATGTACACCAAATAGTGTAAAAAAAAAAAGAAGAAGGAAACCTTTGTTTAACATATTTGCTTCAATACAAAAAAAATTCAAACCTTGTACGACTCATCTGCAGCAGTCTTCATCTTCTCCACAACCCAACTCTTGAGCTCGTCGGCATCGCGGAAAAACTGTTGCAGGCTGAAGGAGTCCTCAAGGCCGGCCCTGCGGTGCTGTGACCTCTCATGCAGCACATTACGACGTTCAACAAGCTGATGGAGAGAGAGAAGTATAAACCGATAAGCTGAAACAAATCTTCCCCGAGCAAATGAAGTCAGGTTCACTATGTTTTTTCGTTCAAAATCATGGTAGATTAGCAAACCTATACATGTTTGGAAACGTTATTACATGGAAAATCTGATTTCCAATTTGCCAATTTGCCAAACATTTGCCAATTCCGACCAATTCGATTCGACCAATTCGACCAATCGCTTCGATCGACCATTCGACCAATTCGATTCGATTCATCGAATTCGATTCGATCGACCATTCGACCAATTCGATTTGCCAATCAATTTGACCGACCTTTGCTTGTGTGGAACGGACTGTGAAAACGATGCGGACTATATTGTCGGATACGACACACAGGACAGTGATGACGAACTCTAAATGGCATATTCTGTAATCGTGTATGTTTGATGCCATTGACTGCCTGTGTATATTTTGTCATTGACTGCCTGTGTAGATGTGAAGTTATACTGACTGCATGTGTATATATGATTTTGCTGACTGCCTGTGTATGTTTGGTGATATGAATTATTGTGGCACATTTTGATGTTATTAACTGCCTGTACAAAATGATAACATGTATTTGATTATGCAACTTATCGCGAATATAAAGACAGTATTTTGCAATTCAAAACCTTTGATTCGTGTCTTACCATTCCCCATAGCACTAATTTGATACTTTCATTTGATTCCTTGTCCCTGAAAATATAGGTTTAGTATATTTTTAAAAGTTTTTAGGGTAATTAGAGGCAGAAATAGAACAAAATATGTATTTTACAGTGGCCATTTTGAAAATTCAAAATGGCCGCCATACAGGTATCTCTCCAAATGTAAACATTGATTTTTAGTTTCCTTATGCTATAACCTTTCCAAAAATGTATAGGTTTGCTAATCTACCATGATTTTGAACGAAATATAATTTATTGACATAGTGAACCTGACTAGAATAAGATATCCAAAAAAAAAAAGGAAAAAAAAAAAGGAAGATCGAACAATTTGCCAGGGGTGTGTGTGCACAAAGAAAATGGTTACATGGTTGATTAAACGCGGCATAAGCTTTCACAGCGATCAAATCCATGTACGAATAAAACAATGGATAATACACAATGCAGTTAAATACCAAGAAGCAATCACCAAAGTTTGTGGAAGAAGAATAAATTGAGGAGGGAATAAATAGTTAATTGTTGTTGAATAACCGTTGGATCTCCAAGAAATAATTTCACTCAAAAATAGAGTTATCGAGGTGATAAAAGCAGCTAGGAGTCAAACAAGACAATAGGATCACACAAAAATCCAACTATTTCACAACACATGGCATCACGCAATTATTCCACTTACTGCATCCCGACGCGCAGCGACGTCATCCTTGGCATAATGCCCACCCTGAATGAGTTTTGTGGCAAATTCATCAAGGGCCTGCAAAGAGACGACAGGTCGGCAGTATCAGGGTTAGCACTCATTGGCAGGATCCACTTCTCCAGGGACAATAAGAACAGCGAAGCTTACCGTGATCTTTTCCTCTTGAGCACTCAGCGACTTCTCAAAATCTTCATGTTTTTTCAGTAAAGACTCAACACTGTCCAGGGAATCTCCAAGGTCATCATTCAGCAGGAATGCCTAAAAAAAACAATTTTTTTTTATTTAGGGCAGTGAAAGAGTTAATCTTAAATTCAAAATGTTGAAAAAGGTGGCTATGTCAACCATATCAACAAATGTACAATTTTTACCTCCGCCACCTTATGTTTTCACCTGTCTGTCTGTAGGCAAGATATCTCAAAAAGTTATGGACTGACTTAGGTGAAACTTGGTGCACAAAGTGGGAGCGACATGGATGAACCGATTTGATTTCGGTGAAGATCTGGGATTTGAGGTTTTTTAAAAGCGATTTTTCGCCATTGAGTGATGGGGCTAAAACCCAATACATAGCAGGACATCTCAAAAAATATATGGACGGATTTAGACGAAACTTGTTGGACCAGTTGGTTAGATCTAGATCCGGCCGATCAGTGGGATCCAAAACAAACTGTTCAGCCTGGCCAAAGTATGCGCTCTACAGAGTGCTGTTGCAGTTTTTTTTTGCCTCCGCCACCGAAAGCGGACTTTCCACCATGGATTTCAGATGATGGTGACCTTAACCGATACCTCTTGTTTGCTCATCCAGTTGTCCACTTGCTCGGTATCACGATTGAAAAGCTGCAGGTCCATGCACTGCTCATACTGCTGGCGACGGGTTTCCCACAGCTCCAGCAATGATGTACGCTCAGCCCCCAACACATTCAACTGAAGGGAGAAAGCCATTTTATTAACACACATGTTTTTCAGCACGAACATCCATTCACTGATAATTTGCCATTTTAAACAATCTGACAAAGCTTTAACAATTACTGCATTTTCAATAACACACCGCACATCAACTTACTACATTGTGTGGATATTGAAAGAATAACAAAAACAATTAGGCAAACCTAATACAGGTAATCCTCAGATTGTGCATGCAAGTTGCACAATCCTCACCTTCTCTCGAATCTCCTCAGATGCATAGTGGTTGGCATTGAGAAGTCCCAGCCCAGCTTCAGATGCAGTATCAAAACTGTCCTCATGCGCATCAATCTCCCCCTGAGAGGATAAATGTGCTCTGTCAACTATGACATCAAGGGAAAACGAGGAGAACGTACAGGTTCCAGCACACAAGGTCAAATCCAACCCGCCAATGAATACAAGTCGTTTGTTTTTCTTGCACCCATAGCCTCCGGGATCAAGGAGCTGAGGAGGGACTAAGACTAACGATCAAAGCATTGAATGTGATGAAATAAAAAAATATTAAGGGACCTTGTGCTCCTGGTGTCTGTCCAACAAGGCCTCCGCTCCAGCCACATCATTTGCGAGCTCATCTGCCCCGATGAGGGCCTTCATCTCCGTCACCCAGCTTACAAGGTCTCGGAAATCGGCCAAGAAACGTTGTAATCTACGAAGGGAAGTGATGACGTGCAAACAATAACAACTCTGAAATACATTTTATGAACAAGTCTAACCTGCGTTAAACACATCAATATAAATTTAACTCTCTTTCTGTCCTTGTAGTATCCTCTCTCAGGCAGAAGCTTGAAATTTTTACGAAGTCTCCCCCTATAAGATAAAGGGAGGCTTATATCTGTTGTAGGGTTTGTTTCTATAATTGGTGCCCCCGGTTTTTAATGGTACTAGTTTCTTACACCCCGAGGAGAACTACACCACAGACTGGGACTTTCAGAATTAAATTTTGCAGCAATAATGGAAACAAAGTATGCGGGGGTGGATATAATATTTTTGACCTCGATTTAATTTTAAGGTCATGACCTAATTAAAGACATTTAAACTATTTTCAAAACATGACCAAGGTTTGTCCAATCGGAACGAATTTGCTTTCTCTAGATAGCCGAGGACTCGAGAGCAAAGTACATTTACACTTAATTTACATCCTACCCCCAAAAAATGTTAAATGCAATCGAGCTTGAAAGAAAAAAAGAAAAAGCAATTTAAATGTTTTCCCCCCTTTCTGTATTGGAAAAACAAAACACAAGCAATTCAATTTTAGTGGTCAAACTTTCCAAATTCATTTCTGTCTCTCTTACACATTAGTGGGGGGGCCAATGTAGCAGATTGAAATGCCCGGTGAAATTGCTTGTTAATTTTTGGACACTGGTTGGGCTGTCTTTAGGGATGATATAAGTTCTAGAAAAAATATGTCTCCAATTGTTTCAAGTTCTTTATGGCGGCCATTTTGGATTTTCAAAATGGCGGATGTCGAAAACGTAAAATTCCATTATCTTGGCTTCTAAATGACCTAGAGTTTCGATTCTGGTGTCCAGTTGTACATTTTTGGGGATAGAGAATTGAATGAAACCTTCTTTAATAACCTACAAGGGATAAAAATAGGTTTTTATGGCACAGCCGAACCAGTGTCCAAAATCTAACTTAATGCACATCTATCTTAATTGTTATTTGTTATTTGCATGTTCCAGATTCGTGACCCTGAGCTATGATGGAGCCAAAAAGCAAGAAAACCAAGAAAGAAACTGATTTCACACTTTGCATTCAGTGCCAGGATCCCCAAGGTGCACTAGTGACTGAGCCAGCACTGGGCTCATATGCAAAGTTTCTCCAGTTCATCCAGGAGAGGGCACGATATGGTGATGCCGACTTCAAACAGATCAGCGAACGATTAAGCTGTTTCACTGCCACTGACTTGAGGAACAATAAAGCAAAGTGGCACCGGGCATGTTATGGATCTACATGCAACACTGCTCACCTGGAGCGTGCTAGAGTTCGCCACCAGAAAGCCTGCGAACATGGCGACACCCAGCATCTTCATAAGAGGTGTGGACGTCCTTCTTCTGCACCTGCCGCTGCAAGTACCTCAGGTTCTACGCAAGACGAGACTCTTCGCTTCACACGTTCATCATCAACTCCATTCAACAGAGACCTTTGTTTCTTCTGTCAAGAGGTCACTAAGGAAAGTGTACATGTTGTATGCACGTTCAACGCAGGTAAACAGCTGAAGAAAGCTGTTGAAGAAGGCAGCAACCACAAGTGGAAAGTTCAGCTGAGTGCTGCCATCAGTGCACATGATGCTCATGCGATCGACGTCAAGTATCATCTCCCATGCTGGGTGCAGAATGTCCAACGTGCTCCCAAGAGTGGGACATCAAGTGATGACAAAGAACACATACTGCAAGAAACTAATGTTATCAAAATAGCCGCAGACATTGAGTTTGTCAGCCTTGTTCGCTCTCTACTCCAAGCTGGTGAAATTCTCAACATGTCTGACCTGAAGTCGGTTTACTCCAGGATTCTTGACAATAATGGTGTGCACAATGTCCCATCACCTACTACCCAAGGCATGAAGGAGAAAATCAACTCTCACATTGATGACGTTCACTTCATGAAACCAAAACGTCGAAACGAGTCAGACTGTGTATTCTCCACTGCCGTGCGTGATGCAGCTGTCGAAGATGCAATGACGAAGACAAATGAAAAAAACATCGAACAACTGTTTGAGAGTGCCTCTGTTCTCCGCAGTGCCATTGCTTGTCAGAACAAGCACCCATGGCAATTTGAAGGAGAAATGAACACTGATGATGCTGAAAAGCATGTACCCAAAGTACTCTATGCTTTCCTCCGCTGGCTACTGGAAGGACCAGCCACGAGCATTGAGCCAGAGACTATGCGCTCAGCCACTATTCATCGAGATGTTATAACCATCAGTCAGAACATCATGTACGGCTACAAGTCAAAACGCCAAGTCACGTACAAGCCCAAAGAGCCAGATGCACCATTCCGCCATCGCTTAGAATGGCCACAGCAGCTTGCCGTTGCCATTGTAGTCCATCAGTCCACCAGAAACAAGAAGCTTCTGGATTTCCTGCATGGGTTCGGTCTGTCTGTTGATTATAGTCGGATCTTGCGGTTGGAGACACAGCTGGCCAACTCAGTCATAGAGTCTACGACAGAACAGGGTGTATACTTTCCAAGAACCATGCGCATAGGGACGTTTGTCTTCTTTGCAGTGGACAACAGTGACTTCAATGAAGACACACCTGATGGGAAGCGGACACTCCATGCTACAGCCTGGGCACTCTACCAACGACGGGAACATGCACCCTCCACAGATGAACATAGAACACTGACACTACATGACCGAAAGGCCAGACACCGCTCACTCAAGGTTCTGACTGCTCCAGACTTTGTTCCTTGCCAAGCACCAAACAAACAATCTGCCACAGGTACCACGTATAGCTTCAAGACACGGTCAAACCCAGATGTCACCAAGCCGTACTCTGCGACGGACACAGTGTGGCTACTTTCACGCACAATCATGCGAACAGCTGAAGCTGAGGACGTACAAGACGACATCATCCCACCAGATGACCAGCTGCAAGCTGCAGAACCCCAGCATGCTGACCCTGTTGGGTCACTCGTCCACGATCCAAAACAACCACCTGGCAGTAGGATCAAGCATCACGATATCCCAACTTGGACAGCCTACAACTCACTGCTCTCCTCTTCGAAGCCTCTGACAGAGGTCAACGCCCTGCCATTGGTAGCAGCACCAGCCCATGAATGGCAAACACTGATAACAGTCTTGAAACAGACACAGCAAATCAACTGCATGGTCATGGGTCCCGATAGGAAGACAGTGATCACCTTAGACATGGCCCTGTATGAGCGAGCCAAACAGCTGGAGATGACCAGAGATGACTGCAAAGGCAAGTGGGTACTGCGACTAGGGGAGATGCACACTGTGATGGCTGCACTGAGGGCTGCTGGGAATGCCATAGAGGACAGTGGTCTTGACGAGGCTTGGTCTGAGGCTGATATCTATGGCCCAACAACGACCAGACAAATACTGGAAGCCAAGCACATGAAGAGGGCTTTGGAGGCCCACATCACCACTGTCCAAGCCCTCTTCGACCTCTATGTGGACGAATTCTTCCAAGAGCATCCCCATCTGAGGGGCCCATGTACCCAGTCAGCACAACAGGTTGCCCAGAGCTGTCATCTACACAACCGAGAGGAGATGACAAGCGCGCAGAACAACATGCTGGCTGTCCTCGAGTCAAACGAAGTCCTGGAGGCCATGGCAAAGTTTGATGAGAGGAAAGAAGCCAAGAGTCCACTGTTCAAGTTTGTGCGACGCTACATGCGGATGATAATGCTGATATACACATTCATCCGTGCCACCCATGATGGACAATTTGAGCTTCACCTGTCTTCACTGGATGAGATGTGCATATACTTCTTTGCACATGACAAACAGAAATATGCCAGGCTGACTCCCCGGTACCTTGCAGAGATGAAGGCCCTGAAGATGACAGATCCAGGGATCTACCAAGAGTTCATGGATGGGAACTTCAGTGTCCATAAGAATGAAATCCCCTTCTGTGCTGTAGGTGTGGACCATGCACTGGAGCACATCAACAGGATCATGAAGGTGACAGGGGGTATTGTGGGCATTACCCAGAATGCCAGTGTCCGCGAAAGGTTCTTTCTGACAGCACCAGAGCTGAGTAGGCTTGCTGAAGAAGCCCGTCAGATGGCTGGCTCACAATCAGCTACACGCAAGGAGCACCACGACCTATCAACCACAGTCTGGGCTCGGCAGGAAGACAACATTCGTCGACTGAAGAATGTGATCAGAGAGTCCATGAATCCCATGACGCATGAGGGTGAAGACCTGACGACTATCATCACCAAGGTGGTGATGCCAGCTGAAGTACAGAAGGATGTCTGCAACCAAGATGAGATTGGTCAGAAAGCGTATAACACGTTTGTTGCAGAGC
This sequence comes from Myxine glutinosa, assembly GCF_964187855.1. NCBI lineage: Eukaryota > Metazoa > Chordata > Myxini > Myxiniformes > Myxinidae > Myxine > Myxine glutinosa. The sequence goes on from NC_136263.1 coordinate 162,996,197, forward strand.
GCATCAACACAAATGAAATCAACCTTTGGGCCAGAATGGGAAAGGTCAAACTGAAGATGTGGAAGAGTGCCAGGAAAGCTGTGAAGCACAAACTGGCAGACAAGGTTGTAGAGCTGAAAGACGACAGGTCACTGTTTGCGCGCATGCTGATCGTGGCCCGCTCACGACCAGAGATCAACTTGAAGGATGCCATAGGTCAATATGAATTCACCGCGCTTCCACGAACCCTCTTTGCAATGGCTGGGACACTACTACCATGCACAGACAAAAGCAAGCTCATGGGCATCCTAGAAGATCTACCCAAGAAGTCAACTGGCACTGGTCAGCAGCCAGACGACGACAATCCTGAACATACTCCACCCCCTCCCAAGAAGGTGACTGTCATAGACGGCATGGCATTAGTGCAAGCAATGGGTAAGCCACAATGGGTCAAAACATGTGCCCAGTGGGCTGGCCATTTCAATGCAACACTGGACTGCAAGACCAACGGGTATGATGAAGTCCACCTCGTGTTTGACCGATATGATCTGCCAAATTCACTGAAAGAGGCCACACGGGAGAGGCGCCAAGGTGGCAAGCCGCCCACTGCTTACCACGTTCAAGACAGCACCCCGATTGGGAAACTGACAGCAAAACAGTTCCTGTCGCACACCAACACCAAAGATGAGCTAACTGTCTATCTGGCAAAGAAAGCTCTGTGTCACTTTGAGGGGACTACCAAGGTCTTCATCGTCACTTCAAGGCAGGATGTCTTCTCCAACTGCATGGATGTACAGCATCTCCGTAGCTCCCAGGAGGAGGCTGATACGAGGATCTTTCTTCACAGTCTAGATGCCGTCCGAAGAGGTGCAACACAGCTGTACATTCAGTCACCTGATACTGATGTATTCATCCTAGCACTCCACCGGTACCATGAACTATGCAAAGACACATACTTCATCACGGGTGTGGGGAACAAGAAGAGGCAAATCTCACTGGAACCAATAGTACATGAACTTGGTGTCAGGAAGGCTGCAGCCCTACCAGGATTCCATGCATTCACGGGAGCAGACCAGACTGGTCGGTTTGCCGGCAAGGGAAAGCTCACATGTTGGCAAGCCCTCAATAGGTGCTCTGTTGAGGTGGTATCTGCGTTTCATGACCTTGGGGCCTCTGAGGAGCTGAGAGCTGACGCAGAAAGTGACATTGAGGCATTTGTATGCCAGCTGTATGAGCCTCGTACTACAGTTGTGGATGTGGGCAAGCTGAGGTGGAGACTGTTTACCAAGAAACAGCTGGAGGCACAGAAGCTGCCACCAACACGGGGAGCTTTACATGAAGCCATTGCTCGTGCACATTTCCAGGCCATGGTGTGGCATCAGGCTGATGTACCGGACCCCCAGCTTCCACAACCAACAGAACATGGATGGAGAGCAGAAGGAGATCAGCTGGTGCCCATCACAACCAAGGACCCTCCAGCCCCAGCTGCCATCACACATCTAATCAAATGTAACTGCAAGAAGACCCAATGCATGTCTCACTGCTCATGCAGGTCTCAGCATCTCAACTGTTCTGAGATGTGTATGTGTGGGGCAGATGAAGAGGTGTGTGGTAACACGGGTCAGGAGCGCCCCATGGGAATCGATAACACTGATGATGAGGAGGATGGAGATCCTTCAATGTAACAATGAACACTGCCAACTAAAAATATTGCACAAAGACATTATAAGTGTACATTTGAACACTAAAGTCCAGCCTTTATGTGATTTAGAAGTGAAAATGATGGAAAAAAATATATATATGTGTTGGCATAAGTGCGTGAAAATCCAAGATGGCTGCCATAAGAACCCTTTTGATCATATGTAGGTGTATAAATGTGTGTTTATTGGATTAAGTATCCGCAAATATGTACATTTGGACACCAAAATTAACACTCTAGGTCATTTAGAAGCCAAGATAATGACAATTTCGGTTTTCAACAAACGCCATTTTGATAATCCAAAATGGCCGCTATAAAGAACTTGAAAAAAATGGAGACATATTTTTTCTACAACTTCTATCATCCCTAAAGACAACCCAACCAGTGTCCACAAATTAACATTTGAATTCAACGGGAAAACATTGGCCCCCCCACTACATACAAAGTGACCCTCTGGACTGGGGCTCGTATCGAGCGATAAAGTTATTGGAGCATGGAATGAAGGTATTGGAAAGGGTGTTGGAGAGGAGGATAAGGAAGAAAGTGAAGATTGACGAAATGCAGTTTGGATTTATGCCAGGAAGAGGAACGACAGATGCGCTCTTTATTGTGAGGCAGTTGCAGGAGAAGTACATGGAGAAGAGGAAGAAGTTGTTTCTTGGGTTTGTTGATCTGGAGAAAGCATTCAATAGGGTTCCACGTGAAGTAGTGACATGGGCATTGAGGAAGTTAGGAGTGGAGGAATGGTTGATCAGAGTAGTGATGGCAATGTACAAAAGAGCGCACACAGCTGTAAGGACGAAGGACGGGAACAGTGGTGAGTTTGAGGTGAAGATGGGAGTGCATCAGGGGTCGGTACTAAGTCCATTACTACTATTTGTTGCTGTGATGGAGGTGCTGGCTCGGAACGTAAAGGAGGGTTTACCATGGGAGTTGTTGTATGCAGAAAGTATGGATGGACTGAAGGAGAAGATGAAGAAGTGGAAGGAATGTATGGAGACAAAAGGTCTGAAGGTGAATATCAGAAAAAACGAAGGTGATGGCAAGAGGTAAAGCATGTAGTGAGGTGGAAAGAACTGGGAAGTGGCTGTGTGCTGTGTGCAGGAAGGGTGTCGGAGTGAATTCCATTCAATGTACAATGTGCGCCGAGTGGGTTCATCAAAAATGTAGTGGTTTGAGAGAGTCATTAACCAGTGTGGCAGCTACATTCAAGTGCAAGGTGTGTACAGAGGGAGCTGCAGATGGAGGAAATGTTGAGATGGATCTTGGAGATGGCGTGAAGCTGGAAGGTGTGAAAACATTTTGTTATCTAGGAGACATGCTGAATGGAGAAGGTGGATCAGACTCGGCAACGGTTGCTAGAGTGAGATGTGCATGGAAGAAGTTTCGGGAACTGAGTGGCGTGATGATGAGGAGGGGAGTGTCGTTGAAGCTGAAGGGAAAGGTGTATGCTGCATGTGTGAGAAGTGTTATGATTTATGGGAGCGAGACATGGGTAATGAACGTAGAGCAGCAACGAAGGCTGGAAAGGGTGGAAATGTGAATGGTTCGGTGGATGTGTCGAGTATCGTTGAGAGAATGAATGAATGAATGAATGAATGAATGATCGTTTTAAGGCCATTTTTCCCCGCTAGAGTGGGGGTTAGCATTGCGGGCCCCATGACAATCATGGTTCCCTGTTTGAGGCAATGTTTTTATGGCTGGATGCCCTTCCTGATGCCAACCCTTGGTCACGCTCTTATGATGCGCAGGGATACGGTGTACCTATTCTAAACTGGGGTACACACCGGGATCATTCATCCCAGCAAGGTGGTACTCAATTTGCCAACCTCGGAAGGATGACAGGCTGAGTCAACCCCCCTGCTGTTAATTCAGCGATCGACCGGGATTCGAACGCAGGATCCCAAGCCAGTACCCTAACCACTAAGCCAACACCAGGAAGACAAATGATGAATTGCGAAAGATGATGGGAATAGAGCCTGTGATGGATGCTGTGAAGATAAACAGTTTGAGATGGTTTGGTCATGTGTTAAGGAAGGATGAAAGTGACTGGTTGAGAAGTGATGGAAATGAATGTAGAAGGGTGTAGAGGACGGGGAAGACCGAGAAAGACTTGGCTAAAGATGGTCGAAGAAGAAATGCGGGCAAGGGGGTTAAACAAGGGGAGATGCAGAAAATAGGGCAAAATGGAGAAGATTGTCATGGGGACCACAAGGCTAACCCCCACTCTTGCAGGGAAAATGGCCTTAAAATGCCTGTTGTTTGTTTTGTTACACAAACATGCATTTTTAAAGCTTTACATGGGAGAATTGTTTACTTGAAAGAATCATCAAGGCGGGTATGGCGATCAATCGCAGCATTGCGGATGCATTCCCAATTCGCAATGAGCTCCTCGCGCTTGCTCTGGATCTGCTGCCCGCTCTGGGGATGGTTCTTTTGCAAGCGCTCGGCCTCACCGCACAAAGTGCCAACCTACACAAGAAATAGCATGTGAGGGGTTACGATCGGCTGATGGAGTTAATGATCATCACAAATTTATTATACAATTCATATTTTACCATGAAATCGGAAAAAATAAATGAAAGAAAATTAAAAAAAAAAAATCGGAAAACGAAACAGTCTTCAGGATGGAAAATTATGGAATTCAAGACACGTCTGCAAAACGGCAATTGGAAGAATTCTGCTTTACCCACAAATTATCATTAAAGCCTCCACCATCAGACACGTGACATGTAAAACAAACCTGCAAAAAAAACAAAGTTTGAACCCTACCTTATCCTCCAGGGCAGCAAGCTCTCGCTCGAGCCCCTCGTGCTTACGCAGCAAGGCCTGCACGCCTGCCAAGTCTCTTCCAAAGTCGTTGGAAGCCATAAGTTGATCCTTTTCTTTTATCCAACCAATAGCCTCATCCACATCCCTTGAAGAAAAAGAAAAGGTGAAAACCATCTGATGAAGGTGGAAAATTCAATCATTCTAATTAGCAAAGACCCAACAAAGTTCAATATTCTCATGACTCGGGGCAGGAAATGGCCACACCACTGAATACAGTTGACCCTCGGTATACTAACCAACGCCTCTAAGTTCAATTTTACAAACCCGTTTTCCACAGTTGTAAACTTAAAAAAGCAAGTTTTCCCAACTACTGAATAAACAACCATTATTCAAAAACATGGAGCGATGGTTTCACATGACAATTTCTCGGAACCATCCCCGCTTTGTTTACATACTTTTTGGGGTACCATCGCGACATCCTTTTACATTAATAAAAAAATTTTTTGATAAGTTATAACAACAGAAACTACCCCATTTTACAGGACGTTTTTTAAAAGCATTAATGAAGCCCCCAAAACAAGATTAAACTAGAGAGTATTCATAAAATACTTACCCAGTGCAGCCTTACAAATTTGTAATTCTATCAATCCACACTTCTGAGGTAAATGTGTACAAATTATACAGGGTGAGTCAAAAGTAGCGCCCGATTTCTGTTTTTTCGGCTTTCTGTTCTGGTGAATTTTCCCCCGAATAAATGGTTAGATAAATATGTCATTCATTTATTTCTACCTTCTTGTACACTAATACAAATGGCAAACAAACAATCAACTGACAGAAATAAATATATATATATATACTAGCAGAAGTACCCGGCATTGCCGGGCGGGGGAGGGGAACGGGGGGCGAGCGAGCCCCTTGACAAAGCGAGCGTTTTTTTTTTCTCATAGCGTCATAGCGTTCATAGCGTGATCGCTCTGAGCGAATCAGCGCCCACCTGCTCTGATTCCGTGCGCCGAGGTAAATATGAATCGTCAAATATTTTGAGTTCGGCCATGTTCGTCCCACGCTCAATGGCCATGCCTATGTCAAATATCAAGCACGTAAGCCTCTCCGTTTAGGAGTCTATCGGTAACATATATCACACACACACACACACACACACACACACACACACACACACACACACACACACACACACACACACACACACACACACACACACACACACACACACACACACACAGTTTTATATATATATAGATATATAAACAGAAATCGGGCGCTACTTTTGACTCACCCTGCATATTGAAAACTCTCCTATGGAGTGCATTCATAAGCCTTTACAAAGTAGTTTATATTTTCGTTCAATCATTTAGATAGCTACCAAGGCTGATAAAGATGCTAGAATAGATTGCTAAAGTATAAATGGGGAGATCGTTAAACGGGAAATTGTACTTCACTTTTTTCACCAGCTGAGCAAGACTGAGGCAATTACAATGATTCTAATTTTGCACAGTTTCCGATGTACGCCCAATATGCGCTATATCAAAAGGTCATGTAACCTGTGGTAAAGTTTCAATTTCCAACGTTGAATGTTTTTTTTTAGCTTACCTGGAACGAAGTTCAGGGGAGCTAATGCGATGGTGCGTCGTCCGTCCGTCAGTCAGTCAACACTTGAAACTTCTTCTCTGAAACCGCTTTTGGGATTGCGACCAAATTTGGCACAAATGATATTTGTTGTGTTGTGACTAAAGTTTGTTCATGGCATTAAACAAAATCGGGTTATATGGGGGTGAACGGGGGGGTCAAATTGGGTTCAGGTTTGACCCCTCAAAATAGATATTTGCTTTCTTCTCTGAAACTACATACACGATTTCGATGAAACAACCACAACCTTCATCACCCGTGATTTACCAATGTTTGTTCCTGGAATTTAAAAAAAGGGAGTCTAAGGTGGTCTATGGGGGGGGGGGGGGGGGGGGGGGAGGGGAGGGGGCGGTTTGCACCCAAAATAGGTATTTTTTGTTTGTTTAAAGCCTTATGATTATGTTAGTGTGATTCTACATGCTGCCCTGTGTTCTAGCAACCATTAAAATTGGTTTAAAATACCTTTAGTCAGTGCAGTATACTGTTTATCCGACCAGGTGAGCACCAGGGGTATTGCCCCGATGTTTAATGTATGCTCTTAACAAAATGCAGCGACTGCTTAACCCCACTTTTTGCTTCGTGAGCATGGTAAATATTGTTACATTTGGGGAGGAGGAGGTGAACGGGGCGTCTCTCGCACTATCTACACTCTATGGGGGCTCTGCCTGTGCCTCCAACCCCGCTAATCCCCATAACTGCGCCTCAGTCTCCCGGACATTCCTTTTATCTAGTTTCTGGAGCAGGGAGATATGTACATCATGCTGACAAGATTCAAAGCCATTTTCTTTGAAACACGCACACATTTTTTTTTTTTTTTTGTATACAAGATCGAGGCTCGTGAAAGAGCAAACATTAATCACACAAAAAGTCAAACCGACACACAAAACACAAAAAACAAGGGGAGCGGCAGACAAGATGGGAAGAGAGGGGGAAGGACACAAACACAACATTTGAGAGCAGGGACATCGGGAGGACTTGGGGGGAGGTGGGAGAGGTATAAAACATATGAACACTGCAAGGACTCTGGGGTGAATTACCGGGGGTAGAAAAGATCAAGGTTTTGGATGGGGGAAGATAAGAGATGGTGGTGAACAGCTGTTTTAAAGACCTGGAGGGAGGAGTGGGATTGAAGGGAGTGGGGGAGTTTGTTCCAGAGGCGGGAGAAAAGGGGAATGAAAGAGTGAAGGTGAGCAGAGAGCCTAGATTTTGGCAGTTTAACCATAAGAGGGTTGCAGGCAGATCTTGTGCGACCTGAAGGAATATTGGGGGGGACAGAGCACAGAGAGAGCTGTGGGAGCAAGGCCGGAGAGGAGTCGGTAGAAGACAGAAAGACCACCAACCTGCCTGCGGTGAGTGAGTGAAAGGCCCTCGGAGTTGACTTCATCGCAGGAGATTCCAATGATTCTGAAAGCTTTGGCCTCAACAGCGTGAAGCCGAGCTAGGTGTGAGGCAGGAGCACCAGCCCAGAGGGGGGAACAGTATTCCATTGAGCTGCGGATGAAAGCCTTGTATGTGGTGAGGAGCTCAGGTGTGCCAAGGAAGGACTTCGCACGACGGAGGCTGCCCAGTCGGCGACTGGCTTTGGAGGCCAGCTTGGAAATGTGGTTTTCCCAAGAAAGATCATGGCAGATAGTGAGACCCAAAAGCTTGAGCGACAGAACTTCTTGGAGAGGATTGTTGAGAAAGTAGATGGGAGGGTTTTCCAGTCGGTCCTTTCGGAGAGACATTGTAAGAGTGTGAGATTTGTCAGGATTGAAAGACATGTTCCACTTGTTTGACCAGTCTGTGATTTTGCCCAGGTCTGCAGAGAGTGAGGAGGCTGCAGACTGCCGATCTGAGGGATGAGGAATGGAGCGGCAGATAGTGGAGTCATCAGCAAAGAGATAGAGAGGATTTTCCAGGGAGTCGGAGAGATCATTGATGAAGACCAGAAATAGCACAGGGCCCAGAACACTACCTTGGGGAACTCCAGCCAGAACAGGGAGGGAAGATGAGAGAAATCCATTCAGGGCCACACGTTGCCTACGACCAGAGAGGAAGTCCGCAAGCCATGAGTGGAGATTTCCATGAATAAAATAGGATTTGAGTTTGGTGAGCAGAGCTGGGTGCCAGACCGTATCGAAGGCACGTGATATGTCAAGTGAGACAGCTCTGATTTCCTGTTTGGAATTGAGGACCTCCATCCATTGTTGAGACAGCAGAAGCAACATGTCCAGAGTAGAATGACCTGGTCTGAATCCAAATTGATGATCAGAGATCAAGCCATTGGAGAAGAGGAAGGATTTGATATCCGAAGCAATGATGGATTCCATGACTTTGCTGATAATTGGGAGCAGGCTGATTGGTCTGTAGTTGCAAGGATCTGTTTTTGCACCTTTTTGTGTAAAACTGTAATGTTTGCTGATTTCCAAGATGCTGGCAGATGACCTTGAGCAAAAGAGAGGGTGAAAAGAACAGAGAGAGGGTGAGATAGAGCGGAAGAGCAGGATGTTAGGACCCGTGGGCTGATGCCATCTGGTCCAGTTGCAGAATCAGAGTCGAGGTTTGATAAAAACTTCTCCACCTTGTCAGGAGAGGACACAGAGTCCAGGAGCAGTTGGGTTCGACTGGGAAAGGTGGGAACAGAGAGAGATGGGTTTGGGACACAAGATTTTGAGGCAAACACAGAGTTGAGGCATTCGGCTTTGTCGCGTGCGGTATCAACTGTGTAGCCATTTGAGGTAAGGGAGGGGATGGAGGGGGAACAAACACCAGAAACAGATTTGACCAGACGCCACCAGGATTTGGAGGAAGGAGACAGGTTTGAGAGTTCAATCTTGAGTGTGGAGAGATAGAGCTTCCTGGCACTCCTGAGGGTAGAAACACACTTGTTTCGAGCTTATTGGAAGGAACTGAGATTGCCTTCAGTTGGATTTGCCTTCCAAGACGCAAAGGCAAGTTGTTTCAGGGCAACTGCCTCACCACAAGATTCAGTGTACCATGGACGGGAGGAAGGGTAAGACAACTGAAGACGAGATGGGATAAATCTGTGCATGAGAGAGAGCAGTTTGCTTTGGAAGAATTCCCAGGAAGAATTGATGTCAGAGGCATTAGAGATGGGAGACCAGTCCAGTTGATTGATGGCTGCTTGCAGACCGTGCCAGTCGGCCTGAGTGAAATGCCAGACTCGTCGGCGCTGAGGAGGCTCTCTGAGAATGGCCAGTGAGATGTCCACTTTAACAAGCACATGATCAGAAGAACCGATTGGAGCAGAAGTTTAGGCGGGGAGGGGCAAGGGGGGAGTTTAGGAGGGGAGGGGCAAGGGGGGAGTTTAGGTGGGGAGGGGCAAGTGGGGAGATTCGGAGGGGAGGGGCAAGGGGAGAGTTTAGAAAGTGGATGATTAATGAAAGATGAACATATACAACAAATTGGGTTTGTTGTGATTTTCAAGTTAGCGATTCGTTTAAGAACGATGGAGGAGGGATGGAATGAATGAGAATTTAGAGCATGGAGTGATTTGGAATCATAAGAGATTGAATATTTTTTTGAAATGGAATGAGTTGAAGAGGAAATTGAAAGGAGCCTTTTAAATAAGAAGAAAAATAGCGTGTTGTAATAAACCACTGAATAAAACACTGAAGGGGGTAGTTTAAACATATTTAAACAGAACTGTGAAGAACAATCTTACATTCACAAAAATACCAATGGGAGAGGAAGCCTAGAGCGATGACCCCGAGTCACTTGAACAGGGAAAAAGGTGGAAGGCAAGGGGAAAATGGGGGCGGGGCGAGACAGCGCACGTGGGCAGAGGCAAAAGCACACGAGAAAGGGAAATAAAAGTTGTTTTTTTGTTTGTTTTTGTTTTGGGGGGGGGGTGTGGGGGTTACAACGTTAGACAAATAGTAGATGTTCAGTGAAAGTTTGGGGGAGAAGGGAAAAATCAAAAAACCTAGCAAATTTTCCTGGAAATAGAAAAATGGCCTTTTTACTCTTTTTAATGAAGATTTTTTATTTTGTGCTGTGTAAAGAAATAAAAATTTGTGTTATTACTACCTATAATCCTTGAAACCTCAAGGCCCTTTTGGACGTGCCCTTCAAGGTTGCCAAATTTAGAGTCCTGGATACATTCATCAAGATGCAAATGTGAAAGAGGAAACTTGCATTTCTTCATCTACAACTCTCACTATTTACTCATTTATTCATACATTACAGATAGCTGTTAACCTGTGGAAGTCTATGACCGAGTAAGCTAGCACCTGTTGAAACGCTGAATCTCTGCAGAACCAAAGAGCTTTTCTTGCCGTTGAAGAGCAAGCTTCTTCAAACGCTCCCAGGCATCATTCACCTCACGTTTGCGCTGCCCAATCAGCGTCACTTCGGGGTGATCTTCCTGTACGCAAAAAAAAAAAAATAACAAGAGGGAGAATTGCTTTGTAATACAGTACATGTCCGCTACTGGTCCAAATGAATGTTCTCGTTCCAAGCACTCAGCAAATGTGAGCCATATGCAGTAGGACAAATTGTTGCAAGCTACAAAATCATTTGCAGTTTTTGTAACTTATCATATTAATGGGGAAAAGTGTGCAAACCTGGACCACGTGTAACATGTGATATCTTCTAAGTCCAAAAAGGCCATAACTGAAAAATTGGCGAAACACGCCGAAACTCAAACTTGTTCTGTAAACTAGTCATAATAAAGCCATGTACCAAGTTTCTATTGAACATGTTAAAGGGTATGGGGGAAAAAGTCTGGAAAACCATAGGTGGGATGGGCAGACAGACGGACAGATGGCCAGACATACGGAGAGAAAACCTATAGTCCGCTCCTGTGAACACAGTAGGGGACTAAAAAGATAGCTTCTCACAAATTGGTTTGAAAGCCACAACAAAGATTCCGCGAATATTCAATCAATTACATTTAAATTCATCAGCCACACACAGGTTGCTGTTCACATGACAGGTTTTTCTTCTTCAAGCCTTTGTATGCTGTTAAAGCTCTCAGGAACTTCTCACAAAGGCTCCAACAAATGAAATGCATTGCCAATGATATTCACCTCGATCAGCTTGTCTGCCCGCTGGTTTATATCGGTGACTCGCTCCTCGTGGGCACTCAGGTCAGTTTGAAATTCCTCAAACTTTTTCTGCAGCACCTCGACATGCTCCAGATCTTGCCCCATTTCTTCAGAAGTGACAATCACCTCCTGTTGCGATAAGGGTCAGGCAATTCCCTATGTTTGTGAGAGCGTAATTACAAATGCAGTTTCAAGTCGATCCTAAAAATTTTTTTTTGTTAGTTGGTGGTTGCATGAAAAACATTTTACACATTTGATAGAATAAACAGCCAATGAGTGCCAAACAAAAATCAGATGTTTGAGGGAGGACGAGTAATGAAAATATATTTAAATAAAGGAAGAGTAAGGGCAATGTCATATTTGATGTGGTCTACTTTGATGCCCTGCTATTCTGTGAGAGATATGATATGGACTGGTGAGACTGGTTTTTATAGGTCCCATTTCCACCCCCATCCTAAGATGTCTTGAAAGTAGACATGACTTGGCTGAGCCGGTGAAATGACATCACGATGATAAGGACGCATTTATCAGGCCTGACATGCACACAGCACGTATACAGGCCACAAAGCTAAATATGTACATGCCTGTGTCAAATGGCAAGGATTTCAAAAGCAGAATGTATGGCTGTCTCGTGGCAGTGCAATGAGTAGGGACAATTACTGCGGAGAATTGCTCCTCAAGAGCGGAGAATAACGGGAATAATCACACAATATTGCACGAATTCGTGAGCACAGATTATTGTTTGCAATTTCAAGAAATAGAGGGCACTTTTGCCAAATAGTGCACCTACATTTAAAAATACATAATCATCATCAACGTCATTGCTGTGGAGAGCACAACTTTAGGGTTGAACAAGTGTCCTGCCAGGAAGGACTTTTTTCCATCTATTTAGCAATGTTCATTCAACACAATCATCAGAAACCAAACTTCGTGTTAATTTTGGGCACATTTTCCCAGCAATTTTAACAAGTAGAGAGCATTTTGGCACATCCTAAGCTGACTTTCACAAATCACTTTCCATTTCTGCATTGATAACTTGCAATAACATTTTCACGTACTTCACATCGTGGACCGCGAATCTTACTGTTCATTCTATTTTGGCGATGTTTCAAATAACATTGTTAGCTTGTGCACACGTAGTCATCAAAACAAAATGGCACCATTTTCACAAAGTATGCACACGTAGCACCTCTCTACCTTGTCATTAATCCAATCCATGACCTCCTCGCATTCACGCATGAAGTGCACCAGTTTCTGGGCCTGCAGCAGCCTCACACCCTTCTCTTCCATCTTTCGCAACAGCAAGTCCCATAAACGATGCAGCTCTTCCAGACGGCTCTGAATATTTTGCACACAAATCCCATGCTGAGATGAGACGATGACATTGGGTTTATCCAGACTCAAAAGTACAAGGCTCACAAAGAGAAAACAAAAACACACTGGCTGGGGATGCCCCTTGTTTAAGAGTCAAATAAGACTTGTGGAGGAGCTTCTTGATAAATCAAAAAGGATAAGGACAAGAGATAAATGTACTTTTAAATGATCCCAGATTTACATCCTATTCAAGATGTTGCTTTGTAGATAGTCCACAAACACCTTTGTGGTTCATGTTTTTGTCTTGCATGTGATATATTTAAAAGAACTACCCTGACACCTTTATCACTGTTAAAAAAAATAAAAATATAAACCGAGACTCAAAAATTACAAGAGACATTGGAGAAAGACTGTTACCGTCAAAATGTATGTCAGTGAAAAAATTAACAATTTCAACATTCCATCTGGTCTTTTTTCATGATCGGGATCAGAACTTAGGAGTTAATACCTGCATTGTGAAAAAGTGAACAAACAGCAGGAAGGAAATGTTCAAAAGAATGTTTCCTTACTACAATTCATGGAGCAGTGTTTGTTTGTGTGTATTTGTTTATGTGTTTGTTTGCCACACTACTCCTCCTACAGTTCTGGGCCGATTACATCCAGACTTGCTATGTATGATCAGCATGACCCCAATTATTGCATAGGGGTGTTTTTATCTTTGCTGTAGTCTTGGGGAGGAGGGAGGGATGAGTGGGGGAGAGGGATGCAATTTCTCTGTGTAAATGTGTGTCGTGTAGCACCACCTCCAGGTGGGAGAGGGTATTACAGGTTACAGCATTCCTGTCCCCACGTTTTCCAGGGCCGCGAGGCATTTTGAATTACAAGCAGTTGCATGTTTTGCTTCATGGTATGTTATAGATTATGTTCTGCCAATTTTTTTCACGTGGACCTTAGGATGACAACTGTGCGGGCAAAGACACTTGCGCTTCGTGGATAATGTAAACATTGTACCGATTTAAAAGCAGTATGCAGCTGATAGTTTCAGAAGAATGTCGTATGTATGGTAGCACCACCTTGTGTTGTCACGGTTTGTCGATGGATACTGCAGTTGGGTTTCGGCGACAGGATTTGATGAACGCACTTGGGTAGTCGTTCTCTAACAATAGTTGAGTGATACGCAGTAACTTTGTTCAGCGTTGTTCTCGGTCACTGCAGCGCATTTTTGCATCGCGGTCAAATAAGCTGTGAACAATTTAGTTTGACAGATGGGATGGCCATTTTGGTAGCCCAATACTTTGGCTGTGTGGGTGGGTGGGTTTACAGCACACGTGCGAGTAATTTACCATTCCTAACCCTGGACAGTTGTACTTCCAGGAATGGAAGAGACCCGGCTTGTTCTAATGCACGTGTGAACCATACAATGGAATGAAATTCAATGCCAGAATCAGCTTTTATTCCAGCTGGAATAGCATTCCACACCAAAACCAGCTCATGGTGCAGCTGGAATGGCATTCCACATCAAAATCTGCCAATGTTCCAGCTGTAATGGCATTGCATGCCAAAATCGGCTCATATTCCAGCTGGAATGGCATTGCATGCCAAAATAAGCCCATGTTCCAGCTGGAATGGCATTATATGCCCAAATCAGCTCATGTTCCAGCTGGAATGGCATTATATGCCAAAATCAGCTCATGTTCCAGCTGCAATGGCATTGTATGCCCAAATCAGCTCATGTTCCAGCTGGCATGGCATTGCATAACCGAAGCAGCTCCTGTTCCAGCTCATCGAGGATCTATGGCTGTCTTGGCAAGCTTCAAACGTAACAATCATCGACATCCCAGAGGGTGCCATGACATCAAAGTTGGCATTGATAAGAATGTTCCTTATTTAAAAGGCCCTGTTAATGCGAGCCTTGTGATGCATAAATATGATTCTTGGACCATGTTGTTGAAGTGTAAGCAACACATGTTGCTTTAAAATCTCATTTTTGTATCTGTCTGCCATCAGATTGGATAGATAAAGTTGCTAAAGGTTTCGGAAATACCACCCCAAATTACGATACTTCCACATCCAAAACTTGCTGCTTCCTGGACACAGACTGGGGCACATCGCTCATTGTGTCTTCTGTAGGCCCATGCATGGCATTGATGCCTTTCAAGAAAAACTTGAATTTGTCACTGAACATAACACTGGCCCATTGCCTGTGTCCATTGGACGTGCTGATTTGACCAATGAACAGGATGGGCATGATGGATATCCCTCAAGATGGTGTTGACATTTATCTTCCGAGGTCAAAGGAGTGCATTCCCAGTACTCTGGGCAGTTGGAAGCCCATGCATAGATGAGTCGTGTGAATATATTGGTTCTGATCGGAAGTCATTATCCTGCAACTTCAACTTTTTGGCATATCTATTGTTGATCCAGTGGCTCAACAACGTCTTCTGAAGTCAAAACGGTTCCTCTCCTCAGGTTAAAGATCCTTAGAACATGGCTATTGGAAGACCCTTTTTGAAGGTGTTTAATTATTCGACTCATCAAATTTTTTGACGTGCCATTGTAATGTACTGTATTGTTAAATAATTTAATCGGTGTGTTCTTTGGATGATCAACACAGTGCCATTTCAGAAAGACCATTTCAAAATTGCTCACAATTCCTTCCTCATGTCACCTCTAAAAACTTAAAGATGCACGAGTTGCACATGCTGAACTTTTATTGGATGAGGCAATTATGTAAGATGGAAACTTGCTATCAGGTGTTCTACACATCCCTCGTGCCAAAAAGGAACTTGGAATGACCAGTCCTTTAACATTACTGTATATTACCAATTAAACATGTTCCAGCTGGTATAATTCATAAATATACTTCAGCACAGAGTATATTTGTCCATTATAACAAACATTGTAATTTATGTGTGTATAACAATATCTACGGGTTTTTGTCCTCCGATCTTTGTTCTTTATGTACAAGCTCCATCCCGAGTCTTAGGTCAATGTAAAACATATGCATTTCCCCTTTTAATTACGTGCACATGACATTGCAAAGAATCTGACCAATGGTTTTATTGCATACACTTCTGATGCGCTAATCCTCAAATACATTTAAATACTTCAACTTGAACATTCTTGTGATTATTTAACAAGAATGTTTCTATGAAACAAAACAATTTCAGATTTACAACTACTGAGCACTGATAAGCTGAATCAGTCGCTAGGAAAACAGAAAATAACCATTTTGAGGAAGTAAAACTTGACATGGAAAATTGTCAAAATCCCTCATCCTGACCCATGATCTCAGTTACCCCTTTTGGTCCCCCCCCCCCCTCCCTAACCCGACCTTCTTGCTTGCTATTTTCAGTGTTTCCTCCCCTTCTCTCTCGATCTTCCTTCCCTGGTCGTTTATTCCCTTGCTGGTTGTGTACAATTGTTGCCGCACTACCACACTCAATTTATTCTTGCTCTTCCATGAGATTTTTTTTTTCTACATGAGTTCATACAATATATATTTTTAATATACTTCATGGCAATTATTGAATGATCAAGTTTTGTGTTAAGAAATTGATCTTTGGAATTTTAATGCTATGGTTTTGTGGATTGATGCAACATTAAAATCCATCCATAACGTTTTAAATTGTACTTCACACAATTTCAAATCCTGGTTTGTTGTAAAGAAGGTATTCTCCAAACTTTGATATGGTTCAGTAAAGCCAGAAAAAATACAATGCATGTACATTCAAATGAGCAGGTTGGAAACAACAAATAAGGCAAAACATAAGTGAAAATAAAAATATGTGGAAGTGAAAGTCAGTACCTGGATGGTCTCAGAGGAAAAGTGATTCTCCGAGATCATTATGTTACCGGAATCATCAAGTCTGACAATTGCACCAGCATTAGCTTGCACTTCAGCCTCAAAGGCCTGATGTTTCTGGATCTTACCCTGCCACAAAAAGGTAAACAAACTACTTAAGAACAAATAAAGCTGAAAAGAGCATTTTGTGCACGTTTTGAGACAGCCCAATTGTTTCAGCACAGATGGTCAAGTGTTCATGTGAAAAGGAAAATTCAAAAACGAAGAATTAAATATCATTTACGATTATTACTTTTCCCACTTCATATCCTTATCTCTAAAAAAAACAAAAAACGTAATAATAATAATAATAATAATAATAATAACAACCAGGGAACCACTGGTAGGCATGGATGACCCACAAAATATGTGATTAAGATTGTGGTCAAGTTTCATTGAAATAGTGCGTGTAGTTTCGGAGAAGAAAGCAAATACCTATTTTGGAGGGTCAAATCTGGACCCATCAACCCCCCCCCCCTCACCCCTCCCCCCTTAATAGATCCACTTAGACCCCAATTTTTTTTTAATGCAGTGATCAAACTTTGGTACATCACAGGTGGTGATGGTTGTGGTCAAATTTCATCGAAATTGTGCATGTAGTTTCAAAGAAGAAAACTAACACCTATTTTGGAGGAGGGTTAAACCCCCTTTATATCCCTCTCCCATGCCTCCCCCCAGCTCCTGATTTTTTAAAATGCTGTGAACAAACTTTGGTACATCACAGGTGATGAAGGCTGTGGTCAAGTTTCATCTAAATAATGTGTGTAGTTTCAGAGATGATGATCTGAGTGTTTACATAGTGACTGACTGACTGACTCACTTGACTGATGAATACCACACAATGCTTATAACCTATGTGCCAGGTGAGCTAAAAAAAACAACAACAATTGAGCAGCAAATGCATCCTGGAGATTTTTCAATAATTTCTATGGAAGCAACCACATCTTGTTTAGGAGGAGCTATGAAGCACACATTACTACGTACATGCTTATTGGCCAATCATGAAGACGTGTCATAAATAAATTGGTGGGACAGCCATAGAAATTTTGCTGTTCACAAAATTGCACTTTGGTTTTACTTTATCCAAATATGTTGCAAATTTATCCATACGATAAGAAAGGAATCCTAGTGTAATCTAGAATTGGGCATACCAATACCATACAACTATTAATAAATAGCACCGCAAAGTGGGCGCAACCCCTCAGCCCATGCATGGTGGAAACCAATTTCAAGATGGCTGCCGTGGCGGCCATATTGAAAGTCGCAGCACGCCCATGAACCTTCCTCTACTCAACCCCAACACACACTGCAAAAATGGATTTAATCGGACAAGCCGTTCTGCTCGAAATTGACGGAAACCAATTTCAAGACGGCTGCTGTGGCGGCCATATTGAAAATCGCAGCATGCCCATTTTCGAAAGGCAGCTTCCTCTACTCAACCCCAACACACTCTGCAAACATGGATTTAATCGGACAAGCCGTTCTGCTCGAAATTGACGGAAACCAATTTCAAGATGGCTACCGTGGCGGCCATATTGAAAATCGCAGCATGCCCATTTTCGAAAGGAACCTTCCTCTACTCAACCCCAACACAATCTGCAAAAATGGATTTAATCGGACAATCCGTTCTGCTCGAAATTGACAGAAACCAATTTCAAGATGGCTACCGTGGCGGCCATATTGAAAATCGCAGCGCACCCATTTTCGAAAGGAACCTTCCTCTACCCAACCCCAACACACACTGCAAAAATGAATTTAATCGGACAAGCCATTCTGCTCGAAATTGATGGAAACCAATTTCAAGATGGCTGCCGTGGCGGCCATATTGAAAATCGCAGCGCGGCCATTTTCGAAAGCAACCTTCCTCTATTCAACCCCAACACACACTGCAAAAATGGATTTAATCAGACAAGCCGTTCTGCTCGAAATTGATGGAAACCAAAAGTTGACGGACACCCGGACAATGCCCGTGACGACAATACCCCTTAGCCCAATTAGGGCTGAGGGGTGAAAAGGGAAAGCATGCACCCATGACTATACACTGTTACCTGCAGATTTGTTGGGTCTTTATAGCTCTCATCTGAGGCCACCTGCAGCTTTTCTTGAATCCACTTGTCCAACTCATCAGCATCTCGCCGAAAAAACTGGAACCGCCGTGAGTCCTCGAGTTTCTGCCGCCGCTGCAACGAGAGCTCCTTGAAGCGACCGTACCTGTATACCACACAGACCACATCAAATCAGACAAAAATAAATTATATTAAACATCTTCAGTGCTACTTTAAAATTTTAGTTGAGTATAGGTTTTCTCTAAAGGGTACAACTTACGCTGACCCCATATAATCTACATTTATTTTTCAAGGAAAAATCCATGGAAACATAAATATATAATGCCTGGGTAGCACATTGTACAAGAAGAGAAAACAGTAACAAAGTGCCATGTTTGAGTGGAAATATGTACAAAATCATCGTAAAAAGACTGTCAGTTTCATGAATCTTCAAAGTTTGGATTTTAAGCTCAGCATTCCAGAGCATAAAAAGACTGAGCCAAAGGAAAAGGCCCACCCAACAACTGAACAGGGTGGCCAAGTGATCCCTTCCAAATTCAGACGACATTAATAGGATTAAGAATAATTAAATGAATAAAAGTAAGGAGCCAACAACAAAAAGGTACTTCCCTCATGGTTCATATATATTACATGACATGGAAGAGAAATGGTAAATGGAGCCTCAAGAAAATAACAAAAAAGTTGGGATGGGGTTGAAGTGGAAAGGAGGGAAGAGAGGGGGAAGGGAAAATTTGAGGGTCACATGCCTTTTGATCCAATGGGGAATAAAGCTGAAAGATTTGGACTGTATGTTCCATTTAAATTGCCAAAGAACTTGAACAATCCACAATCATTTTGACAAGATGGGAAGCAGAGCAGCTGCGCTTCAGTGGAAAAAATTGCTTTGACACTGGAATTTTCCTTCAGCACGAGCATTACTGGAATCGCATAATGCAAGAGCGCACAAATTCTTAACCGCCGGTCCGGGGAACGCTGCCGGTCCGTGTAGTAATGCCATAAAAACAAAAATCACTGCCACTCGCACGCTTGCGACACCTGACAAAGCTACATAGTACATATAATGGAGCAAGTGTATATCTAATGTATATAGGCCATGCTAACCACTGACCCACTGACTGATATTAATGTTTGGTACCTTCCGGGTGTCATAGAAAGCTGAAATTTGGCGTGCAGACGGATATTGAAGCCGATACACCAGGAAAAATCACAACCGTCGGAAAGTGTCCATAAACGAACATTTACGTTAAAATAACTGCAAACACGTCCTAAAAAATTAATGAATTCAATTAAACAATTGATATATTGCAGGAGTCGGTGATGCTTGCCCATAATCACAAAGCTTCTATTTATTATGTCCCTATATAAGAAGCAACAACAACAACAACAACAACATGCATTTTAAAGGCCATTTTCCCTGCGAGAGCGGGGGTTAGCCTTGCGGTCCCCATGACAATCTTCTCCATTTTGCCCTATTTTCTGCATCTCTCCTTGTTAACCCCCTTGCCCGCATTTCTTCGTCCACCATCTTTAGCCAAGTCTTTCTCGGTCTTCCCCGTCTTCTACTTCCTTCTACATTCATTTCCATCACTCTTCTCAACCAGTCACTTTCATCCTTCCTCAACACATGACCAAACCATCTCAACCTGTTCCTCTTCACAGCATCAATCACAGGCTCTATTCCCATCATCTTTCGCAATTCATCATTTGTCTTCCTCTCTCTCAACGATACTCCGCACATCCGTCGAACCATTCGCATTTCCACCCTTTCCAACCTTCGTTGCTGCTCTACGTTCATTACCCATGTCTCGCTCCCATAAATCATAACACTTCTCACACATGCAGCATACACCTTTCCCTTCAGCTTCAACGACACTCCCCTCATCATCAGCACGCCACTCAATTCCCGAAACTTCTTCCATGCACATCTCACTCGAGCAACCATTGCCGAGTCTGATCCACCTTCTCCATTCAGCATGTCTCCGAGGTAGCAAAATGTTTTCACACCTTCCAGCTTCACACCGTCTCCAAGATCCAACTCAACATTTCCTCCATCTGCAGCTCCCTCTGTGCACACCTTACATTTGAATGTAGCTGCCACACTGGTTAATGACCCTCTCAGACCACTACATTTTTGATGAACCCACTCAGCGCACATTGTACACTGAATGGAGTTCACTCCGACACCCTTCCTACACACAGCACAGGGCCACTTCCCAGTTCTTTCCACCTCACCACATGCTTTACCACTTGCCATCACCTTCGTCTTTCCGATATTCACCTTCAGACCTTTTGTCTCCATACATTCCTTCCACGTGTTCATCTTTTCCTTCAGTCCATCCATACTTTCCGCAATCAACACCAGATCATCTGCATACAACAACTCCCACGGTAAACCCTCCTTTACGTTCTGAGCCAGCACCTCCATCACAGCTACAAATAGTAGTGGACTTAGTACCGACCCCTGATGCACTCCCACCTTCACCTCAAACTCACCACTGTTCCCGTCCTTCGTCCTTACAGCTGTGCGCGCTCTTTTGTACATTGCCATCACTACTCTGATCAACCATTCCTCCACTCCTAACTTCCTCAATGCCCATGTCAATACTTTGCGTGGAACCCGATCGAATGCTTTCTCCAGATCAACAAACCCAAGAAACAACTTTTTCCTCTTCTCCATGTACTTCTCCTGCAACTGCCTCACAATGAAAAGCGCGTCTGTCGTTCCTCTTCCTGGCATAAATCCAAACTGCATTTCGTCGATCTTCACTTTCTTCCTTATCCTCCTCTCCAACACCCTTTCCAATACCTTCATTCCATGCTCCAATAACTTTATCGCTCGGTACGAGCCACACTCCAGAGGGTCACCTTTCCCCTTGTATAGAGGGACGAGGGTACTCAGTTCCCAATCCACTGGAATGCGGCCTTCTTTCACCACCAGATTACAGATCTCTGTCATTCTCTTCACACCCCAACTTCCTGCTGCCTTCAACATATCTCCCACAACTCCCGTCGGCCCTCCCGCTTTTTTACCCTTCATTGCTTTTATCGCTTCCTCAACTTCCTTCTCAGTTATCTTCTCTGCCGGTCCTAAAACTGGATTACTCTCTATGTTGCCATCCCATTCATTCTCAGTATTCAACAGCATTTCCATATATCTT
The DNA here is from genome assembly GCF_964187855.1 of Myxine glutinosa. Lineage (NCBI taxonomy): Eukaryota > Metazoa > Chordata > Myxini > Myxiniformes > Myxinidae > Myxine > Myxine glutinosa. The sequence goes on from NC_136263.1 coordinate 163,017,727, forward strand.
TTCCATCTTCCTTTAATTCCATCTGGGTCGACAACGATTTGTCCCACTTCATCCTTCAAGCAGCTCACCCCCATCACATCACACCTCTCTTTCGCTATCTGCTTTGCAATCCTGAATACCGCTCTCTGACCCTCTTCCGAATCCAAGCGTTCTCCGAACATTTTCCCACATGCCTCCTGCGCCTTTGCTACCTCTTTCTTTGCAGTCTTCCTGGCTGCCTTATAACTTTCATGCTCTGCTGTTTCTGCGCCCGTACCCTTCGCCTTCTGCCACTCCTTGAACTTCTTCCTCTTCTCGTCAATCCTCTTTCCAACTTCATCATCCCACCACCATGTTTCCGAGTGCCTCGGTGGTCCTTTTGTCCATCCACATACCTCACCAACGGCTCCCAACAGACTAGCTTTCATTGACATCCAACCACTTTCAAGCTCAACCACATCATCCTCGACCCTACTCAGCCTCTCTTTTAATGCCTCCCTTACTGTCACCTCTTTCAACCTCCACACCTTCATTCTCGGTTGGTACTTCACCCGCCGAGCTCTCCTCGCACCTTTCACCCTTACGTCGCAGACAACCAAGTGGTGCTGTGAAACAGCCTCCTCCCCCGGGATTACCTTTGTGTCTCGGAGGTGCCCCCTATCTCGCCTACGCACCATCAGGTAGTCAACGGTTGTCGTCGACCCACCTGACGTGTATGTAACAAGCTTATTATCCTCTTTCTGGAACTGAGTATTACAAATCAACAAATCAGCTCCATCAGCAAACTCCAAAATCCTTTCACCTTCTCCATTTCTCACACCATATCCGTAACCCCCATGAACTCCGTCAAAACCATCCATACTCCTTCCCACATGTCCATTTAGGTCTCCTCCTACCACAACAACTTCCTCATCTTTCACGTTTTCCATCAGCTGCTCTATCGCACACCAGAACTTGTCCTTCTCTTCATCGCTCCGACCAACCTGCGGAGCATATCCCGAGATGACGTTCACCAAGAGCTTTCCAATCATCATTTTCACCATCATCAACCTATCACTCACTCTAGTCACACTCACCACACTGTCTACAAACTCCTCAGAAAACAGGACACCAACACCATTCACGCCCTCCAGGCACCCTTGCCACACAAACTTGTATTTCTGTCCCTGCCTACCCTTCACCATTCTCACACCACTTCCCTTCCATCTCGCCTCTTGCACACAACATATGTCCACTCTTCTTCTGACCAATACTTCCACCACTTCTCCTGATCTCCCTGTCATTGTCCCTACATTCCATGTCCCAAACCTCAGAAAGCGATCTCCACTTCGGGCTGTACCCTGCCCACATGTAGTTGTAATTGTCATGGTTCTCTTTTTGAGGCAATGTTTTTTTTTATGGCCGGATGCCCTTCCTGACGCCAACCCTCTTAGTCGCCTCCTACGACACGCAGGGATACGGCGTACCTATTCTTATCCAGGGTACACACTGGGAAACGTTTAAAACATGGAAATCCTGGGGGGGGGGGGGGGGGGAGGGGGGGATCACCGCTGCGGTTTAAACATATTTAAATAAATATTTAAACAAAACCATGAAAACAATCTGGGAAAAGTCTCTAAGTGAGAACGTGGATTTGAGAAAGCAGGAGCAGAGGTGAAAGAACAAACGAGAATATAGGGGGCGGGGCACAAGTCGAGACGAGGAGGCCGCACGAGACACCAGGCCGCACGAGGCGCGGACAAAGAAACGACTAATTACACACAAATTTGCAACAACTACAAAACCAAAACCAAATAGAAACACACAATAACACATACACAACAAAATACGCAGAGGAAATTTGACAAAGAAACGAACGGGAAAACACTCAAACTTTGATGCCGTGGAGAGATCAAAGCAAGCCCCGTCGCTCGAGGGACCGGAAGTCCCTATATAAGAAGCATGGTTCATTATTGCTTCCAATGTGTAAGCATAGTCCATTAGTATATATTACATGACATGGAAGTGCAAGGGGCAGTGTTTTTTGTTTTTACCGGCAATGAGTGCAACGACGAGTTTTCAAGTCCATCAAGCACTTTCATGTGTACTTAAACGTGGGTGACAATTATTCCTAAACAAGCGTTACGCCTAGGTCTCCCGTTGGTGAAGTGATGCGAGTTGACAAAGTGGAAGACGCAAGGCGGCCATCTTGGATTTTGACGTGGTGACCCAATTTTCAATAGCGTTCTTCCTTATGCCGAGATACACCCACACACCAGATTAGAAGTTGGTACTTCGCTTATTTTTCCAAGATATTCCACTCAAGGTTCAGACATACATGGCGGCGGCCATCTTGGATTTTGACGTGGCGACCCAATTTTCAATAGGGTCCTTCCTTATGCCGAGATACACCCACACACCAGATTAGAAGTTGGTACTTCGCTTATTTTTCAAGATATTCCGCTCACAAGGTTCGGACATACATGGCGGTGGCCATCTTGGATTTTGACGTGCGACCCAATTTTCAATAGGGTCCTTCCTTATGCCGAGATACACCCACACACCAGATTAGAAGTTAGCAGTTCGTCTATTTTTCAAGATACTTCGCTCACAAGGTTCAGACATTTACTATTCAAGATATCGTGCTCACAAGGTTTAGATATGGTGACAGCCATCTTGGATTTTGACGTGGTGACCTAATTTTCAATAGGGTTCTTCCATATGGCTAGTTTCACCCACACACCAAATTAGAATTCGGTCCTTCGCTTCCGCACGCACGGACGGACGGAGGGGAAAACCATAGTCCCCCTTTCGCTCCGCGGTGCGACGGGGGACAACTAGGCAATTATGAAAAATAAATGTCACACCCATGTCCGAAGGAAACGGTTCAGTATGGTATTTCTACTATGAAATAGACAAAGTCTAGAAACAAATGAAACCAATTAGAATTACCCTTTGAACCCCTATATAATTGACCTTTAGAACTTATTACAATTACCATTTAACAGTTATTGGAGACGTCGAGGCACCCTCGCTATGCATTGGTGGGAAGCAAAAATCCCCAAAAAAAAAGTTTCGAGAAATGTATGAAACCTCCCACCCACCTTATGACACTTACTGGGACCCAGAAAGGTTCCACGGAAAGTTTGGCGGGGCTAGCCACAAAACTAAGGAAGTAGTTCGGGGACGGACAGACAGACACTCCTGCTTTATTATTAATATGTATGATGTGGTGAAGTATAGACAGTAAAGACCATTAATTATGTGGTTCCCAATTGGCTGTCAGCGGTCATTTATTGCTGATCTTTATCGGTCCCTGTTGAGAAAAAGATCAAGAACCACTGCAATAGAGATCCAAGAAAATAATTCTGACTCCAAGCAGAGAGTGGTCAGAGCAAAGCAAAGGCGGTTCCAAATTAGAATGAGTATCAGTGTGTCGGTACAGTGCCGAATATCAGTGCTATCATCTTTTAGACAATATATAGGCTCATGAAAAGGGTGACGAGATTTTTAAAAACAGGCAAAGTAGTAAGGGAAAGAACGGACAGGAAAAGAGAAAGGAGGGGAGGAAACAGGAAACTGCATTGAGAGAGTTGGGTTAGGTTCGGTTGGTTATAGGGTAAAAAAAGAAGAAGATCAATTAGGGATGATTGTGGTGAACCACCTGCTTGAAGCCATGGAGAGAAGAATGGAATTGAGTCACATCTGGAAAGCAGTTCCACAAATGGGAGGAAATAGGAACAAGGGAGTAGAGGTGAGTGAAAGCCTCGATTATGGGAGTATAACCAGGAGAGGGTTTCTGAAAGAGCGCGTGCATCCTGGAGTCACTGGTGGGGAGGGGGGGGGGGGGGGGTAGGTCGGTTTGGGCTCGCAAGGGGTTAAACTATTTACTTGTCCAATTACAAGATGAAGGTAATCTCAAATAAGAAAGATTCCAGTTGGATGCCATTCAATTTTAAGGAACCATCATCTGAGAATCCTCCAGTGGTGATCATCCTTTGGCAAGCTCAACTTGGCTCGTCAAATGAACACCATACACACCCTCCCTATCAAAATAGGAGAGAAGTTCAGCACTCTGCAACAAGCAGTTTCATTTTGCACCCTTAAGACTTCATCATCCACATTGTTCCAATAGGTAATGTGATGATTGACGGGAGCTCAACACCATTTATATGATAGATCTTTCCAAGACATTTATACGACAGATCGTTTTCTTTGCTAAGGGCTGTAGATGCGAGATCCCGCCTTTTACTTGAGCACATGGTGAAAAACAAATCCTTGAGCATCATTGGATTTTCTCATCAAAAACTGTAGCAAAGACCCGGGCTGTTCTTACATCGCAGAAGTATCAGTCTTTTCCACCTCTCAACCACCCTTTGACACCTTTTCCCTCTCAGCTCTCTGCCCCACACACCTCCCACCCCTTCCCTCCCAGCCCTCTCCCTCCAAGACACAATAATTAACCTACCAACTCATTCAATGAGTTGAATGAACCTACCATCCACAGTTCAAGCTGTTCACTAATCTCCACCACTTTATTTACCCACATGTATAAAGTAATCTCTGCGTTAGTGTATTACCTTACCATTCGATAACATTCAGGTCCACACATTGTATTAAGTGAATATTATAAAGATAGAGATATCGGTGCACAAGATTGTGAAATGGACACAAAATACCTGCCACATGGTCGGATTGTCTGACTAAACCGACACCCCTCACTGGCTTTGCTAGTGTGGAGGCTGACTGACACTGTGCCAGGACCAAAAACAACACCTGGCAAAGGGCGGATGAGCTCTCGTAGGGAGCCAACGGCCATCCAGTAAGGAGATGGTGTCTCGTAAAAAATACCTATCTGGTTTGGACCGGATCAAGTCATACCAAAGACTTATAAAATGGGACGTGTTGGTTGTTACCTTGCTTGAAAAGGATAGAACACGGACAATCCCCATCACTGTTACCCACAGTATCCCGGGAAGTGACGGCATTTCCCCCAAGCTCAGTGGCTGTGTTAAGTGTTTGTCTTGTCAGTATGTGTGTCTGTCAGCTATAGTATGAGCCTCAGCCCAAGTTAAAAAAAAAAAACACAAACACAAACACACACCCCAGCTCTTCGCGAAAGCAATTTTACTGAGCTTCTTCTTTCAATATTCAGCTACGAGTAATTTCATTTTTGAAGATACTGCGATCGAGTTGAATCTTGTGCAAATCAAGGTCAACAACCTCAATGAAGCAGGTGCATTAGACACGCATTCAGGAAGCATGGATGATATGTACACTGCGCAGTGCGGTGTACAAGCAAACGCATTTGTGAAAACAATGAGGTAAACAAACCGTGCACAACACATTCTCCAGACACCAAAGATAAAGAACACACCTGTCCAGAACCTGCTGTCGACGTTCTTGTATATCGTCTGCGGTTTCCAAGATTTTCACTCCAACCGAATCCATGTCCTACATCGAAGGAAGAGTGGGAAAAAGTCAGATATGCCACCATATAGTGTTTCTAACAAAGAAACACTCAATTAACTTCAGGAAAATGTTGGGAGGCTGACAAAACACCATGATACAAGATGTTCTAACGCCGGATATACAGGAGCAATCTAAGTTTTTTTTTCCTTGCCCAAAAAAAAAAAAAACGATCAGAATATATCGCTTGTCATTAATAGACACCACTTTTTTCACCCACCGTTAATCCACCCCAGATCCACTTTTTTGAAATACCAACTTCTTTCCTGGAAGTCCTTGCAGTGTCCATGTGTTTTATACTTCTCCCACCCTTCCCACGCCTCCTCCCCCCAAGTCCTCTCCCTCCCACAGATCTCCCGATGCCCCTGCTCTTAAATGTTGTGCTTGTGTGCTTCCCCCTCTCTCCCCATCTTGTCTACCACTCCCCTTATTATGTTTTATGTGTCCGTTTTTGTATTTTGTGATTAATGTTAGCTCTTTCACGAGCCTCGATCCTGTATCCAAAACAAAACAAAAAAAATTGTTTCTCTGAAGGTGCACCCTTCATCTGCATGTGATGATTGACATTTTGTTTTCGTCGACGATTGTATTTTTATGGAATATTTTCGCCGAATTTTCATCAAAGTGGGTTGACATTCAAATCTAATTTCACTTTGACTGAGAGCTACAGAGATTGTGAGATGGAGTTCTAGTATTTACCGCCAGCTATCGAGATTGAGATTCACAACAACACTTATCCGAAGCACCTTCCATTTGCATGAGCAGAGCGTTGAACTGTGCTTGCGTCCTGGGTATGGATAGTATTCCTTATGCATCGAATTGTGGAGTTTTTGGGGTGAGGGGAGGGGGGTTTATCTATTTATTTGCCAGTGGTCCATCTCCACCCTTGCCTCCCCAGTGTTGACGGTTCAGTTTGAATTACATCATTTACTAAGGCCTTGTCGATGTGGGGTTTTTTGAGAATCTTCATCACCTCCTGTTCAGATGTTTTTAGATTTTGATAAATACTTATTTATTTATCCCCATGTTTGACCTTTCATCGAGACACAATTCCTCAAAATATTCAGCCCACCTGTTTCAGCAAACAGGAGTTTTACATCCTTGCTTTATAATCCTTGTTATGTTGTATAATTCTTGTGTTTCATGTGCTTAATCCCCTGATGCATCGATGGATTATTCTTGCTCTTCGATCACAAAAAAAACCACACACAACCACACAAAAAAACACCACACAAAAAAAACACCACACAAAAACACCACACAAAAGAACACCACACAAAAGAACACCACACAAAAAAACCACACAAAAAAACACCACACAAAAGAACACCACACAAAAGAACACCACACAAAAGAACACCACACAAAAGAACACCACACAAAAAAACACCACACAAAAAAACACCACAAAAAAACACCACACAAAAAAACCACACAAAAAAACCACACACAAAAAAACCACACACAAAAAAACCACACACAAAAAAACCACACACAAAAAAACCACACACAAAAAAACCACACACAAAAAAACCACACACAAAAAAACCACACACAAAAAAACCACACACAAAAAAACCACACACAAAAAAACCACACACAAAAAAACCACACACAAAAAAACCACACACAAAAAAACCACACAAAAAAACCACACAAAAAAACCACACACAAAAAAACCACACACAAAAAAACCACACACAAAAAAACCACACACAAAAAAACCACACACAAAAAAACCACACACAAAAAAACCACACACAAAAAAACCACACAAAAAAACCACACACAAAAAAACCACACACAAAAAAACCACACACAAAAAAACCACACACACACACACACACACACACACACACACACACACACACACACACACACACACACACACACACACACACACACACACACACACACACACACACACACACACCTGTAGGGCCCTAGAAATGCAATTCATGCTCATGACTGGAAGCACGATAGGCACAGCAGCTGTTTCCAGTCGACTCGTGTTTTTGTACCGCAACATCTTTTCAAAATTATTCAAATTAGTAAAACAGGTGCCGAAATAATTAGACAGCAAACACTAATTTTAAGATTGCATAAATAAATGTGGGTTTTCCATTGTGCACGTCAGTGTGGCGCATTCAGCGACAGCAGTTTAGTTGGCAGTTTTTTCTCTCAAAATAAATAAATAAATAAAAATAACAATAAAAATAATAATAATAATAATAATAATAATAAGCATGTATTTAATGCCTTTAAGCATGCATTTTTAAATTTAGGTTAACAAAATACCACAGTGTACAAGTTAAAACGTGAACAAGCAGTCAACACTTAAAGTGAAAATTATTCCCCGAAGATCGCACGTCGACAGATGGTCTGCTTGCCATTACCATACAAGATTTTCTTCCCGATAATTTAGAGAACATGAGGTGGACGTGATATTTCAATCAAATTAGTTGTTAAAAAAAATTTATACACACATAACTCCCCCCCCCCCCCCCCGCGTGTGCAGACATATCTAATCAGACCTCTACTCCAATCAGATATATCTATATATATCTGACACACATACACACACGACTGTAGCTCCTGTGATTTCTTCCCTACCAATAAAAGTGACAAACTTGCAACAAAGGACAACCGAATGAGCAAATAGATATTTTTTACATCCTCATCGTTGACCTGTGGAAAACGAATGATAAAACAAAGACTTTACCACAGGCGCAATTTGACTGCGCTCCGGTGGAGACGCGCCACTACCGCCCGTCATCTTCTTTCACGTTTCCTCTCACGGAGCGCACTCCGCTATATAAGGATTCACCCGGGCCTCGGCACTGCAATGCGGAGTGCGTCAGCATCATTTAGCACAGTGCAGCAATGGTGCGGTGCTCACAGCATATTCGCTAAGCAGGTCAGCGGTTGATAGATGACTAGCTAATTTACAAACCAAGCACGCTGCCAGAAATTTTTTGGTTTTTGCACAAAGAGTCACCACGCCCTTGTCTTTGAATCGACAGAAAACAGTGAGAACACTGAACAACGATTTTTCAGACGTTGAGATAACATTATTGTTTATTGATATTAAGTGGGCTTCCTTTTATTTTTGTTGTTTCTTTCATATTTCAGAGTAATAATCATCATTGAGTGAGGTGGTGTCCAGCAGGTTTGGTGCAGAGGTAGTTGATTTGCCTTTGAGCCGTTTTGTCTTGGAGCAATTCCTGACTACGAACTGCCACCTGAATGTTTATCAAACGGGAAACTGCATCAATTCTTTCACTGTCCCGCAATGGATGTTAAGCTGCATGAGATCCATTTGCCATCGGTGAATGCTGATGGGGGTGAAAGATACCATGGTGTATTTTGACCAAGAGTTGTTGCCGGTACCACTGACCGAATTCTAAATCCCTCCACCTAATGTAAAAGAGTACTGCATGAGCAGCACGATTGCTGTAACCATTGGATCAAATTTGGAATCAAATCCTGGTCTGATGTACATGCGGTTGCTCACAATGGCTGTACAGTATGTACTGAAAACAACCAAAATCAATAGCACAATGCACATCTGAAGCTTTCGTAAATTAATTTATAATGTCCGGAATTAAAACAAAGCGCACACGCATGCACACGCACACACCCCTTCCCCTCCCCAAGGACTCCCACCACACCCCTTCCCCTCCCCAAGGACTCCCACCACACCCCTTCCCCTCCCCAAGGACTCCCACCACACCCCTTCCCCTCCCCAAGGACTCCCACCACACCTTCCCCTCCCCCCACCTCAGCCCCTGCGGACTCCAACCTCACCCCTTCCCCATCCCACCCTTTCCCTCTGGACTTCGATTCCAATCAGATTTTTCCATCTTCATTTACGCATTGTAAGCCACACATGATACCGACACACAGTCATGGCCAAAAAATATTGTCACCCTTGCACTTTTTTCAAATAATGCACCATTTCTTCCAGCATATTGTTGAAATTGAACAATATTTTGATATCCACAAATGTATTTATTTGGTTTGCAGTGGAACAAAACAAAAAAAGCTGAAAAGAAATACTAAATCTTAGCTTATTCCACAAAGAAATCCTAAAATGGCCCAGACAATATTATTGGCAGCTTTTAGAAGTTGTTAAAAATAATTAGATTTCAAGCAGGTGATTCTCCTTTACTTTGGAATTGAACTCACCTGTGGTGAGTTTCAGGTGCCTGCATTATAAAAATCACTCATTCAACCAATTTGAATAGAAATATTCAAAATTGAATAGAATAGAATATTCATTCCTGTCATCCTTCCGAGGTCGGCTAATTGAGTACCAGTTCACTGGTAATTCCCTGTTTGTCGTTAAAGGCGGCAAAAAGGGTTGGCGTCAGGAAGGGCATCCGGCCGTAAAACATTGCTTCAAAAAGGGGACCAAAAAAACAACAACAACCACGGTTCCCGAAAAAGGCCAACCCCCGCTTTGCGGGGAAAAATGGCCTCTAAAGGTGGTTTTTAACCAATTTGAATAGAGAAAAGGACTCATTCTGCTGTTTTGTGTCACTGTGTACTGCAATGAGCATGGAGAAAAGAAAGAAAACCAGAGAATTGTAGGAGGAGGTCAGACAAGATTGTAGCCAAGCATGGACAATATCAAGGCGAGAAGTCCATCTCCAGAGATCTTGATGTTCCTGTGTCCACCGTACACAATATTATCAGGAAGTTTAAAGCCCATGGCACTGTAGCCAACCTCCCTGGACGTGGCCACAAGAGAAAACCTGATCGAAGATTGCAGCGAAGGATTGTCCGAATGGTGGAGAAAGCACCTCGATCAACGGCCAAACAGATTCAAGCTGACCTTCAGACACAAGCTACGACAGTTTCAACTCACACAGTTTCAACTCGCACCATCCGTCACCAACTCGATGAAAAGGGGTTCTATGGTAGGAGACTCAGGAGGACTCCAATGCTGAGAGAGAGACACATAAGAAAGTACGACTAGAGTTTGCCAAATCACACGTAAACAAGCAAAAATCCTGCTGGGAGAATGTCCTGTGGACAGATGAGACCAAATTGGAGCTTTTTGGTAAAGTACATCATCACTATGTTTATAGAAAACAAAATGAAGCCTTCAAAGAAAAGAACACCTTCCCTACAATAAAACATGGAGGAGGTTCAGTGATGTTTTGGGTTGCTCTGCTGCCTCTGGCACCGGGTGCCTTGAATGTGTGCATGAAATCAGGAGATTACCAAGGCATTTTGGAGCACAATGTTGAACCCAGTGTCAGAAAGCTGGGTCTCCGTCGAAGGTCATGGGTCTTGCAGCAGGACAATGACCCCAAACACATTTCAAAAAGCACCCAGGAATGGTTCAAGACAAAAGGCTGGACTGTTCTGAAGTGGCCAGCAATGAGTCCAGATCTAAATCCCATTGAACACCTGTGGGGAGATCTGAAAAGAGCAGTTGGGAGAAGGCACCCTTCAAATCTGGGAGAACTGGAGCAGTTTGCACAAGAGTGGGCCAAACTGCCAGTGGATCCTGGTGCTACCATACACCTTCCACGTCTTAATGATTGTCTTGATTGTGCTCTAAGGGATATTCAAGGCCTTCAAAATATTTTTAAACCCATCCCCCGATCTGTGCCTTTCCATAACTTTATCCCGGAGATCTTTTGAAAGCTCCTTGGTGCTCATGGTTGACTATTTTCTGTGAAATGCACTACCCAGGAGAGGAAACCTACAGGAACAGCTGATTTTATTCTGAAATGAACAGCTGATTTTATTCTGAAATAATCAGAATCACTACAATTTAACACAGGTGGAGGCCAATTAGTTTGATGTGCAATTTTGAAAGTGATTGGTTACACCTGAGATTCATTACCCTAACCAGAGGAGGGTATTGCATTTGAGTCCGTTTGTTTGTCTGTCTGTCCGCACATAATAATTATGATTTTCTCTGCAACCGTTGGCCCGATTGACAGGAAATTTTCACCACAGGTGCACCTCCACCTGTAGAATTTAAAAAATAATTATGACGTCATATGTCACGTGGTTCGGCTGCCATCTTGGAAAAACCGAAAAAATTTGCACCTCTATATCTCCGAAAGCGCTGAATAGAAAAAATTGAGACATGGCTCATTGTAAAGAACTCTCCATGGGGAATAAAATATGTTAATGATGATGTCATTAAAAAAAACCACCTTTAGAGGCCATTAGATGATGTCATAGGAGCCTCCATTATGACATCATTCGACAAGTACAAAACTTCATCCAATCAAGATGAAATTTATTGAACATCATGTCTGCATAAACTGGTGGAGAAAAAAAAAATGATGACGTCAGTCACGTGGTTCGGCCGCCATTTTGGAACCACCGAAAAGACTTTGCACCTCTATATCTCCGAAAGCACTGAATAGAAAAAATTGAGACATGGCTCATTGTAAAGAACTCTCCATGGGGAATAAAATATGTAAATGATAATGTCATAGTTGCCTCCATCATGACGTCATAATTCGACAAGTACAAAACTTCATCCGATCAAGATGAAATTGCTTGAGCATAATCTAGGAATAAATTAGTTTAGAAAAAATAATAATGATGATGTCACCGGTCACGTGGTTGGGCCGCCATATTTGTTTTAACACAAAAGCCATAAAAACCACTGAAAATATATCCTGGCGAGGGTTTGCAATCTCTGATTGCTCTTTTTGTTGTTTACAATTACCATTAAAAGGGGCATTGACATTTATCCAACCAAGATATTGTAGTTTTGTATTTTTAATTAATTTTCTGAAATTGGTATTTATTTTTCATTTGGAAGTTGTGGGTTACAATGTGCAAACAAGAAAGAGCAATCAGAGATTGCAGACCCTCACCAGGATGTGTCTTCAGTGGTTTTTAAGGCTTTTGTGTTAAAACAAATATGGCGACAGAACTACGTGACCGATATCATTTTTTTTTCTCCACCAATTAATCCCTAGATTATGCTCAAGAAATTTTATCTTGATCGGATGAAGTTTTGTACTTGTCGAATTATGACGTCATAATGGAGGCACCTATGACATTATCATTAACATATTTTATTCCCCATGGAGAGTTCTTTACAATGAGCCATGTCTCAATTTTTTCTATTCAGCGCTTTCGGAGATATAGAGGTGCAAAAATTTTCGGTTTTTCCAAGATGGCGGCCGAACCACGTGACATATGACGTCATAATTATTTTAAAAATTCTACAGGTGGAGGTGCACCTGTGGTGAAAATTTCCTGTCAATCGGGCCAACGGTTGCAGAGAAAATCATAATTATTATGTGCGGACAAACAGACAAACAAACAGACTCAAATGCAATATATTGTTGCGGAGATGAGGACTGTATATTTTTTGATTGTGTGCTGTACTATTATTATTATTGTTTATTCTGCGCCCCCCTACCTCCGGAGCTGTGTAAAGGTGAAAGGGCATCCCATAATTAGTCCACAAGCATACACATCAGCCAAATAATAGAATACCCCTGTTGATAGTTATCTCTTATTCTGTGTTTTAGAGTAAGGCTGTGTCTCCCATTAATTAAAGTACTCCATTGCACCAGTGAAAGAGAATAGATCCCCTTTCCTTCCCATCCCCAAAATCTCCATTTCCTTTTACATCCCCTTCCGTCATTGCCGGGCCTCGATTGCCGAATTACCTCCCCTCCAATAACCGCCATTGAACATGAGCTCGAATCGGAGAAGAAAGGCGTGCCCGCCCGTCGTCATCAAGGGCGGAGCCAGAGGGTCGCGCGACCAACCAGGGCCGAGGTGAGCACCCCGATGGGCGTGTCCTGAAGGCCGGCGGCTTAATCGCCGGAGGCGTTATAAAAGCGCGCACGCAAGTGAGTAGTGAGTCGGTTGCCAGGGGAGAGTCGTGAGGAGTCAGTCAGTGGAGTCGGTGGTCAGTTGGTTGAGTTGGTCACCAAGAGAGAGAGTCGGTGGTGGTGGTCAGTTGGTTGCGTTGGTTGCGGTTAGGAGTCGGTGGTAAAGAGTGAGTGGACCAAGAACGAGTTGAGGGTTTGGACCAGACAAGTCGGACAAGGCCTGGCAAAGCACGCGACGTACACAGCAGCCACAACAGCAGCGTGGGGGCCTGAACGGCGGTTTGGAGCAGGGCCGTAAAGGAACGGCGGCTGCTAAACGCGCCAGTTGAGCTGCAGGACCCCCTTGGACCTTTCCTCTCCCTCCAGCCATCCACCTCCTGCCTTTCCACCCTTCTTGTGGACGTGAGTTTGTTCTGTTTGTTCTGTTTGTTCTGTCCTGGGAATAAGTTAAGTCTGTAGATAAGCTAGTATTTGCACTGTGTCACCTGCGTCTTATGTGTTGTAAATAAACCTTGATTGCTCCTTTTTGCTTGTGTAAATAATAAATCCCATTACTCGTCTGTACGTCTTCTCGTTTTATTCCTTCTTCTTCTTCACATCCGTGTCGCCTTTGTCTTTTCCCTATTGACTAGCTGCGGTGCGATCCGGCCAACGTCTGGGTGAATCGGGTGAGTCGGGGATCCTGTTAGGTCGCGGTAATACACCACCGCTCGGTCATCATAACATCTGTCCGCGATCTGTAACAATTGGTTGTCAGGAGTTGGATTCGGACCTGGGACTAAATTTGTTAGGCCCAAATTTTGGAACACCAATTGTGTTATTAGGTAACAATTGGTGTCTGGGAGTGAGATTCGGGGCCCGAACCAAATTTTTAAAACATCTAAAAAAAAAAAAAATTTGGTCAAAATTTGGAGCGGCCGAAATTTGTTTTGTTTTACAAAACCCGAATTTTGAAATCGCGCCATGGCTGGTCAAGGCGACGGGATGCCGGTGGGAGAGATAGACGGGGTAGAATCGACCCAGGACCTCGGGGAAATGTATGTGGAGGAAAGGGTGGAGGAGAGTAAAGAAGGTGTGGTTGAGGGGGTATCAGGTGCACAAAATGGCGCTCTCGCGCACGTGGCTACAGCGGCACCAAATTTTGCCGCGCCCGTGACCGTAGTAGCGGGCTTTGATGTGGGGGACTTCATGGCGCAATTCGCCGAGATGCTGAGAATAAACGGGGAGAAATCGAGTAAGGAAATGGATGCTCAGAGTGAGCAAATTGAAGCAACAATAAACGGAATGAGGGCCGATAGGAAGGAAAGGGAGCAGAGGGACAGAGACCGCAAGTTGGGCGAAAGGGTCCCAGGGGTGCACGAGGAGGTAAAGCGGGTCGAGAAGCGCCGGTTGAGCGAAGCGGAGGAAAGCGCGGGTACAATGACGGGGGTAGAAATCGCGACACGGGGTTTGGAAAAGCCGGCGACCGATGAGGTAGAGGGAATTTTATTAAAGCCAACGGTCGTCGAGGTGAGTAAAGAAAAAGCGGAAGTGGGCATTGAAATTGAAGAGATGACGGAGGTAGCCCGGGAATTGCAGGGAGAAATGGATTATGTACAAAGTCCCTGCTCACATCACGATGCTGTGCTTAACCCGAATGGAAGTTTGCAGGTTTTGGTGCAGGGAGGAAGAAGAACCCCGAAGGTGAGACGTGCTGTTGTGTATTGTGCGGGGAGATTTTGTAAGAGGATGTTTGGCGACAAAAGAATTTTCACGCGCTTGGGATCGAGGAAGCATCCGGGCGTTGGTGAGGGGTCCCGTGTGAGTGGAAATGGCAAGCGTGTGGAAAAAAAGTGTGCGTCAAGGGGTGAGCGTGTTACGAAGCGCGAGTGTGATACCGAGTGCGAGCGAGAATGCACGTCGGGGTGTACGGAGTGTGACACGAATAGTGAGTTGGTGATGGCGCAGGTGCGAGAGGGCACATCGGAGCGCGAGTGTGAAACCGAGTGCGAGCGAGAATGCACGTCGGGGTGTATGGAGTGTGACACGAATAGTGAGTTGGTGATGGCGCGGGTGTGGGAGAGCCCATGTGAGCGCGTTAGTGGGTGGATGCAAGAGTGCACGCCCATGGTGAGTGTTACGGAGGACGTAACGGAGGAGAGGTGTGGACCAAAGTGTGCGCAAGAGTGTGCGCGAGAGGTGTGGTGTGTAACAGGGAGAGCGTTGGTGGAATGTACGGACGGCGTTGGAACGCCAGGTTTTGTGAGGGAAAAAGGGGTAGCGTATGCGTGTGAGCATGCAAGTAAAGCATCGACGGTAACCGGGTTAGTGGTTAGGGCGACGGATAGCCGATGCGAGCACTCGGGGCGTGGGGTGCTTTGTTGGGTGCGAGGCCCGGCGCGGATCGATGCTGCGTCGCTTCTCTTCGAAGCGTCGTTGCCGATTCGGGCTTGGCCCCGCCCCGCACGGTCGAGTCCGGGCTTTGTCGGGTGAGGCGACCGGTCCGGTTCAAGGGCGAGTGGGAGGAAGCGGAACGGTGCCCCCTCGTGGGGACGGGGTTCCGACCGGGGGAGATTGAGCCATCGGGCCCGGGACCGCAAGGTGCCGCGCCGAGATGGTGCGTGGAGCCTCGGTCCAACCAAACCACCTCCCTTGAACCGAAAGCCGGACGGATTCAACCTGCAGGCGACCAAACCACCCGAATTCATTGCTCGGCTTTACGAACCGAGTTTAATGATGTCACGACGCACCGAGGCTAGGATATAGTGGACTGTGATGATGGTGATAGTGATAGTGATTTGATACGAAATTTATAATAGTGGGTAGAATTGGCAGTAAATGGAAAATTTTTGAATTGGTTGGAATTTGGACGAGCAAAATTGATAGTGAGGGCAAATGCGCTATAGATTATGGGGTGTATGGCAGTGAAAACTAGCCCGGGTGGGTTAGGTTATATTGTGTGTAGGGATCTAGCGGAGATGACATTAGGTGACGTTAAGGTTAGTTAGTGACAAGGATACCTGTAGTGGGGACGCAGGTAGATTAGCGTGGTTGATAATGACGTGGGAGCGCAATAGTTTAAAGGGACGACTGGGAAGCGCAAGTTTCAGAGGGGAGTAGTTAGCTGAGATGATGCCGTGTGTTTGAGGATTGAACAGGTGTGATTGCACAGGTGTGCAACTGAACAGGTGTGTGGAGCAGTGTATGAGTGAGTGATGGTGATGTGTGTTGTGTTGACCAACTGGTCCAGGAAGAGGAGGAGGGTGCAGGTGGCACCAGGTATGATTGCACAGGTGTGCAACGACAGGTGAATGGAGGACAAGTGTATGTGGCTGTGTGGAATAAATGGTAGTGTGGAATAAATGGAGTATTGGAATGGATGGTCGTGGAGTGAGTATGGTGGAAATTGTGGAGTGGAGTGGATGGTGTGAATGGGGGAAGAGTGGACCCCCATCACGGATACCCGGGGCGGGTAGTGTAAGTGTTAGGTAGAGGGTACAGGTAAATTGTGGTTGGATATTGGCATCTGTGGTGCGGGTGAAAGAATGGTCTTTGGATGGGTGCATTAGTGTTGTGGAAATGGCTGGGCGTGTAGCCTGTTAGTGTGTGTAGTTGGTTGGGCGCTCCACCACTGTGAGGATGTCGGCCAGGTGAGGCCGCAGGTGGGCTCTGGGAGCCGGTAGTAGTTGTTGTGGATGGGGCCCGAGGATCCGGAGGACGGACCCGGGTAGCCCAGTGCCAGAGGGCACCGAGTGGGGTGACAGAGCCAGGAGGGGCTGTCCCCAGTTAGTTAGGTTAGGGTGAGGAGCTAGGTAAGCTCGGGTGGCAACTACAGTGGTGGAGGTGTGCAGGTGGGTAGACCTGCTGGGAGAGCTACACGTCGCAGCCCAGAAATTGTGCGAGAGCACCGGGAGATGAATCGGGGGAGTGAGACCCCAAATTGAGAAGCACCACAGTTTGGTCAATGGGAATTGGTTTTTAGAACCCATAGTGTAAGTTGGCCAATGGATTGGCAGGGAAAGACCCCGGGTAGTGTAAAGTGTGTTAATGTCATTTAGGAAGTAGTTAGGATGAAGTCTCCTCGCACCATCTGCATCCACTCACCTGAGGTGACAGGTACTCCGCACCATGCCATGTTTAATTATTTTTACTGTGCAAATGTTTGGATTGTGAGACGCATCATGACGTGGGTGTGACATTGTGCTTTGATGTTCCATCTCTGCCTCCTTATGAGGATTGATGATGAATTTGGTGATGGCAAATTTTGAAGTAGAGGGATTGTGGAGACGAATTTGGTGTAGGGGAAATATGGGGAAGACGTGACAGTAGTGACGAATTTGTAAATGTGTAGATTTTTGTACATATGGGGTAAGGGCAAGGGTAGGGTAGGTGACAGGGGGGTGACGTACGGTAGGGACGAGCTTCTCACTTCGCCCTCCGTACGCATTTCGCCTTGCATTGCCTTATTGATGTGTACCCTTGTGACCTTACCCCTCGCTCAATTGTCTTTCCCCTTTTGTCTCCCACATGACCTGTGCGCCACTGGGTGCCGAGGGGAGCGTGCGTGGGTCGGCCATTGTGCGCCCGAAATTCCCAGAACCAGCTGTCTGCATCGATGCACCACATTATGGACCACATGTCTGTGGCCGAGCACCACCTATGGACCCCATGGGTTGGGGCATGGCCCCTCTGCTGGCACCGGCCATGAGGGCCCGAAATCTTGCTGGCGGACCTTGGCCACAGGGCACCGATGCCCCACAGGTGAACCACACGTAGTCGGCCCCTGTGGGCCATAAATAAAATAAAAACGGACACGTTAGGTGCATTATTTTATTGCAAATAGGCCGCCAGCAAGGGAAGATGACAACACCAGGAAAATAATAATAACCAGCAGAGGGAGCTGAAGAGCAAGAGACCACCTGCAGGGTTAGGGGTTGTTGAATTTATTTTATTGTTGAACATTGATGAACAATGGTGACTGCACCGATTGGTGCTTGGGTGTGTATTGGTGCGGTTTTGGGTGCTTTCATGGTGCATTGATGCAGAGCAGACTGTCTCCCCCCCGGAAAGAACAATCACAGGTCCTGGGTTAGTTTTGTAAATAAAAATAGCGTCATTGTAAATAATGCTTCCCACCGTCAGTGTATAGTTTGAAGACCATTCCGCAATTCGGTTAACTGTGGGCGTAAGTCTGTTAGGCAGGGTGCAATGGAGCAGCGGGACACATTTATTTATGTTTTAAAACTGTCGCACTCAGGGTCAGGTTAAAAGTAGAGGGAACTACACCTACGTGTCACACTAAAAGTAAAAGTTGTAGGCCCGGGACGTGCCTAAGAGGAGGAGGGTGCAGTGTTGCGGAGATGAGGACTGTATATTTTTTGATTGTGTGCTGTACTATTATTATTATTGTTTATTCTGCGCCCCCTACCTCCGGAGCTGTGTAAAGGTGAAAGGGCATCCCATAATTAGTCCACAAGCATACACATCAGCCAAATAATAGAATACCCCTGTTGATAGTTATCTCTTATTCTGTGTTTTAGAGTAAGGCTGTGTCTCCCATTAATTAAAGTACTCCATTGCACCAGTGAAAGAGAATAGATCCCCTTTCCTTCCCATCCCCAAAATCTCCATTTCCTTTTACATCCCCTTCCGTCATTGCCGGGCCTCGATTGCCGAATTACCTCCCCTCCAATAACCGCCATTGAACATGAGCTCGAATCGGAGAAGAAAGGCGTGCCCGCCCGTCGTCATCAAGGGCGGAGCCAGAGGGTCGCGCGACCAACCAGGGCCGAGGTGAGCACCCCGATGGGCGTGTCCTGAAGGCCGGCGGCTTAATCGCCGGAGGCGTTATAAAAGCGCGCACGCAAGTGAGTAGTGAGTCGGTTGCCAGGGGAGAGTCGTGAGGAGTCAGTCAGTGGAGTCGGTGGTCAGTTGGTTGAGTTGGTCACCAAGAGAGAGAGTCGGTGGTGGTGGTCAGTTGGTTGCGTTGGTTGCGGTGAGGAGTCGGTGGTAAAGAGTGAGTGGACCAAGAACGAGTTGAGGGTTTGGACCAGACAAGTCGGACAAGGCCTGGCAAAGCACGCGACGTACACAGCAGCCACAACAGCAGCGTGGGGGCCTGAACGGCGGTTTGGAGCAGGGCCGTAAAGGAACGGCGGCTGCTATACGCGCCGGTTGAGCTGCAGGACCCCCTTGGACCTTTCCTCTCCCTCCAGCCATCCACCTCCTGCCTTTCCACCCTTCTTGTGGACGTGAGTTTGTTCTGTTTGTTCTGTCCTGGGAATAAGTTAAGTCTGTAGATAAGCTAGTATTTGCACTGTGTCACCTGCGTCTTATGTGTTGTAAATAAACCTTGATTGCTCCTTTTTGCTTGTGTAAATAATAAATCCCATTACTCGTCTGTACGTCTTCTCGTTTTATTCCTTCTTCTTCTTCACATCCGTGTCGCCTTTGTCTTTTCCCTATTGACTAGCTGCGGTGCGATCCGGCCAACGTCTGGGTGAATCGGGTGAGTCGGGGATCCTGTTAGGTCGCGGTAATACACCACCGCTCGGTCATCATAACATCTGTCCGCGATCTGTAACAATATATATATATACTAGCTTGGCTCGGCTTGCTGCGCTCGCCTCACCACGTGTCGTTACCGAGGGACGGGCTTATTTTAGCTGAGGATAATGACTGTCCCTGAGTTGCTGTGTTGTCATGATTTACACCAATCATAATACAAACAATTACTTTGCACAAATGTATTTGTTGTGTTTGTGATATTACATTTTTATAGGCAATTTAGGTTGAAGATAAAGGTTGAATGTTTTTTTTTTTCAACGAAGAACCCCTCAGCACACACATAGGGGAGTGGTAGGTGCAGACTGGAAGTTTGGGACGATTACACCTCACCACCACGTAATTCAAAACACATCACCAAGTAATTCAAAACACCTCACCACGAAGTAATTCAAAACACCTCACAGCCATAAAACACGTAATAAAAACACCTCACCACCACAAAATTAAAAGCACCTCACCACCACGAAATTGAAAACACCTCACAGCCATCAAACACGTAATAAAAACACCTCACAGCCATCAAACACGAAATAAAAACACCTCACAGCCATCAAACACGAAATAAAAACACCTCACCACCACTAAATTAAAAACACCTCACAGCCATAAAACACGTAATAAAAACACCTCAGCCATAAAACACGTAGTAAAACACACCACCACAAAATTAAAAACACCTCACAGCCATAAAACACGTAATAAAAACACCTCAGCCAAAAAACAGGTAATAAAAATACCTCACAGCCCAAAAACAGGTAATAAAAACACCTCACCACCACAAAATGTAAAACGCCTCAAGCCATAAAACACGCAATAAAAACACACCACCACAAAATTAAAAACACCTCAGCCATAAAACATAATAAAAACACACCACCACAAAATTAAAAACACCTCACAGCCATAAAACATACCACCACAAAATTAAAAACACCTCAGCCATAAAACACGTAATAAAAACACCTCACAGCCATAAAACACATAATAAAAACACATCACAGCCATAAAAACAGGTAATAAAAACCTCACCACCACAAAATTAAAAACACCTCAGCCATAAAACACATAATAAAAACACACCACCACAAAATTAAAAACACCCCACAGCCATAAAACACGTAATAAAAACACACCACCACAAAATTAAAAACACCTCACAGCCATAAAACACGTAATAAAAACACCTCACCACCACAAAATTAAAAACACCTCACAGCCATAAAACATGTAATAAAAATACCTCACAGCCATAAAACACGTAATAAAAACACCTCACCACCACAAAATTAAAAACACCTCACAGCCATAAAACACGGAAAAAAACACCTCACAGCCACGAAATTAAAAACACCCCACCACCACGTCATTTAAAAACACCTCACCACCACGTAATTCAAAACACCTCATCACCAACTAATTCAAAACACCTCACCACCACGTAATTATAAATACCTCACCACCACGTAAATCAAAACACCTCACCACCACGTAAATCAAAACACCTCACCACCATGTTTTAAAAACACCTCACCACCATGTGATTTAAAAACACCTCACCACCACGTCATTTAAAAACACCTCACCACCACATAATTCAAAATACCTCACCACCACGTGATTCAAAACCACCACAACGTTATTAAAAACACTTCACAACCACGGAAACAAAAGTTTGAGGGAGTCGTTAATTAACACAGACACTGCCCAGATATTTAGATATCTATCTATAATTCCAGTAATCTCTGTGTGTTTGTTTGTCTGTGACCGCTGTTTCTCGACAACCACGGGTCCGATATACTTTAAACTTGCCAGGTATATTGCTGGGGACCCGAGGATGTGCCTTTTCAAGGTTTCATATTAATCGGACAATTACTTACCGAGCTATGTCCAAAAAACGATTCAACCAATCAGAGAGCAGCGAGCTATCGCGTGTGCCGAACGTGGCGAACACACTCTGCCTCGGACGGCACATTTGAGAGCGTATTCATTTATTTCACGTTTGCAAACTATGTTGGCGCTATGTTGGCGTTAAACTATGTTTTAAAACTAATAAAAACCATTTCATGTAAATAGAGGGGGGGGGGGGATTGTCACTGTACTCGCAAGCCGTTCGCCATTCGCTTTGGCGTTGCGAATGAACCAAAACATTTCATGTAAAGCGTTCGCCGTTCGCTTTGGCGTTGCGAATGGACCAAAACATTTCATGGACCAAACCATTTCATGTAAATAGAGGGGGGGGGGTTGTCACCGTACTCGCACCCACGTACCCACGTACCCACGTACGGGCATTGCACCCACGTACGGGCATGCCCTAGTATAGATAAATGACTGTACCCGAGTTGCCGTTTTGTCATGGTTTAAACCAATCATAATTCAAACAATTATTTTGCACAAATGTATTTGTAATATACGACAAACTTTTAATTTGACTTTTGATGTAATATACGACAAACTTGTAATTTTGAGAAGTTGAGAAAAAAAAAAAAAAAAATTGGAAAATTTTTCTAAAAAATACCCTTAGGACATACCGGGAGAGATATGTGCATACCAGAAGTTTGGTACGATTTCACAAAAGTTTGAGAAAGTAGTTCAGTGACAAGACAACACAGGACAACACAGGACAGGACAGACGCTGCACAGATATATATATAGATATGCACCGCCTCTGTCCTTTATGCACCACCAGATCTTTTAAGTTACAAACTCCAAACTTGGGGTACAAATACAACTTTGTTTGGGGGGGGTGGTAACATAGGCTATGTGGCCGCAGCCTCATGCTTGGGTGTGGACGGCTCGGGCGGGGAGTAGGGTGAGGGGCGGGGGGCGGGGGGCGGGGAGGGGGGAAGGCATAAATTCTCTGCGTAAATGTGTACCATGTGGCGCCACCTAGTGGTGGTGGCAGAGGGTATTACAATTTCCTTTTTTACCTGGTCAATGCTGAGTTTAAAGCACTCTTCGCACGGGTAAATTTGTCCTTTTTTATCGTTTTTGAAAATAAAATCACAAATTGACATTCAAGACAATATTAAGGTGTTAATTTGAACCTGTATTCCGTTGTCTTCGTTAAATCTGACAATAGTTTAAAATGTGACGTTCACCTTGAGGCATGGTTTCATAGCGGGTACATGTCATGGTGGCAGCTGCAGTTTGAGTCACATCCCTCAAGGGTATGTGCTGTTTGAAAACGATGGGTGGTATTGCTGTCCCGTTTGAACGGGATGTCCAGAGATGCCCGGAGACAGTTACATATTTATAATAAAATTTTTCCTTTATTAATTATTTTGCGCCTGTTGCTAAGATTGCCAGACCCCCATTCTGTGGTGCTGTCTTGCCTTCCCATCCCTTCATGCTGCCTTCCCTCCCCTAACGCTGCATTTCCCTCCCCTAACGCTGCCTTTCCCTCCCCTAACGCTGCCTTTCCCTCCCCTAACGCTGCCTTTCCCTCCCCTAACGCTGCCTTTCCCTCCCCTAACGCTGCCTTTCCCTCCCCTAACGCTGCCTTTCCCTCCCCTAACGCTGCCTTTCCCTCCCCTAACGCTGCCTTTCCCTCCCCTAACGCTGCCTTTCCCTCCCCTAAGGCTGCCTTTCCCTCCCCTAAGGCTGCCTTTCCCTCCCCTAAGGCTGCCTTTCCCTCCCCTAAGGCTGCCTTTCCCTCCCCTAAGGCTGCCTTTCCCTCCCCTAAGGCTGCCTTTCCCTCCCCTAAGGCTGCCTTTCCCTCCCCTAACGCTGCCTTTCCCTCCCCTAACGCTGCCTTTCCCTCCCCTAACGCTGCCTTTCCCTCCCCTAAGGCTGCCTGCCTTTCCCTCCCCTAAGGCTGCCTGCCTTTCCCTCCCCTAAGGCTGCCTGCCTTTCCCTCCCCTAAGGCTGCCTGCCTTTCCCTCCCCTAAGGCTGCCTGCCTTTCCCTCCCCTAAGGCTGCCTGCCTTTCCCTCCCCTAAGGCTGCCTTTCCCTCCCCTAAGGCTGCCTGCCTTTCCCTCCCCTAAGGCTGCCTGCCTTTCCCTCCCCTAAGGCTGCCTTTCCCTCCCCCAAGGCTGCCTTTCCCTCCCCCAAGGCTGCCTTTCCCTCCCCCAAGGCTGCCTTTCCCTCCCCCAACGCTGCCTTTCCCTCCCCTCACGCTGCCTTTCCCTCCCCTCACGCTGCCTTTCCCTCCCCTCACGCTGCCTTTCCCTCCCCTCACGCTGCCTTTCCCTCCCCTCACGCTGCCTTTCCCTCCCCTCACGCTGCCTGTCCCTCCCCTCACGCTGCCTTTCCCTCCCCCAACGCTGCCTTTCCCTCCCCCAAGGCTGCCTTTCCCTCCCCCAAGGCTGCCTTTCCCTCCCCCAAGGCTGCCTTTCCCTCCCCCAACGCTGCCTTTCCCTCCCCCAACGCTGCCTTTCCCTCCCCCAAGGCTGCCTTTCCCTCCCCCAAGGCTGCCTTTCCCTCCCCCAAGGCTGCCTTTCCCTCCCCCAAGGCTGCCTTTCCCTCCCCCAAGGCTGCCTTTCCCTCCCCCAAGGCTGCCTTTCCCTCCCCCAAGGCTGCCTTTCCCTCCCCCAAGGCTGCCTTTCCCTCCCCCAAGGCTGCCTTTCCCTCCCCCAAGGCTGCCTTTCCCTCCCCCAAGGCTGCCTTTCCCTCCCCCAAGGCTGCCTTTCCCTCCCCCAAGGCTGCCTTTCCCTCCCCCAAGGCTGCCTTTCCCTCCCCCAAGGCTGCCTTTCCCTCCCCTCACGCTGCCTTTCCCTCCCCTCACGCTGCCTTTCCCTCCCCTCACGCTGCCTTTCCCTCCCCTCACGCTGCCTTTCCCTCCCCTCACGCTGCCTTTCCCTCCCCTCACGCTGCCTTTCCCTCCCCTCACGCTGCCTTTCCCTCCCCTCACGCTGCCTTTCCCTCCCCTCACGCTGCCTTTCCCTCCCCTCACGCTGCCTTTCCCTCCCCTCACGCTGCCTTTCCCTCCCCTCACGCTGCCTTTCCCTCCCCTCACGCTGCCTTTCCCTCCCCTCACGCTGCCTTTCCCTCCCCTCACGCTGCCTTTCCCTCCCCTCACGCTGCCTTTCCCTCCCCTCACGCTGCCTTTCCCTCCCCTCACGCTGCCTTTCCCTCCCCTCACGCTGCCTTTCCCTCCCCTCACGCTGCCTTTCCCTCCCCTCACGCTGCCTTTCCCTCCCCTAAGGCTGCCTTTCCCTCCCCTAACGCTGCCTTTCCCTCCCCTAACGCTGCCTTTCCCTCCCCTAAGGCTGCCTTTCCCTCCCCTAAGGCTGCCTTTCCCTCCCCTAACGCTGCCTTTCCCTCCCCTAACGCTGCCTTTCCCTCCCCTAAGGCTGCCTTTCCCTCCCCTAACGCTGCCTTTCCCTCCCCTAACGCTGCCTTTCCCTCCCCTAAGGCTGCCTTTCCCTCCCCTAAGGCTGCCTTTCCCTCCCCTCACGCTGCCTTTCCCTCCCCTCACGCTGCCTTTCCCTCCCCTCACGCTGCCTTTCCCTCCCCTCACGCTGCCTTTCCCTCCCCTCACGCTGCCTTTCCCTCCCCTAACGCTGCCTTTCCCTCCCCTAACGCTGCCTTTCCCTCCCCTAACGCTGCCTTTCCCTCCCCTAACGCTGCCTTTCCCTCCCCTAAGGCTGCCTTTCCCTCCCCTAAGGCTGCCTTTCCCTCCCCTAAGGCTGCCTTTCCCTCCCCTAAGGCTGCCTTTCCCTCCCCTAAGGCTGCCTTTCCCTCCCCTAACGCTGCCTTTCCCTCCCCTAACGCTGCCTTTCCCTCCCCTAAGGCTGCCTTTCCCTCCCCTAACGCTGCCTTTCCCTCCCCTAACGCTGCCTTTCCCTCCCCTAAGGCTGCCTTTCCCTCCCCTAAGGCTGCCTTTCCCTCCCCTCACGCTGCCTTTCCCTCCCCTCACGCTGCCTTTCCCTCCCCTCACGCTGCCTTTCCCTCCCCTCACGCTGCCTTTCCCTCCCCTCACGCTGCCTTTCCCTCCCCTCACGCTGCCTTTCCCTCCCCTAACGCTGCCTTTCCCTCCCCTAACGCTGCCTTTCCCTCCCCTAACGCTGCCTTTCCCTCCCCTAACGCTGCCTTTCCCTCCCCTAAGGCTGCCTTTCCCTCCCCTAAGGCTGCCTTTCCCTCCCCTAAGGCTGCCTTTCCCTCCCCTAAGGCTGCCTTTCCCTCCCCTAACGCTGCCTTTCCCTCCCCTAACGCTGCCTTTCCCTCCCCTAAGGCTGCCTTTCCCTCCCCTAACGCTGCCTTTCCCTCCCCTAACGCTGCCTTTCCCTCCCCTAAGGCTGCCTTTCCCTCCCCTAAGGCTGCCTTTCCCTCCCCTAAGGCTGCCTTTCCCTCCCCTCACGCTGCCTTTCCCTCCCCTCACGCTGCCTTTCCCTCCCCTCACGCTGCCTTTCCCTCCCCTCACGCTGCCTTTCCCTCCCCTCACGCTGCCTTTCCCTCCCCTCACGCTGCCTTTCCCTCCCCTAACGCTGCCTTTCCCTCCCCTAACGCTGCCTTTCCCTCCCCTAACGCTGCCTTTCCCTCCCCTAACGCTGCCTTTCCCTCCCCTAAGGCTGCCTTTCCCTCCCCTAAGGCTGCCTTTCCCTCCCCTAAGGCTGCCTTTCCCTCCCCTAAGGCTGCCTTTCCCTCCCCTAAGGCTGCCTTTCCCTCCCCTAAGGCTGCCTTTCCCTCCCCTAAGGCTGCCTTTCCCTCCCCTAAGGCGCTTCCCTCCCCTAACGCTGCCTTTCCCTCCCCTAAGGCTGCCTTTCCCTCCCCTAACGCTGCCTTTCCCTCCCCTAACGCTGCCTTTCCCTCCCCTAACGCTGCCTTTCCCTCCCCTAACGCTGCCTTTCCCTCCCCTAAGGCTGCCTTTCCCTCCCCTAACGCTGCCTTTCCCTCCCCTAACGCTGCCTTTCCCTCCCCTAAGGCTGCCTTTCCCTCCCCTAAGGCTGCCTTTCCCTCCCCTAACGCTGCCTTTCCCTCCCCTCACGCTGCCTTTCCCTCCCCTCACGCTGCCTTTCCCTCCCCTCACGCTGCCTTTCCCTCCCCTCACGCTGCCTTTCCCTCCCCCCACGCTGCCTTTCCCTCCCCTCACGCTGCCTTTCCCTCCCCTCACGCTGCCTTTCCCTCCCCTCACGCTGCCTTTCCCTCCCCTCACGCTGCCTTTCCCTCCCCTCACGCTGCCTTTCCCTCCCCTCACGCTGCCTTTCCCTCCCCTCACGCTGCCTTTCCCTCCCCTCACGCTGCCTTTCCCTCCCCTCACGCTGCCTTTCCCTCCCCTCACGCTGCCTTTCCCTCCCCTCACGCTGCCTTTCCCTCCCCTCACGCTGCCTTTCCCTCCCCTCACGCTGCCTTTCCCTCACGCTGCCTTTCCCTCCCCTAAGGCTGCCTTTCCCTCCCCTCACGCTGCCTTTCCCTCCCCTCACGCTGCCTTTCACTCCCCTCACGCTGCCTTTCCCTCCCCTAAGGCTGCCTTTCCCTCCCCTCACGCTGCCTTTCCCTCCCCTAAGGCTGCCTTTCCCTCCCCTAACGCTGCCTTTCCCTCCCCTAACGCTGCCTTTCCCTCCCCTAAGGCTGCCTTTCCCTCCCCTCACGCTGCCTTTCCCTCCCCTCAGGCTGCCTTTCCCTCCCCTCAGGCTGCCTTTCCCTCCCCTCACGCTGCCTTTCCCTCCCCTCACGCTGCCTTTCCCTCCCCTCACGCTGCCTTTCCCTCCCCTCACGCTGCCTTTCCCTCCCCTCACGCTGCCTTTCCCTCCCCTCACGCTGCCTTTCCCTCCCCTCACGCTGCCTGTCCCTCCCCTAACGCTGCCTTTCCCTCCCCTAAGGCTGCCTTTCCCTCCCTTAACGCTGCCTTTCCCTCCCCTAAGGCTGCCTTTCCCTCCCCTAAGGCTGCCTTTCCCTCCCCTAAGGCTGCCTTTCCCTCCCCTAACGCTGCCTTTCCCTCCCCTAACGCTGCCTTTCCCTCCCCTAAGGCTGCCTTTCCCTCCCCTAACGCTGCCTTTCCCTCCCCTAACGCTGCCTTTCCCTCCCCTAACGCTGCCTTTCCCTCCCCTCACGCTGCCTTTCCCTCCCCTCACGCTGCCTTTCCCTCCCCTCACGCTGCCTTTCCCTCCCCTCACGCTGCCTTTCCCTCCCCTCACGCTGCCTTTCCCTCCCCTCACGCTGCCTTTCCCTCCCCTCACGCTGCCTTTCCCTCCCCTCACGCTGCCTTTCCCTCCCCTCACGCTGCCTTTCCCTCCCCTCACGCTGCCTTTCCCTCCCCTCACGCTGCCTTTCCCTCCCCTAACGCTGCCTTTCCCTCCCCTAACGCTGCCTTTCCCTCCCCTAACGCTGCCTTTCCCTCCCCTCACGCTGCCTTTCCCTCCCCTCACGCTGCCTTTCCCTCCCCTCACGCTGCCTTTCCCTCTCCTCACGCTGCCTTTCCCTCCCCTCACGCTGCCTTTCCCTCCCCTCACGCTGCCTTTCCCTCCCCTCACGCTGCCTGTCCCTCCCCTAACGCTGCCTTTCCCTCACGCTGCCTTTCCCTCCCCTCACGCTGCCTTTCCCTCCCCTCACGCTGCCTTTCCCTCCCCTCACGCTGCCTTTCCCTCCCCTCACGCTGCCTTTCCCTCCCCTCACGCTGCCTTTCCCTCCCCTCACGCTGCCTTTCCCTCCCCTCACGCTGCCTTTCCCTCCCCTCACGCTGCCTTTCCCTCCCCTCACGCTGCCTTTCCCTCCCCTCACGCTGCCTTTCCCTCCCCTCACGCTGCCTTTCCCTCCCCTCACGCTGCCTTTCCCTCCCCTCACGCTGCCTTTCCCTCCCCTAACGCTGCCTTTCCCTCCCCTAAGGCTGCCTTTCCCTCCCCTAAGGCTGCCTTTCCCTCCCCTTAGGCTGCCTTTCCCTCCCCTAACGCTG
This sequence comes from Myxine glutinosa, assembly GCF_964187855.1. Classification (NCBI taxonomy): domain Eukaryota; kingdom Metazoa; phylum Chordata; class Myxini; order Myxiniformes; family Myxinidae; genus Myxine; species Myxine glutinosa. The sequence continues at coordinate 163,046,359 of NC_136263.1, forward strand.
CCTTTCCCTCCCCTAAGGCTGCCTTTCCCTCCCCTAACGCTGCCTTTCCCTCCCCTAAGGCTGCCTTTCCCTCCCCTAAGGCTGCCTTTCCCTCCCCTAAGGCTGCCTTTCCCTCCCCTAACGCTGCCTTTCCCTCCCCTAACGCTGCCTTTCCCTCCCCTAACGCTGCCTTTCCCTCCCCTAACGCTGCCTTTCCCTCCCCTAACGCTGCCTTTCCCTCCCCTCACGCTGCCTTTCCCTCCCCTCACGCTGCCTTTCCCTCCCCTCACGCTGCCTTTCCCTCCCCTCACGCTGCCTTTCCCTCCCCTCACGCTGCCTTTCCCTCCCCTCACGCTGCCTTTCCCTCCCCTCACGCTGCCTTTCCCTCCCCTCACGCTGCCTTTCCCTCCCCTCACGCTGCCTTTCCCTCCCCTAACGCTGCCTTTCCCTCCCCTAAGGCTGCCTTTCCCTCCCCTAAGGCTGCCTTTCCCTCCCCTAAGGCTGCCTTTCCCTCCCCTAACGCTGCCTTTCCCTCCCCTAAGGCTGCCTTTCCCTCCCCTAACGCTGCCTTTCCCTCCCCTAAGGCTGCCTTTCCCTCCCCTAAGGCTGCCTTTCCCTCCCCTAAGGCTGCCTTTCCCTCCCCTAACGCTGCCTTTCCCTCCCCTAACGCTGCCTTTCCCTCCCCTAACGCTGCCTTTCCCTCCCCTAACGCTGCCTTTCCCTCCCCTAACGCTGCCTTTCCCTCCCCTAACGCTGCCTTTCCCTCCCCTCACGCTGCCTTTCCCTCCCCTCACGCTGCCTTTCCCTCCCCTAACGCTGCCTTTCCCTCCCCTAAGGCTGCCTTTCCCTCCCCTAAGGCTGCCTTTCCCTCCCCTAAGGCTGCCTTTCCCTCCCCTAACGCTGCCTTTCCCTCCCCTAACGCTGCCTTTCCCTCCCCTAACGCTGCCTTTCCCTCCCCTAACGCTGCCTTTCCCTCCCCTAACGCTGCCTTTCCCTCCCCTAACGCTGCCTTTCCCTCCCCTAAGGCTGCCTTTCCCTCCCCTCACGCTGCCTTTCCCTCCCCTAAGGCTGCCTTTCCCTCCCCTAAGGCTGCCTTTCCCTCCCCTAACGCTGCCTTTCCCTCCCCTAAGGCTGCCTTTCCCTCCCCTAAGGCTGCCTTTCCCTCCCCTAACGCTGCCTTTCCCTCCCCTCACGCTGCCTTTCCCTCCCCTAAGGCTGCCTTTCCCTCCCCTCACGCTGCCTTTCCCTCCCCTAACGCTGCCTTTCCCTCCCCTAACGCTGCCTTTCCCTCCCCTAACGCTGCCTTTCCCTCCCCTAACGCTGCCTTTCCCTCCCCTAAGGCTGCCTTTCCCTCCCCTAAGGCTGCCTTTCCCTCCCCTAAGGCTGCCTTTCCCTCCCCTAAGGCTGCCTTTCCCTCCCCTAAGGCTGCCTTTCCCTCCCCTAAGGCTGCCTTTCCCTCCCCTAAGGCTGCCTTTCCCTCCCCTAAGGCGCTTCCCTCCCCTAACGCTGCCTTTCCCTCCCCTAAGGCTGCCTTTCCCTCCCCTAACGCTGCCTTTCCCTCCCCTAACGCTGCCTTTCCCTCCCCTAACGCTGCCTTTCCCTCCCCTAACGCTGCCTTTCCCTCCCCTAAGGCTGCCTTTCCCTCCCCTAACGCTGCCTTTCCCTCCCCTAACGCTGCCTTTCCCTCCCCTAAGGCTGCCTTTCCCTCCCCTAAGGCTGCCTTTCCCTCCCCTAACGCTGCCTTTCCCTCCCCTCACGCTGCCTTTCCCTCCCCTCACGCTGCCTTTCCCTCCCCTCACGCTGCCTTTCCCTCCCCTCACGCTGCCTTTCCCTCCCCCAAGGCTGCCTTTCCCTCCCCCAAGGCTGCCTTTCCCTCCCCTCACGCTGCCTTTCCCTCCCCTCACGCTGCCTTTCCCTCCCCTCACGCTGCCTTTCCCTCCCCTAAGGCTGCCTTTCCCTCCCCTCAGGCTGCCTTTCCCTCCCCTCACGCTGCCTTTCCCTCCCCTCACGCTGCCTTTCCCTCCCCTCACGCTGCCTTTCCCTCCCCTCACGCTGCCTTTCCCTCCCCTCACGCTGCCTTTCCCTCCCCTCACGCTGCCTTTCCCTCCCCTCACGCTGCCTTTCCCTCCCCTCACGCTGCCTTTCCCTCCCCTCACGCTGCCTTTCCCTCCCCTCACGCTGCCTTTCCCTCCCCTCACGCTGCCTTTCCCTCCCCTCACGCTGCCTTTCCCTCCCCTCACGCTGCCTTTCCCTCCCCCCACGCTGCCTTTCCCTCCCCCCACGCTGCCTTTCCCTCCCCTCACGCTGCCTTTCCCTCCCCTCACGCTGCCTTTCCCTCCCCTCACGCTGCCTTTCCCTCCCCTCACGCTGCCTTTCCCTCCCCTCACGCTGCCTTTCCCTCCCCTCACGCTGCCTTTCCCTCCCCTCACGCTGCCTTTCCCTCCCCTCACGCTGCCTTTCCCTCCCCTCACGCTGCCTTTCCCTCCCCTCACGCTGCCTTTCCCTCCCCTCACGCTGCCTTTCCCTCCCCTCACGCTGCCTTTCCCTCCCCTCACGCTGCCTTTCCCTCCCCTAAGGCTGCCTTTCCCTCCCCTCACGCTGCCTTTCCCTCCCCTAAGGCTGCCTTTCCCTCCCCTAAGGCTGCCTTTCCCTCCCCTAACGCTGCCTTTCCCTCCCCTAACGCTGCCTTTCCCTCCCCTAAGGCTGCCTTTCCCTCCCCTCACGCTGCCTTTCCCTCCCCTCAGGCTGCCTTTCCCTCCCCTCACGCTGCCTTTCCCTCCCCTCACGCTGCCTTTCCCTCCCCTCACGCTGCCTTTCCCTCCCCTCACGCTGCCTTTCCCTCCCCTCACGCTGCCTTTCCCTCCCCTCACGCTGCCTTTCCCTCCCCTCACGCTGCCTTTCCCTCCCCTCACGCTGCCTTTCCCTCCCCTCACGCTGCCTTTCCCTCCCCTCACGCTGCCTGTCCCTCCCCTAACGCTGCCTTTCCCTCCCCTAAGGCTGCCTTTCCCTCCCTTAACGCTGCCTTTCCCTCCCCTAAGGCTGCCTTTCCCTCCCCTAAGGCTGCCTTTCCCTCCCCTAACGCTGCCTTTCCCTCCCCTAACGCTGCCTTTCCCTCCCCTAAGGCTGCCTTTCCCTCCCCTAACGCTGCCTTTCCCTCCCCTAACGCTGCCTTTCCCTCCCCTAACGCTGCCTTTCCCTCCACTCACGCTGCCTTTCCCTCCCCTCACGCTGCCTTTCCCTCCCCTCACGCTGCCTTTCCCTCCCCTCACGCTGCCTTTCCCTCCCCTCACGCTGCCTTTCCCTCCCCTCACGCTGCCTTTCCCTCCCCTCACGCTGCCTTTCCCTCCCCTCACGCTGCCTTTCCCTCCCCTCACGCTGCCTTTCCCTCCCCTCACGCTGCCTTTCCCTCCCCTCACGCTGCCTTTCCCTCCCCTCACGCTGCCTTTCCCTCCCCTAACGCTGCCTTTCCCTCCCCTAACGCTGCCTTTCCCTCCCCTAACGCTGCCTTTCCCTCCCCTCACGCTGCCTTTCCCTCCCCTCACGCTGCCTTTCCCTCCCCTCACGCTGCCTTTCCCTCCCCTCACGCTGCCTTTCCCTCCCCTCACGCTGCCTTTCCCTCCCCTCACGCTGCCTGTCCCTCCCCTAACGCTGCCTTTCCCTCACGCTGCCTTTCCCTCCCCTCACGCTGCCTTTCCCTCCCCTCACGCTGCCTTTCCCTCCCCTCACGCTGCCTTTCCCTCCCCTCACGCTGCCTTTCCCTCCCCTCACGCTGCCTTTCCCTCCCCTCACGCTGCCTTTCCCTCCCCTCACGCTGCCTTTCCCTCCCCTCACGCTGCCTTTCCCTCCCCTCACGCTGCCTTTCCCTCCCCTCACGCTGCCTTTCCCTCCCCTCACGCTGCCTTTCCCTCCCCTCACGCTGCCTTTCCCTCCCCTCACGCTGCCTTTCCCTCCCCTAACGCTGCCTTTCCCTCCCCTAAGGCTGCCTTTCCCTCCCCTTAGGCTGCCTTTCCCTCCCCTAACGCTGCCTTTCCCTCCCCTAAGGCTGCCTTTCCCTCCCCTAACGCTGCCTTTCCCTCCCCTAAGGCTGCCTTTCCCTCCCCTAAGGCTGCCTTTCCCTCCCCTAAGGCTGCCTTTCCCTCCCCTAACGCTGCCTTTCCCTCCCCTAACGCTGCCTTTCCCTCCCCTAACGCTGCCTTTCCCTCCCCTAACGCTGCCTTTCCCTCCCCTAACGCTGCCTTTCCCTCCCCTCACGCTGCCTTTCCCTCCCCTCACGCTGCCTTTCCCTCCCCTCACGCTGCCTTTCCCTCCCCTCACGCTGCCTTTCCCTCCCCTCACGCTGCCTTTCCCTCCCCTCACGCTGCCTTTCCCTCCCCTCACGCTGCCTTTCCCTCCCCTAACGCTGCCTTTCCCTCCCCTAAGGCTGCCTTTCCCTCCCCTAAGGCTGCCTTTCCCTCCCCTAAGGCTGCCTTTCCCTCCCCTAACGCTGCCTTTCCCTCCCCTAAGGCTGCCTTTCCCTCCCCTAACGCTGCCTTTCCCTCCCCTAAGGCTGCCTTTCCCTCCCCTAAGGCTGCCTTTCCCTCCCCTAAGGCTGCCTTTCCCTCCCCTAACGCTGCCTTTCCCTCCCCTAACGCTGCCTTTCCCTCCCCTAACGCTGCCTTTCCCTCCCCTAACGCTGCCTTTCCCTCCCCTCACGCTGCCTTTCCCTCCCCTAACGCTGCCTTTCCCTCCCCTAAGGCTGCCTTTCCCTCCCCTAAGGCTGCCTTTCCCTCCCCTAAGGCTGCCTTTCCCTCCCCTAACGCTGCCTTTCCCTCCCCTAACGCTGCCTTTCCCTCCCCTAACGCTGCCTTTCCCTCCCCTAACGCTGCCTTTCCCTCCCCTAACGCTGCCTTTCCCTCCCCTAACGCTGCCTTTCCCTCCCCTAACGCTGCCTTTCCCTCCCCTAAGGCTGCCTTTCCCTCCCCTCACGCTGCCTTTCCCTCCCCTAAGGCTGCCTTTCCCTCCCCTAAGGCTGCCTTTCCCTCCCCTAACGCTGCCTTTCCCTCCCCTAAGGCTGCCTTTCCCTCCCCTAAGGCTGCCTTTCCCTCCCCTAAGGCTGCCTTTCCCTCCCCTAAGGCTGCCTTTCCCTCCCCTAACGCTGCCTTTCCCTCCCCTAACGCTGCCTTTCCCTCCCCTAAGGCTGCCTTTCCCTCCCCTAAGGCTGCCTTTCCCTCCCCTAACGCTGCCTTTCCCTCCCCTAAGGCTGCCTTTCCCTCCCCTAAGGCTGCCTTTCCCTCCCCTAAGGCTGCCTTTCCCTCCCCTAAGGCTGCCTTTCCCGCCCCTCACGCTGCCTTTCCCTCCCCCCACGCTGCCTTTCCCTCCCCTCACGCTGCCTTTCCCTCCCCTCACGCTGCCTTTCCCTCCCCTCACGCTGCCTTTCCCTCCCCTAAGGCTGCCTTTCCCTCCCCTAAGGCTGCCTTTCCCTCCCCTCACGCTGCCTTTCCCTCCCCTCACGCTGCCTTTCCCTCCCCTAAGGCTGCCTTTCCCTCCCCTAAGGCTGCCTTTCCCTCCCCTAACGCTGCCTTTCCCTCCCCTCACGCTGCCTTTCCCTCCCCTAACGCTGCCTTTCCCTCCCCTCACGCTGCCTTTCCCTCCCCTCACGCTGCCTTTCCCTCCCCTCACGCTGCCTTTCCCTCCCCTCACGCTGCCTTTCCCTCCCCTCACGCTGCCTTTCCCTCCCCTCACGCTGCCTTTCCCTCCCCTCACGCTGCCTTTCCCTCCCCTCACGCTGCCTTTCCCTCCCCTCACGCTGCCTTTCCCTCCCCTCACGCTGCCTTTCCCTCCCCTCACGCTGCCTTTCCCTCCCCTCACGCTGCCTTTCCCTCCCCTCACGCTGCCTTTCCCTCCCCTCACGCTGCCTTTCCCTCCCCTCACGCTGCCTTTCCCTCCCCTCACGCTGCCTTTCCCTCCCCTCACGCTGCCTTTCCCTCCCCTCACGCTGCCTTTCCCTCCCCTCACGCTGCCTTTCCCTCCCCTCACGCTGCCTTTCCCTCCCCTCACGCTGCCATTCCCTCCCCTAACGCTGCCTTTCCCTCCCCTAACGCTGCCTTTCCCTCCCCTAACGCTGCCTTTCCCTCCCCTAACGCTGCCTTTCCCTCCCCTAAGGCTGCCTTTCCCTCCCCTAACGCTGCCTTTCCCTCCCCTAACGCTGCCTTTCCCTCCCCTAACGCTGCCTTTCCCTCCCCTAACGCTGCCTTTCCCTCCCCTAACGCTGCCTTTCCCTCCCCTAACGCTGCCTTTCCCTCCCCTAACGCTGCCTTTCCGTCCCCTAACGCTGCCTTTCCCTCCCCTAACGCTGCCTTTCCCTCCCCTAACGCTGCCTTTCCCTCCCCTAACGCTGCCTTTCCCTCCCCTAAGGCTGCCTTTCCCTCCCCTAACGCTGCCTTTCCCTCCCCTCACGCTGCCTTTCCCTCCCCTCACGCTGCCTTTCCCTCCCCTCACGCTGCCTTTCCCTCCCCTCACGCTGCCTTTCCCTCCCCTCACGCTGCCTTTCCCTCCCCTCACGCTGCCTTTCCCTCCCCTCACGCTGCCTTTCCCTCCCCTCACGCTGCCTTTCCCTCCCCTAAGGCTGCCTTTCCCTCCCCTAAGGCTGCCTTTCCCGCCCCTCACGCTGCCTTTCCCGCCCCTCACGCTGCCTTTCCCTCCCCTCACGCTGCCTTTCCCTCCCCTCACGCTGCCTTTCCCTCCCCTCACGCTGCCTTTCCCTCCCCTCACGCTGCCTTTCCCTCCCCTCACGCTGCCTTTCCCTCCCCTCACGCTGCCTTTCCCTCCCCTCACGCTGCCTTTCCCTCCCCTCACGCTGCCTTTCCCTCCCCTCACGCTGCCTTTCCCTCCCCTCACGCTGCCTTTCCCTCCCCTCACGCTGCCTTTCCCTCCCCTCACGCTGCCTTTCCCTCCCCTCACGCTGCCTTTCCCTCCCCTCACGCTGCCTTTCCCTCCCCTCACGCTGCCTTTCCCTCCCCTCACGCTGCCTTTCCCTCCCCTCACGCTGCCTTTCCCTCCCCTCACGCTGCCTTTCCCTCCCCTCACGCTGCCTTTCCCTCCCCTCACGCTGCCTTTCCCTCCCCTCACGCTGCCTTTCCCTCCCCTCACGCTGCCTTTCCCTCCCCTCACGCTGCCTTTCCCTCCCCTCACGCTGCCTTTCCCTCCCCTCACGCTGCCTTTCCCTCCCCTCACGCTGCCTTTCCCTCCCCTCACGCTGCCTTTCCCTCCCCTCACGCTGCCTTTCCCTCCCCTCACGCTGCCTTTCCCTCCCCTCACGCTGCCTTTCCCTCCCCTCACGCTGCCTTTCCCTCCCCTCACGCTGCCTTTCCCTCCCCTCACGCTGCCTTTCCCTCCCCTCACGCTGCCTTTCCCTCCCCTCACGCTGCCTTTCCCTCCCCTCACGCTGCCTTTCCCTCCCCTCACGCTGCCTTTCCCTCCCCTCACGCTGCCTTTCCCTCCCCTCACGCTGCCTTTCCCTCCCCTCACGCTGCCTTTCCCTCCCCTCACGCTGCCTTTCCCTCCCCTCACGCTGCCTTTCCCTCACCTCACGCTGCCTTTCCCTCCCCTCACGCTGCCTTTCCCTCCCCTCACGCTGCCTTTCCCTCCCCTCACGCTGCCTTTCCCTCCCCTCACGCTGCCTTTCCCTCCCCTCACGCTGCCTTTCCCTCCCCTCACGCTGCCTTTCCCTCCCCTCACGCTGCCTTTCCCTCCCCTCACGCTGCCTTTCCCTCCCCTCACGCTGCCTTTCCCTCCCCTCACGCTGCCTTTCCCTCCCCTCACGCTGCCTTTCCCTCCCCTCACGCTGCCTTTCCCTCCCCTCACGCTGCCTTTCCCTCCCCTCACGCTGCCTTTCCCTCCCCTCACGCTGCCTGTCCCTCCCCTAACGCTGCCTTTCCCTCCCCTCACGCTGCCTTTCCCTCCCCTAACGCTGCCTTTCCCTCCCCTAACGCTGCCTTTCCCTCCCCTAAGGCTGCCTTTCCCTCCCCTAAGGCTGCCTTTCCCTCCCCTAAGGCTGCCTTTCCCTCCCCTCACGCTGCCTTTCCCTCCCCTCACGCTGCCTTTCCCTCCCCTCACGCTGCCTTTCCCTCCCCTAAGGCTGCCTTTCCCTCCCCTCACGCTGCCTTTCCCTCCCCTAACGCTGCCTTTCCCTCCCCTAACGCTGCCTTTCCCTCCCCTAACGCTGCCTTTCCCTCCCCTAACGCTGCCTTTCCCTCCCCTAAGGCTGCCTTTCCCTCCCCTCACGCTGCCTTTCCCTCCCCTAAGGCTGCCTTTCCCTCCCCTCACGCTGCCTTTCCCTCCCCTCACGCTGCCTTTCCCTCCCCTCACGCTGCCTTTCCCTCCCCTCACGCTGCCTTTCCCTCCCCTCACGCTGCCTTTCCCTCCCCTCACGCTGCCTTTCCCTCCCCTCACGCTGCCTGTCCCTCCCCTAACGCTGCCTTTCCCTCCCCTAAGGCTGCCTTTCCCTCCCCTAACGCTGCCTTTCCCTCCCCTAACGCTGCCTTTCCCTCCCCTAACGCTGCCTTTCCCTCCCCTAAGGCTGCCTTTCCCTCCCCTAAGGCTGCCTTTCCCTCCCCTAACGCTGCCTTTCCCTCCCCTAACGCTGCCTTTCCCTCCCCTAACGCTGCCTTTCCCTCCCCTAACGCTGCCTTTCCCTCCCCTAACGCTGCCTTTCCCTCCCCTCACGCTGCCTTTCCCTCCCCTCACGCTGCCTTTCCCTCCCCTCACGCTGCCTTTCCCTCCCCTCACGCTGCCTTTCCCTCCCCTCACGCTGCCTTTCCCTCCCCTCACGCTGCCTTTCCCTCCCCTCACGCTGCCTTTCCCTCCCCTCACGCTGCCTGTCCCTCCCCTCACGCTGCCTTTCCCTCCCCTCACGCTGCCTTTCCCTCCCCTAACGCTGCCTTTCCCTCCCCTAAGGCTGCCTTTCCCTCCCCTAAGGCTGCCTTTCCCTCCCCTAACGCTGCCTTTCCCTCCCCTAAGGCTGCCTTTCCCTCCCCTAAGGCTGCCTTTCCCTCCCCTAAGGCTGCCTTTCCCTCCCCTAACGCTGCCTTTCCCTCCCCTAACGCTGCCTTTCCCTCCCCTAACGCTGCCTTTCCCTCCCCTAACGCTGCCTTTCCCTCCCCTAACGCTGCCTTTCCCTCCCCTAAGGCTGCCTTTCCCTCCCCTCACGCTGCTTTTCCCTCCCCTCACGCTGCCTTTCCCTCCCCTCACGCTGCCTTTCCCTCCCCTCACGCTGCCTTTCCCTCCCCTCACGCTGCCTTTCCCTACCCTAAGGCTGCCTTTCCCTCCTCCCCTCACGCTGCTTTTCCCTCCCCTCACGCTGCTTTTCCCTCCCCTAACGCTGCCTTTCCCTCCCCTAACGCTGCCTTTCCCTCCCCTAACGCTGCCTTTCCCTCCCCTAACGCTGCCTTTCCCTCCCCTAACGCTGCCTTTCCCTCTCCTAACGCTGCCTTTCCCTCCCCTAAGGCTGCCTTTCCCTCCCCTCACGCTGCCTTTCCCTCCCCTCACGCTGCCTTTCCCTCCCCTCACGCTGCCTTTCCCTCCCCTCACGCTGCCTTTCCCTCCCCTCACGCTGCCTTTCCCTCCCCTCACGCTGCCTTTCCCTCCCCTCACGCTGCCTTTCCCTCCCCTCACGCTGCCTTTCCCTCCCCTCACGCTGCCTTTCCCTCCCCTCACGCTGCCTTTCCCTCCCCTCACGTTGCCTTTCCCTCCCCTCACGCTGCCTTCCCCTCCCCTCACGCTGCCTTCCCCTCCCCTCACGCTGCCTTCCCCTCCCCTCACGCTGCCTTCCCATTGCCTTTCCTACCTCCACCCCACCGCGTCCTCTCCCCCTTCTCTATCCCTCCCCCATCCACTCCTTCCCTTACCCATACAATCCCCTCCTCTCTCAATATTCCCATCAGTTAAATGACTGCGTTGTCCATTCATTGTCCTTTTGCAAGTATATAAATACGAACAAAAATGTGGAGTGAAGACTCAAAAATCCATTTCTGCAGTGCCACCAGGGTGCAAACATGATGGACATAGTTTTCAATGACGTGACAGCAAACATCAAATTTTTATGTTGCACTATTGTGCAAAATGGCAGCACAGGTTTAGAATAGAAAGTTCGCTTTAAAGATTTGCTTATCCTAGTTAAATCATGAACGCAAAGCAGAGCGAGCAGGCATTATGAATCGGTTTATCAAAATGCAAACAAACCCTGGAGTCGAGACACACCCAAACAGATGGGGCAGCCAAAAGTATCCAAATCGGGCAACATTCATTTCCACAGTAACACCAGGCCTATAGACAAGCAGAGCAAAAAAGAATTCCACTATATAATAAACCAAGATGATTTGCTCATAGTGACGCATCAGCACCAAAAGGTACAGGTGATGTCTCCAGACATGCGAACCGGGATTCTGCTGCAGCGATAACAAGGGAAAGGAGGGCACACCCATTTCAGGAAATAACAATCCCACATCCAAAGAAACCCGGTTCATCAATCCGTGAAAGCTTTGTGGAAAACACGACAGGCTCACTGCGAAAGATGTCCCCATTGGGGATCACGTAATGATTAAAGGAAGTGCAATGGAAAACCATATCGATGACGAGGAAGATGAAATTCTCCGCACGTGAAAAATGCGGCAAAGCAGTTTTTGTGACATTCGCAGCTAATTGTCTTTTTCTTTTTGCAAACGGTGATTATAATATTACAAACGCTTCAGTGCATCAAACCCAGCAAAGAAGGCAAAATGACAGGAGGGGCAGATCTGTTGTAGCTGCCAATGTCATTACGAGTCGTAATGCTGTACAAGATACAAAGGAAGCGGTTGAGTGTTCAAAGTAGATTTTGTGGAATTAACGACGATGTGAGTGGTAGATTTCATCACTGGCTCCGTGACACGGCATTCAGAGTGCCAACAATGCGGAAAACCTGGCAGACTCCATTGTCCGGTTTCAAAAGATTCCTGGTTTTTATTATTTCAGGAAAAAATAGGAAAGCTCGGTGGGCCAAGGAAAGCAGTCGATTTGAGGATGACAAAACATGAACAAAGGAATTGTTACGAGGAGAGTCGTGATGTGTCTAATTTTAATGTTATAATCTGTGAATGTGACTTTTAGGCTTTAGCGTACACTTCTGAGGAAGGAACCTGATCAGGTGAATTGGTCAGGTGCAACAGTGACAAGTCCATCCTTCACGTTTGAGCAAAGGAAGTCAGAAAGTTAACATAGCTGATCTTGACAAAACCCCTACTCCTACTCCTACTCCTACTCCTACTTCTGAGGATGATGAAGAAAAACACATTCAATACTCAAGCCAAATAAAAACTTCTGGAAAATCGTCAGGCATCTAGTCCCCACGTCTAGCAGACCCCCAGCTGAACCATCAGTAGGGTGCAATACACGGTCACAATCATCCCCATCCCCATCGGCAGGGCATCTCGCATGCAGCCGTGACCACAACCACCGGGAGGGCATCCTGCACGACTCCCCCCTCCCACCAGCAGTGTATCTCGCATGGTACCCACATTCTCCCAAAGGTCTCTCATGCCCGCCACGGCGGCCCACCCAGCATGGCACAAAACCACAGCCTCCCAACAGAGGACATCCAAAAGGGGACCCACCACCACCAAGGCCGGATGTCCCACACCACGGCCACTCCTGCCCCCATGGAGAACATCGCCATTCCCCACCCCCCCAATGGAGGACACCCCACTGCCCCCACCCAAAGGGGACAACTCAGCCTGCCCTCCCAACAGAGGACATCCCGCAAGCAGCCCACCTCACAATGCACCTACCCCCTCCCCCCCCCAACCCAAAGGGGACAACTCAGCCTGCCCTCCCAAAAGAGGACATCCCACAAGCAGCCCACCTCACGAATGCACCTCCCCCCCCCCCCCCCAACCCAAAGGGGACAACTCAGCCTGCCCTCCCAAAAGAGGACATCCCGCAAGCAGCCCGCCTCACGAATGCACCCCCCTCCCCACCCCCCGCATGCTCCTCCCAACCACGCACCTCTATCCCCCCCCCCCCCCTCCTCCAGCCTTCACACACATGCACCACCACCTCCCTCCCCCCAACACCCCGCATGCATACCCTCCACTTCCACATCTCCTTCCCAGTGGAGAACATCCCTCTGCCCCCCTCCTAGAGAGGGGAATTCAGCCCACACACCCCACAGAGGACATCCCACAAGCACCGCTCTCCCCACCACACGCCCCTGCACCTCACACCCTCAGCCTACACATGCATGCACAAACCCCTCCCCACCCCGCAAGAACACCCTCCCATCTCCACCCCGCACCCCCTTCCCCCTGCACAACACCCCCTTCCCCAGCATGCATCCATGCCCCCACCACCCCATCCCGACCACATGCACACCCTTGCCCCGCACGCACCACCCACTCCTCGCCACACGCACCCCCTTTCCACGCACGCACCACCCACTCCCTTTCCCCCGCACGCATCACCTCTCCCTCCCAAACACACTCCCTTACCCCGCATGCACCCATCTCATCCCCACACCCCACACGGATGCACCACCCACTTCCCTCCCTGCAAGAACTCCCCTCCCATCCCCACCACCTCCTTCCCCGACACGCACGCACCCCCTTCCCCAGCATGCATCCATGCCCCCGCACGCACCCCTCCCCCGCACGCATCACCTCTCCCTCCCACACACACTCCCTTACCCCGCATGCACCTATCTCATCCCCACACCCCACCCACTTCCCTCCCTGCAAGAACTCCCCTCCCATCCCATCCCCACCACCTCCTTCCCCGACACGCACGCACCCCCTTCCCCAGCATGCATCCATGCCCCCGCACGCACCCCATTCCCCCGCAAGCACCCCTCCCTCGCACGCACCACCCCTCCCTCGCACGCACCACCCCTCCCTGCCACACACACCCCCTTACACCGCATGCACCCCTTTCCCCACATGCGCCCCTTACCCCCATACGCACTCACCCTCTTCCCCCGCATCCCCTTTCCCCCACACGCACGCACCTCCTTTCCCTCACAAGCACGCACCCCCTTTCCCCACACGAACGCAACCCCTTCCCCACATGCGCCCCCTCCTCTGCACGCACCTCCCACCCTTGCATCCCCAACCCTCGCACGCACCCTCCACCCTTCCACCCCCGCACGCACCCTCCACCCTTCCATCCCTGCACGCACCCCCCACCCTTCCATCCCCAACCCCTGCACGCACCCCCCAACCCCGCACGCACCCCAAAACCTGCACGCACCCCAAAACCTGCACGCACCCCCAAACCCGCACGCACCCCCAAACCCGCACGCACCCCCAAACCCGCACGCACCCCCAAACCCGCACACGCCCCCAAACCTGCACGCACCCCCAACCCCACACGCACCCCCCAACCCCTCACGCACCCCCCAAACCCTCACGCACCCCCAAACCCTCACACACCCCCAAACCCTCACACACACCCCAAACCCTCACGCACCCCCCAAACCCTCACGCACCCCCCAACCCCGCACGCACCCCCAAACCCTCACGCACCCCCCAAACCCTCACGCACCCCCAAACCCTCATGCACCCCCCAAACCCTCACGCACCCCCCAAACCCTCACGCACCCCCAAACCCTCATGCACCCCCAAACCCTCACGCACCCCCCAAACCCTCACGCACCCCCAAGCCCTCACACACCCCCCAAACCCTCACGCACCCCCCAACCCCGCACGCACCCCCAAACTCTCACGCACCCCCCACACCCTCACGCACCCCCCAAACCCTCACGCACCCGCCAACCCCGCACGCACCCCCAAACCCGCACGCACCCCCCAAACCCGCACGCACCCCGCAAACCCCACACGCACCCCCAACCCCACACGCATCCACAACCCCGCACGCACCCCCACCTCCAACCCCCAACTCCCGCATGCACCCCCACCTCCAACCCCTAACTCCCGCACGCACCCCCACCTCCAACCCCTAACTCCGGCACGGCGGCCCCGATTGCAAGCACAATTTGTTCTGCCTGGACAACGCGCAGAACGCAATGAACCTTTGCCTCCTTTTGGCAATGCCCCAGGCTAGGCCGGAGTTACGGCCAACGCCCTTCACAGAGCACAATATTCGTACAACAAAAAGCCATCAAATGAGAACGACTGTCCGGTCATCATAAAGGAAGTGTCACCATTCAAAATGACTGTTTTCAGCATTAATGCTGCACTCACGCAAAAAGTGAAGAATTGCAGGAATAAACAGCCTTTTCGAAGGACAAAAATGTCGTGATAAACCCTCCCACTCACAATCTCCGTCTCCGGACAACGTACGTCACACCGACACCCTTCACGTTGGTTAAGGTCGGATAAGGTTTAACAGCCAGTTATAATGATTCATTCATGTTGAGACTATACAGTATACCCATCGCATGTCAGAACCAATGTTGAAGAAAACATTCGGGATTGAAAGAAAATAGTGGGAATTATTCGCCGTACCAATACACCGCTTAAATATCAGCCGTTTTTCGTCACCAGAAAAATTGTTGCCGGGTCTTAAATACAGTACTTATGTTATCTGGGCCGAGGACACAGGAAAAATAATACGAGTTGGCTCTCATCAATTATCAACTGGAGAGTGTGTTCCGTTAGCAAGCGGCTTTCTTGATTCAAGGTATTCAAGCAAACGCTCCACCGGAACGGAGCGCTCGGCACCGTTTACCAACATGGCGGTCTCGATGTGAACAATGCTGTCGTGATGCTCGAGCAAATGTTGTCCTGTCCGTCGTTTTCAGTTTTAATCGATGCTCTTACGATAATTTCCCTCATACGAATTTAGTATGTTATCAGCGGCTACGGAGTACGAGGAAGAGGGAAATAAATACCAGTCCAGGACTGCAAAGCCGCAATGAGCCGGCGAAGCCAAAGCCTCTTGGCACTATTTTACCCATCACGATGGCATAAGTAGGTTAGGTAGTTGGTAGTAGGTAGGTGTAGTAGGTACTGTAGGGCAAAGGGGGGCATTAAGCTCCAGGGGGCATTAGGCTCCACTACATTGTAAATCTTGAAGGTAAATATAATGCATAAATACTATGTAGTGGAGCCTAATGCCCCCTGGAGCTTAATGCCCCCCTTTGCCCTACCTGGTAAGACTTGGTAAAAGAGAAGAGCAGACAGTCCTCCCCAATACCTACATACAATAAATGTCACAAGAAGCTTAAGGAAGTAACCATACGATGTGCTAGCTTAGGGCCTATTTTAAGAAATTTTAACTGGGCTTAACATACGTTTTCACAGTATGTGTGTAGTCTTCTAACTTCAGTCGCTGTCAGGACTGGTTCTCTCCGGGCACTGCGGCTTCCTCCACCAGAAGAAGTTCGCTTGCAGTAAGATCAGTGCCGACAGATCAGACGATAGCGCCGTTTCAACGGCAATGTGTGACTGTCGTTAATCAAACCGAGCTTTCTTTCTTGATGTAAACCGCTTATACCGGTCGGTGCAGGACAACATCATAAATCAGACAAACCTACTGAGCATGGGACATGGGATTGAAGCCTAATTCGGCTTTTTAGGTCTACCACTAAAGAAGCGAAAAATTTCGAAAATGCCCCAGAGTCGCGACAGTTGTCACGAAGGGTGCACTAACCGGAAGTTACGTAGTTCTGCGGGCGCCCATTGAACTTTTTCGCAATTTTTTAATGCATACTTCCGCATCTGCAAGATGGCGGCCTCCATGGAGTGATTTGGTGCGTCAAAGCTTCGAAATTCCCAAAGGATCCAGCAAAATCTGGCTTTTCAACATGACATTGTGAATCAAAAAAAGACGGGTGAAACAAACTTCAATGAACTTTTTCGCAATTTTTTATGCATACTTCCGCATCCGCAAGATGGCGGCCTCCATGGAGTGATTTGGTGCGTCAAAGCTTCGAAATTCTCAAAGGATCCAGCAAAATCTGGCTTTTCAACAAAAGATTGTGAATCAAAAAAAGACGGGTGAAACAAACTCCTCTTGAACTTTTTCGCAATTGTTTATGCATACTTCCGCATCCGCAAGATGGCGGCATCCCTGGAGCGATTTGGTGCGTCAAAGCTTCGAAATTCTCAAAGGATCCAGCAAAATCTGTCTTTTCAACAAAAGATTGTGAATCAAAAAAAGATGGGTGAAACAAACTCCTTTTGAACTTTTTCGCAATTTTTTATGCATACTTCCGCATCCGCAAGATGGCGGCCTCCATGGAGCGATTTGGTGCGTCAAAGCTTCGAAATTCTCAAAGGATTAGGGAAAATCTGTCTTTTCAACATAAGATTGTGAATCAAAAAAAGATGGGTGAAACAAACTCCTATTGAACTTTTTCGCAATTTTTTATGCATACTTCTGCATCTGCAAGATGGCGGCCTCCATGGAGTGATTTGGTGCGTCAAAGCTTCGAAATTCTCAAAGGATCCAGCAAAATCTGGCTTTTCAACATGACATTGTGAATCAAAAAAAGACGGGTGAAACAAACTTCAATGAACTTTTTCGCAATTTTTATGCATACTTCCGCATCCGCAAGATGGCGGCCTCCATGGAGTGATTTGGTGCGTCAAAGCTTCGAAATTCTCAAAGGATCCAGCAAAATCTGGCTTTTCAACAAAAGATTGTGAATCAAAAAAGACGGGTGAAACAAACTCCTCTTGAACTTTTTCGCAATTGTTTATGCATACTTCCGCATCCGCAAGATGGCGGCCTCCCTGGAGCGATTTGGTGCGTCAAAGCTTCGAAATTCTCAAAGGATCCAGCAAAATCTGGCTTTTCAACAAAAGATTGTGAATCAAAAAAAGACGGGTGAAACAAACTCCTCTTGAACTTTTTCGCAATTGTTTATGCATACTTCCGCATCCGCAAGATGGCGTTATCCCTGGAGCGATTTGGTGCGTCAAAGCTTCGAAATTCTCAAAGGATCCAGCAAAATCTGTCTTTTCAACAAAAGATTGTGAATAAAAAAAAGACGGGTGAAACAATCTCCTATTGAACTTTTTCGCAATTTTTTATGCATACTTCCGCATCCGCAAGGTGGCGGCCTCCATGGAGTGATTTGGTGCGTCAAAGCTTCGAAATTCTCAAAGGATCCAGCAAAATCTGGCTTTTCAACATGACATTGTGAATCAAAAAAAGACGGGTGAAACAAACTTCAATGAACCTTTTCGCAATTTTTTATGCATACTTCCGCATCCGCAAGATGGCGGCCTCCATGGAGTGATTTGGTGCGTCAAAGCTTCGAAATTCTCAAAGGATCCAGCAAAATCTGGCTTTTCAACAAAAGATTGTGAATCAAAAAAAGACGGGTGAAACAAACTCCTCTTGAACTTTTTCGCAATTGTTTATGCATACTTCCGCATCCGCAAGATGGCGGCCTCCCTGGAGCGATTTGGTGCGTCAAAGCTTCGAAATTCTCAAAGGATCCAGCAAAATCTGGCTTTTCAACATAAGATTGTGAATCAAAAAAAGACGGGTGAAACAAACTCCTCTTGAACTTTTTCGCAATTGTTTATGCATACTTCCGCATCCGCAAGATGGCGGCCTCCATGGAGTGATTTGGTGCGTCAAAGCTTCGAAATTCTCAAAGGATCCAGCAAAATCTGGCTTTTCAACAAAAGATTGTGAATCAAAAAAAGACGGGTGAAACAAACTCCTCTTGAACTTTTTCGCAATTGTTTATGCATACTTCCGCATCCGCAAGATGGCGGCCTCCCTGGAGCGATTTGGTGCGTCAAAGCTTCGAAATTCTCAAAGGATCCAGCAAAATCTGGCTTTTCAACAAAAGATTGTGAATCAAAAAAAGATGGGTGAAACAAACTCCTTTTGAACTTTTTCGCAATTTTTTATGCATACTTCCACATCCGCAAGATGGCGGCCTCCATGGAGCGATTTGGTGCGTCAAAGCTTCGAAATTCTCAAAGGATTAGGGAAAATCTGTCTTTTCAACATAAGATTGTGAATCAAAAAAAGATGGGTGAAACAAACTCCTATTGAACTTTTTCGCAATTTTTTATGCATACTTCTGCATCCGCAAGATGGCGGCCTCCATGGAGTGATTTGGTGCGTCAAAGCTTCGAAATTCTCAAAGGATCCAGCAAAATCTGGCTTTTCAACATGACATTGTGAATCAAAAAAAGACGGGTGAAACAAACTTCAATGAACTTTTTCGCAATTTTTTATGCATACTCCGCATCCGCAAGATGGCGGCCTCCATGGAGTGATTTGGTGCGTCAAAGCTTCGAAATTCTCAAAGGATCCAGCAAAATCTGGCTTTTCAACAAAAGATTGTGAATCAAAAAAAGACGGGTGAAACAAACTCCTCTTGAACTTTTTCGCAATTGTTTATGCATACTTCCGCATCCGCAAGATGGCGGCCTCCCTGGAGCGATTTGGTGCGTCAAAGCTTCGAAATTCTCAAAGGATCCAGCAAAATCTGGCTTTTCAACAAAAGATTGTGAATCAAAAAAAGACGGGTGAAACAAACTCCTCTTGAACTTTTTCGCAATTGTTTATGCATACTTCCGCATCCGCAAGATGGCGGCATCCCTGGAGCGATTTGGTGCGTCAAAGCTTCGAAATTCTCAAAGGATCCAGCAAAATCTGTCTTTTCAACAAAAGATTGTGAATCAAAAAAAGACGGGTGAAACAATCTCCTATTGAACTTTTTCGCAATTTTTTATGCATACTTCCGCATCCGCAAGATGGCGGCCTCCATGGAGTGATTTGGTGCGTCAAAGCTTCGAAATTCTCAAAGGATCCAGCAAAATCTGGCTTTTCAACATGACATTGTGAATCAAAAAAAGACGGGTGAAACAAACTTCAATGAACCTTTTCGCAATTTTTTATGCATACTTCCGCATCCGCAAGATGGCGGCCTCCATGGAGTGATTTGGTGCGTCAAAGCTTCGAAATTCTCAAAGGATCCAGCAAAATCTGGCTTTTCAACAAAAGATTGTGAATCAAAAAAAGACGGGTGAAACAAACTCCTCTTGAACTTTTTCGCAATTGTTTATGCATACTTCCGCATCCGCAAGATGGCGGCCTCCCTGGAGCGATTTGGTGCGTCAAAGCTTCGAAATTCTCAAAGGATCCAGCAAAATCTGGCTTTTCAACATAAGATTGTGAATCAAAAAAAGACGGGTGAAACAAACTCCTATAGACCTTATGCATATGACGTCAGACACCCTGATAAATGGAAGTACGCCCCCTCTCAGAGGGCAAGCAATACTGCTACTGCAGCAATACTGCTAGAACTAGACAATGCAAATCCTGAGCAGTGCCCCATTCATGAGCAGATTCCACCTGTTGGAGGGACTGAAACCCAAACGGAACTGTCTTTCAGAGACATTCGTGCACTGGAAAAAAACGTGGAGGAACTACAGAAGGACAATATTGCCCTCAGAACTCAAGTGTTTGACCTGGAAGAAAAGATAAGAGCAACAGGTCTGCAGGAAGAACACTTTCAGAACAACGATGCAAAACTCCGATTTTACATGGGACTTCCTTCTTGGGCAATTTTTTTTGCCACTCTTCACGTTTACATCATGTGCTCTCCCAACGTGAAAAAAACTCACAAAGTTTGGTCAAGCGCTAATGTTCCTCATGAAGCTGCGATTGAACATTTTTGACGAGGACCTAGCTTACAGATTCGGAGTCAGCCAGTCAACTGTTTCACGAAACTTCCACCGCGTTCTTGATGTAATGTTTGTAAAGACTAAGTCGCTGATACACTGGCCCAGTCGTGACGCTCTCCGTCTCAGTATGCCGTCATCGTTCAGGAAATTTTTCAGGAAATGTGCAGTTATTATTGACTGCACTGAAGTGTTCATAGAGCAGCCGTCCGATTTACTGGCAAGGGCACAAGTGTGGAGCAACTACAAGCACCATTCAACTGTAAAGTTTCTAATTGGTATAACACCACAGGGCTCAATATGCTTCCTAAGCAAGTGTTGGGGAGGAAGGGCAACAGACACTGAGATAACGGAAAACAGTGACCTCATGAATAAACTGATGCCAGGGGATATTGTGCTTGCCGATCGTGGTTTTTTTGTTGATGAATACTGTGGAATGGCGATGGCCGAGGTGAAGGTGCCCCCATTCACCAAGGGAAAGAAGCAACTTGAAAAAGTAGAAGTTGACTGGAGCAGAGAACATTCTTGTGTTCGGATCCATGTTGAACGGGTAATTGGAATGGTGAAACAAAAATATACTGTACTCCAAAATCGCATTCCCATCACACTGATAAATGATGGGACATCGCCAGAAGCAACTGTGAACAAAAGCGTACAAGTTGCGTGTGCTCTCGTAAATCTTTGTCCAGGAGTAGTTCCTATGGACTGATTATCATGGAAGTGTTATTTTATGGATCAACAGTATTGCCCTATTAGTGATACACATTGTTAAATACGCACATGAAACAAAACAAAATGACAAGTAATATAAAGTTGCAGCAGTTTTATTGTCACAGTTGTGTCAGCTTCAAAACATATGTACACATATCATGTGCAGCTTCATTTATTGTTCACAGAAAATATCTAGTGTATAAATTTCTACAGAAACATTTCAAACATTACTATATCCATTGTTCCTTCACCAAAAAATAATTTTTATGATTCATTCACCATGTGGAATTAGTTGACGCAGTTAGTTGACGCAATTAGTTGACGCAATTAGTTGCGATCGCAGTTGTCTGACACATGAACGTGTCGTCAGGGCCTTTGTTTGCCCTCTAAGATGGCGTCGCGATTGGTTGTTAGGTGCTTCGTGACGTCATTGCATAAGGTCCATTGAACTTTTTCGCAATTGTTTATGCATACTTCCGCACCCGCAGGATGGCGGCCTCCACGGAGCGATTTGGTGCGTCAAAGCTTCGAAATTCTCAAAGTATCCTGCAAAATCTGGCTTTTCAACATAAGATTGTGAATAAAAAAAAAAGACGGGTGAAACAAACTCCTATTGAACTTTTTCGCAATTGTTTATGCATACTTCCGCATCCGCAAGATGGCGGCCTCCATGGTGTGATTTGGTGCGTCAAAGCATCGAAATTCTCAAAGGATCCAGCAACATCTGGCTTTTCAACATAATATGTACGCATTCATTCACAACACCAGCTTCACCGGTTACTAGTACCCGACTGCAAAGCTGCAATGAGCCGGCGAAGCCAAAGCCTCTTGCCACTATTTTACCCATCACGATGGCATCAGTAGGTTAGGTAGTTGGTAGTAGGTTGGTGTAGTAGGTACCATACCGAGTTCAAAATGACACCATTTGCATTCTGGATGAGATTAAAATTTATTAAATTTTCTTCTTGATTAATTCGGTGAATTCCATCTCAATTTCGGATATTTCCGGCCGTGAAAAACGATCCCCAACGGCTGCGATATTTCTAAAAAATAATTCTTCGTCAATTTTAGAATATTTGACGCCAATTTCACCTTCCGAAACGCGGTAATAAGCTTTTTTGAAATATTTTTTCAAATGCTCGAATCTCATTGGTTCCGGTGTTTGGTGACGATTTTCGTTGAAGATAACCAGGCCCATGCGGGCCGAGGTTGGTCTTAAAGTATTTTAATTACAAATTAGAGGTGCATAAGATTGTGAATCAAAAAAAGAGGGGTGAAACAAACTCCTATTGAACTTTTTCAATTTGTTATGCATACTTCCGCATCCGCAAGATGGCGGCCTCCATTGAGCGATTTGGTGCGTCAAAGCTTCGAAATTCTCAAGGGATCCAGCAAAATCTGGCTTTTCAACATAATACTTATGCGTTCATTCACAACACCGGCTTCGCCGGCTATAAATAAATGTGAGAGTCAGAAGGAGGAGTCCCTTGCCATTCTTATCTATACACCCTACAACTGTGCATTTTGGGGAGGAGTTTTTGCATGTTTGTAGAGCTTGAAGAAGTAGAATGAAATGTAGAAACAAGCATTCTGAGTATTGTGCTGCAATACATGTCCCCTACCGGCAGTCTGTCGTCCAGAAAACTGTTGGGGAAATTACCAAAGGGTTATTTACCCACAGGTTCTGAATCGTTCCCAATCGCTAATTACTTCAGGATGGGCTCACCTGTGATTCGCACTCGGGACTTCGATTTATACACCTTGCAGACAGGTCAGCAGAAGCACGACAAAATAATTTGTTGATAAAGAACCTTTCGAGTCGCTAAATATCAGTAATTTATTATATTTTCCGGTTCACGATCAATGATCGATGTGTATATAAATGTTGCTCTGCTTGGCTCTGCCCCACCCGAAAGCGCGCGCTGTGTCGTGCTTTTGACGTTCGCAGACGAGGCTGAGGGCGCGTGGTGCGGCTTGAGGAGAACTCTAGAATAAACAAGAGATATCCATTTTTTTCAAATATTTTCGTTTAATTAATGATATCTGCCAAACCACGTGCCCTATCGCAAATTCCAAAAGGACATTTTAGTAGACTGACATGCTGAACAGATCTTTGAAGTTTCCCCTCGATTGGATCAAAAATGACGGAGGAGCTCGGTTTTAAAGGTTCATGCTTAAAAACGTCATAACTCTGAAACCATGTGACGCATGACGTCATGTTCAATGACTTTTTTGTTCGGCATGGGTATGCGATTCCGCCCGCAAAATTTGGCTTCGATCTGTTTAGCCGTTGCAGAGAAAAAGTGGTTTTCGTGTTTTCACGAAAAACAATATGGCGGCTGAACCACGTGACCTGTGATGTCATAATTACCATTAAAATATTATACAGACCGAGTCCCCCTACGGTGAAAATTTGATCTCAATCGGTCCTATTATTGCAGAGAAAATCTTTTTTAAAGGAAATTAAAACTTAAAATGGCACTGAGATAAGGATCATCAGAATTATCAGAATTCCCAAAGTTCAAAGTGCCATAACTTTGTCAAAAATGATCGAAACGTCGTGAAGTTCGAACTTGATCTGTAACTTATCATGAGGAAACCAGGTGCCAAGTTTGAAATCATTAGCATTAAGCGTTTAGAAAAAAGTCCGGAAAACTGTTCTTTGCGTGACGGACTGACAAACTGACAGACTGACGGCGTCCAAACCTATAGTCCCCTCCGGTGTACACCGGTAGGGGACTAATAACGACTAAACTTTGAAATGCACGTTTTAACCAGGCTGAACGGTAGAATTGCAACATATACAGGTATTGTCACTTATTATATTTACCCTCGCCAGAGGAGAGGTTATTGCATTTGGGTCCATTTGCTACTTGTGAAAATCGAAGATTTTTCAACTAGATTGGTTGGTCGTGTGCGTTATTAGTCCCCTACCGGTGTACACCGGAGGGGACTATAGGTTTGCACGCCATCCCTCCGTCTGGCAGTCTGTCCGTCCGTCAGTCCGTCACGCAAAGAACAGTTTTCAGGACTTTTTTTCAAAACTCTTTATGCTAATGATTTCAAACTTGGCACATGGTTTCCTTATGATAAGTTACAGGTCAAGTTCGAACTTCACGACGTTTCGATCATTTTTAACAAAGTTATGGCACTTTGAACTTTGGGAATTCTGATAATTCTGATGATCCTTAACTCAGTGCCATTTTAAGTTTTAATTTCCTTTAAAAAAGATTTTCTCTGCAATTAATAGGACCGATTGAGATCAAATTTTCACCGTAGGGGGACTCGGTCTGTAGAATATTTTAATGGTAATTATGACGTCACAGGTCACGTTGTTCGCCCGCCACATTGTTTGTCGTGAAAACACGAAAACCCCTTTTTCTCTGCAACGGCTGAACAGATCGAGGCCAAACTTTGCAGGCAGAATCGCATACCCATGACGAACAAAAAAGTCATCGAGCATGACGTCATGCATCACATGGTTTCAGAGTTATGACGTTTTTAAACATGAATCTTTAAAACCGAGCCGCTCCCTCATTTTTGATCCAATCGAGGGGAAACTTCACAGATCTGTTCAGCATGTCAGTCTACTAAATGTCCTTTTGGAATTTGCGATAGGGCACGTGGTTTGGCAGATATCGTTGATTAAACGGGAAAAAAAAAAAATGGATATCTTGTTTATTCTCGAGTTCTCCTCAAGCCGCACTGCACTCCCTCAACCTCGTCTGCAAACGTCAAAAGCGCCACACATCGCGCGTTTTCGGGAGGGGCGGAGCCAAGCCGAGCAACATATATATACACATCGATCATTGATCGTGAACCGGAAAATATAATAAATTACTGATATTTAGCGACTCGAAAGGTTCTTTATCAACAACGTATTTTCTCGTGCTTCTGCTGACCTGTCTGCAAGGTGTATAAATCGAAGTCCCGAGTGCGAATCACAGGTGAGCCCGTCCTGAGGTAATTAGCGATTGGGAACGATTCAGAACCTGTGGGTAAATAACCCTTGGTAATTTCCCCAAAAGTTTTCCGGACGACAGACTGCCGGTAGGGGACATGTATTGCAGCGCAATACTCAGAATGCTTGTTATGTCTGTTTGTCAACCTAGTCCAAATGTATTTTTGAGATCAACCTAGGCCAAATTCAAAATCATTTTTTGCGGTTACAATCGACCAGATGTGTAAAATTGACAATTTTCATCTGATGGACTTGAAATTTGAAGAGGATTTGCATGTCAGGTCACTGAATTCAACCACCAATTATTTTTGAGGTCAACATAGGCCAAAGGTCACCAACTTATTTTAGTGATTTCGCAAGTATGCTACCTACTATTTCAGACCCCTAAGACACTTCAAGACCCTATAGAACCCTAACACCCTTTAAGACCCTTTAGAACCCTAAAACACTGCTCTTTTTATAATAAATTATCTCTTTGCCTAATTGTCCAGGAGCCATTTCAAAGGGACTTAGAAATTTTCAAGAGGGTGTTTGGGTGTTTCAAATTTTCAAAAAAGGTTTCAAAAAAACATTCAAAGGGACTTAGAAATTGGCTGATGTAGCACACCCAGTACTCAGGAGATTTGCCTTCATATTCTATTGGTTTTTTTTTTGTTTTTTTTGTATACTGAATCGAGGCTCGTGAAAGAGCTAACATTTACTTCACAAACAAATCAACCAGACAAACAAAACACACAAAAAGAGGGAGCGGAAAACAAGATGGGGAGAGAACGGGAAGCACACAAACACAACATTTGAGAGCAGGGAGATGTGTGGAAGGGAGAGGGCTTGGGGGGAGGAGGCGTGGGAAGGGGGGGGGGGGGGTGTAGGGAGAAGTATAAAACACAAGGACACCAAGGACTTCCAGGACAGAAGTTGGTATTTCAAAAAAGTGGAATTGGGGTGAAATTAGCGGGGGTAGAAAAGATCAAGGTTTTGGATGGGGGAAGATAAGAGATGGTGGTGAACAGCAGTTTTAAAGACCTGGAGGGTGGAGTGGGATTGAAGAGAGTGAGGGAGTTTGTTCCAGAGGCGGGAGAAGAGAGGAATGAAGGAGTGAAGGTGAGCAGAGAGTCTTGATTTTGGCTGTTTGACTATAGGAGGGTTGCAGGCAGATCTTGTGCGACCTGTAGGAATATTTGCGGGACAGAGCCCAGAGAGAGCTGGGGGGGGCAAGGCCAGAGAGGAGTCGGTAGAAGATGGAAAGACCACCAACCTGCCTGCGGAGAGTGAGAGTGAGAGAGTGAGAGGCCCTTGGAGTTAGCTTCATCGCGGGAGAGATGTCTTATTGGATGGTTGGATGTCTTATTTGTGGTATCACTCAATTCAGGGCTTGAACAAAAACGTACATAGTCTGAACGCTGCTATATCCAGTCAATGGTGAAGCTACAAATGGGGAAACCGCGAATGTCATGGATTGAAACCGTAACGTCAATTCCTCATTCTGCTTTAAACTCGATATCTCTATATTTTCATTACAAACAGCATAATTCATCATTCCAATCACAAATTAATACCATGATATTAATATATCAAAATACAGTATAATGTTAAATCACGATTGTATTTAGATATTATCAAACCAGCGAACAGTCATCATCTGTTCACTTCCGGATTTGGGAGCAAGGTCCATGTCGATCGCATTTCAAAATGAGAATTTTATTGAGGAATTTCTGAAACCTCCTACCTACCTTACAACACCTGCTGGGATCCCAAAACGCTCCACAGAAGGTTATTATATTTCCTTTTAGTAAAATATTATCAAGAAACAATCCTGAGTTTCCAACTTATTGCTAAATTGATAGCTCAGATGGATACACATAATATGCACCCATAATATAAACCACGGTGCCAATGAAAAAAAATGTTGGATAAAAAGTTTCTCCAAACTGTCCCTATTTCTTGATTATTATTTTTTTGTATTAGTGACTGTCCCTATTCACCCGTAAAACGGGGTGAATAGGGACAGCCATAAAAATCCTATTTATTCCTATTTAACCCATATATGGGGTTAATAGGGACTATAAGTTGCTTTTTA
This sequence comes from Myxine glutinosa, assembly GCF_964187855.1. Classification (NCBI taxonomy): domain Eukaryota; kingdom Metazoa; phylum Chordata; class Myxini; order Myxiniformes; family Myxinidae; genus Myxine; species Myxine glutinosa. The sequence continues at coordinate 163,072,709 of NC_136263.1, forward strand.
AAAAACAAGAGAACACTTTCAACCCAAATATCAACAAATCAGTATGGTTATCAATTTTCAGTGAAAACAGTTTCCGAACTTTTTTTCAGTTTGTGTCCCTATTCACCTTGCTGTCCCTATTCACCCCATTTTACGGTACTAAATGCGTCCCCCTGTCATGGGACCAGATCCTCAGCTCTGATTGGTGTATGTTGGTGGGGACACACGGACAGACAAACGCTCTTCTTGACTGCATTGCCCTACGGGCTATGCCGTAAGAACACCACTCTTGTACGAAACACCCACTCTCTACGGGCTATGCCATAAAAAATCCACTTTGATATTATAGGGTATTATGTGAAGAAAAGAAAAGGCAACGCCGGGTACCTTTGCTAGTATATAATATACATTTCTCTTATAAACCTGGGCCTGGTTGCTATAGTGCTAGAAGCCCGGATAAGTCTATCCCATGGATACATCACATATCCGGCGCATTAAATTTATCCACAGGATAGCTTCTAGCAACCTGGCCCTGCACCATACTTTACTCAGGTCAGTGTTGCCAAAGCAGTTTATTTGCAAGGGTTTCCTTGGTGATGTTGTTTGTCCGTGCTCTTGCTTTTTTAATTGCTGAGCATTAAGCAAGGAAGCATCGTATACCATTTTTAGTATGACTCAGCTGGGGTTTGAACCAACAACCTCCCAGTCTTAAAAAAGGCACTCTGACCATTATCAGGGCACCACCACGTCTGGTGTATGACAGTTTGAGTTTACATCATGCATCCAATGTAGAAGGGAGAGATGGGTGATAGGCAAAGAATGATGATGCAATGTTTTCACCCTGTCTGTCTGTCCGTGAGCAGGATATCACAAATAATTGAGGATGGATTCGGTCGGAATGGTGTGTAACAAGGACGAATTGATTCGATTTTGGTGAAGTTCCGAATACGGATCCTTTCCAAATTTGTACACCATTGTTAGCTGATTCAATGGTGGAATTCCCTGATTGGGCTACTGAAGCTGTATAATCAGCACCACATACTAAAGAAGTTGAGAATAATTTGGTGTGTCGAAGGAAAAACATCATTGGCCAAATGCCTTCTTCCTGTGCCTAAATTTCCTTGAATAATTCTTGTCATGATGCAATACCAAATTTCTGGCCTAAATCATGAAGCACAGTGACCTTAAGTTTTGCAACATTGTAAGGAGCTAGCAGGAGCCTGCGGAACAAACCGCACAATGTAAAATGTGACTTCAACTCTTCAACTTTCTACCTCCTCCAAAACCCCAACTCCTCACCTTCCTGCTCCCAATATCCCTCGCTAAGGCATGAATAACATTTGGTCTTCACCCTCCCCCTCTCAACTCCAGGGTGTTAATCCCCTCCCCACTTTAAATCTTCAAACTCCATGCCACCTTCACCACAACTACTCAAATCCCCCCCCCCTTCCCATCGAAAGTCCTCAACCCACTCCCCAAAGCCTCAACGTCCACTTCCTACCTTTGTCCCATCTTTGGTCTAACCCCTCCACCCCTCTTTCAACTGCCAATCTATCCTCCCCTGCTCACCCTCCTCCTGCTCATAAAAGCAGAGGGGCATTCCCACTTTGATCATTACATATTTCTTCATTACCTCATCAAAAGAGTGGCATATTTAACGCTTTCCCCTCCATTATCATACGATGACCGACTTCACTGAAACAGCAATTAAAACAGCTCATAAATGTCATGGCCCATCATGGTCGCCTGTCCCACTCCCACTCCCGTGAGATATACAGAAACCCTGGGAAATGCACACACCCTCAAGTGACCTGGAGCAGCCTAATTGTGCCAATGAACACCCCAAAACCAATTATCTTCTCACTGATGCAGATATCACACGTTGTTAAATCACACGTTAAATACCAATCACACGTTGTTAAAAGTAAATAATGATGAATGTTTTCTCTCACAATCTTTCCCGAAAGTCCTCAGACAAAGACCTTTATACTGACATGGGTTTTATGGTCCCTGGTCGAGTCGTTGAAGATAAAATAGTCGGAAATAATAGCAAGGACTCGTGGAACTTCCACGGTAAAAGATCTGCTTGAGAGAATGTCACATAGGTATTTGAGTGGTGCCTGCTGTTCATAACGGACACCTCATCCGGGCGCCGTTACCTGTGCGACACGGGAGCGCAGGTGAGTGTCGTTCCCGCCGGTACGTCAGACAAGCACGCCGCGGGCGGGGGCCCCGCGCTGCTTGCCGCGAACGGGACGGAAAACGCTGCCTCTCTCTGCGGTTCGGAGGGCAGGTTTTCTGATGGACGTTCGTCACCGCCGACGTGCCCATGGCACTGCTTGGCGCGGACTTCCTGTGCGCTAATGGGCTCCTGGTTGATGTAAAGCGCAGACGTCTTGTCCAGGCCGAGACGTTCAGCTCGCTCGCTTGTGCACTGCCCAGCTCGTCGAGCAGCTCAACGAGCGGCTCGCCGAGCGGCTTGCCAAGCGGCTTGCCGAACGGTTCGGTTCCGGTCACGTTGATCTGTACGCTTCCGGCAGCGGACGAATTCACCCGCCTCCTCGACGGCTTCCCGGCCCTCATGCGGCCCATCTTCTCAGCGGGGGCCGTCAAGCACGGGGTGGCCCATCACATCCCCACCGTCGGGCCACCGGTCTACGCCCGGGCATGCCGCCTCGAGCCGACGAAGCTGGCGGTGGCAAAAGCGGGGTTCGCTACCCTGGAGCGACTCGGCATCGTTCGGCGCTCGGAGAGTGCTTGGGCATCGCCGCTGCACATCGTGCCGAAGCCCGGCGGATGATGGCGACCGTGCGGGGACTATCGCCATCTCAATGACGCCACCACTCCCGACCGCTACCTCGTCCCCCACATTCAGGACTTTTCCGCCCGTTTGGCGGGCATGTCCTTCTTCTCGAAGGTGGACCTCATACGCGGCTACCATCAGGTCCCCGTCAGGCCGGAGGACGTCCCGAAGATGGCGGTCATCACGCCATTCGGACTCTTCGAGTTCCTGCGGATGCCCTTCGGTCTGAAGAATGCGGCTCAGGCGTTCCAGCGACTGATGGACAGCGTCCTGCGCGACTTGGATTTTGTCTACGTCTACCTGGACGATATCCTCGTCACCAGCGCATCCCGCGAAGAGCAGCTACGCCACCTCCGCACGCTCTTCGAACGCCTGGGCCAGCATGGCCTGATTGTGAACCCCGCAAAGTGCCGGTTCGGCGTCGCCGTAATCGATTTTCTGGGGCACCGTGTCACCAGGCACGGAGCCGTCCCACTGCCGGCCAAGGTGGAGGTGGTGAAGAGGTTTCCGCGCCCCCGCACGATCAGAGGGCTGCAGGAGTTCCTGGGCATGGTGAACTTTTACCATCGGTTCCTGCCCCGTATCGCCCAGCTCCTGCGCCCCCTGCACGAAGCTCTCCGAGGTAAGCCGGGCAAGGGCGACGTTACCTGGACCGAGCAGATGGACACGGCGTTCATGGCGCGAAGCTCGCCTTGGCTAATGCCACCATGCTCGCGCACCCGGCGCCCGATGCACCGATCGCCCTCACCACCGACGCCTCAGACTACGCGGTGGGCGCAGTGCACGAGCAATGGGTGCGTGGAGCTTGGCAACCGCTGGCGTTCTTTAGCCGGCAGCTTCGCCCGCCCGAACGCCGTTACAGTACCTTCGATCGCGAGTTGCTCGGGCTTCACTTGGCGGTCAGGCACTTCCGCCATCTGCTCGAGGGCCGTGCGTTCACGGCCTTCGTCGACCACAAGCCGCTGATCTTCGCGATGGGCAAGGTCACCGAGCCGTGGTCGGCCCGGCAGCAGCGTCACCTCTCGGCCGTGTCCGAGTACATGACGGACATCCGGCACGTCGCGGGGAAGGACAACCCGGTGGTGGATTGCCTTTCCCGGGCCGTCGCCCACGCAGTCCACCTCGGCATCGACTATGCCCGGATGGCAGCGGACCAGGCCGCTGACCCCGACGTCCAGGCTTTGTGGACCGCCGTCACGGGCCTCCGCATCACCGAGGTGTCGTTCGACGGCGCGGGCGCGGCTCTCTTGTGCGACGTCTCCCTCGGGCAGCCTCGCCCCATCGTGCCCGCGGGCTGGCAGCGCCAGGTGTTTGACGCCATCCACGGCCTGTCCCACCCGGGCGCGAGGGCCTCCCAAAGGTTGATCGCCGCCAAGTTCGTCTGGCATGGCCTCCGGAAGGCCGTCCGTGGCTGGGCCAGGACGTGCCTCGCGTGCCAGCGCGCCAAGGTGCACCGGCACACCCAGGCCCCGTTGGCCCCGTTCATGGTGCCGGAACGCCGGTTTGACCACGTCCACGTGGACCTGGTGGGACCTCTGCCTCCCTCGCGGGGCTTCACCCACGTCCTCACCATGGTGCACCGCACCACCCGGTGGCCGGAGGCCGTGACCTTGGCATCGACGATGGCGGCGGACGTCGCGCAGGCTTTCATCGCCACCTGAGTCGCCCGGTTCGGCGCCCCCTCAGACATCTCGTCCGACCGCGGCCCCTAGTTCACCTCGGAGCTCTGGGGGGCGGTCACGCAGGGGCTCGGGGTCCGGCTGCACCGAACCACGGCCTACCACCCCCAGGCTAACGGCCTGTGTGAGCGATTTCACCGCTCATTGAAGGCCGTGCTCCAGGCCACCCTCCGCGACGGCGGCTGGGTCGACAGGCTCCCCTGGGTCCTGCTGGGCCTCCTGATGGCGCCCAAGGAGGACCTGCGTGCATCCGCGGCGTAGTTGGTCTTCGGGCAACTGCTGCGGGTGCCGGGTGAGTTCCTCCCTGACTCCACGGCACCATGGGTCCGCGGCACAGCAGCGCTCCGCTCTGCAAGAGACCGCCCAGAGGTTCGCCCCGGTGCCAACGGCATGCCACGGGCACCCACCGACGCACGTCACCCCGGAGCTTCGCACGGCGGAGTATGTCTTCGTCCGCCACGATGCCCACCGGACACCACTGCGGCCCCCTTACGACGGGCCTTTCCGCGTGCTGGAGACCGGGGCGAAGCACTTCACCCTGGACATCGGCGGTACTCCTGACCGCGTTTCTGTAGACCGCCTCAAGCCGGCCCACCTCGACGTGGACCATCCACCACCAGTGGCCCGACCCCCGCGTCGGGGCCGCCCCCCTGTGGGCGGACCCCCGGCACCGCCCAGCCCCGCCGCCCCGCCACCCCCCGGTCCTGCACCCATCCCAGGGGCAGCCAGAGGCATCCCACCTGGCATCCCTGCACCCCGGACGCCGCCGATCGCCAGGGGGCGCTTTGGCCGGGTCATCCATTTGCCCCGCAAACTGGCCCTCCAGGTGCGCGGGAATTCTGGGGGGGGGGGGGGGGGGGGGCGCGTGTGGCGGACACGAAAGCCCACTGGCGTGGTGACATCATTCCGCGCACCCAGTGGGCGGCTGCCACGCCCGAGAGAGAGGCGTGGCCTCAAGATATACACGGGGCGCGCAGCCCGGAGCAGCTCAGTGCTGCAGTTTGAGTACTTTCAATAAAGACTCTTTTATGAACCGCGTTGTCCGCTTGCTCCTTGCGTAAGCATTAGCGCGCGCAGCATCGCGCTTCAATAACTCATTTATTTATCAGAAAAATTCCTACAGAGTACGAAAACCTTTTTGGTTTTCAACATATACATTTCTATCTTGATTTTTAAAACATAAAGAATCCTGAGGAATGCCTTCACTCTCTCCTCCATTTATTCACAAATAAACTAACTAAAGTCGATAACACCAACATCATCAACCAAATAATCTTTTTCTTCTTCTTCTTCCCCACTTTCTCGTTTAAATCTCCTCTCTGAAAGTGAAGACATTGACATCGTTATTCTTGAAAATAATATTTCCATTAGACTTTTCATTTCTTTATTTTCCTCCTCAGTGCGTTGTTTGATTTATTTGCTGTAATACCTTCAATCTTTTATTAATCTCACTGATTTCCATCTATTTATATTTTTCCTGCCTCTCTTTCCTCCCTCTCCTCAATCTCTCTTTTTTTCCCTCTCTTTTTCTCACTCTCTTCATTCCCTCTTTTCTCTCTTTCCTCCTTCTCTCTTTTCTCCCTCTCTTCTTCAACTCTTTCCTCATCCCTTGCTACCCATGACCCATCTCCCCATGTAATATTATACATATATTCCTCTGGATTTTGAGATTTCCTTGCATCTGTAATTAAATTTTCCAATTATAGGATACCAATAAGATTTGTTGATGATTTCTAAAAGAGTTTTATATTTCATAACTTTGAGAAGTTCATTTTTATTTAATATTTTAATGGTTATTTATTTAATATTCATGTGTCTTTCATTAAGGATAGGCTTCCGTCTGGCCACTCTGCCATAAAGCCCAGATCGGTGGAGTGTTGTAGTGATGGTTATCCTTCTGGAAGTTTCTCCCATCTCCACACAGGATCTCTGGAGCTCAGCCAGAGTGACCATCGGGTTTTTGGTCATTTCTCTTACCAAGGCCATTCTCCCCCGATTGCTCCGTTTGGCCGGGCGGCCAGCTCTAGGAAGAGTCCTGGTTGTTCCAAACTGGTTGTTCCAAGCCGGGCCGGGCGGCCAAACCTGGTTGTTCCAAGCTCTAGGAAGAGTCCTGGTTGTTCCAAACTTCTTCCATTTAAGAATTATGGAGGCCACTGTGCTCTTGGGAACCTTCCATGCAGCAGAAATATTTTTTGTAGGCTTCCCCAGATCTGTGCCTCGACACAATCCTATCTCGGAGCTCTGCAGGCAGTTCCTTTGACCTCATGGCTTGGTTTTTGCTCTGATATGCATTGACAGCTGTGAGACCTTATATAGACAGGTGTGTGCCTTTCCAAATCATGTCAAATCAATTGAATTTACCACAGGTGGACTCCAATCAATGTGTAGAAACATCGCAAAGATGAACAAGATAAATGGGAGGCACCTGAGCTAAATTTCAAGTGTCATAGCAAAGGGTCTGAACACTTATGTAAATGTGATATTTCAGGTTTTTCTTTTTAATAAATTTGCAAAAACTTCCTAAAATACCGTTTTCTCATTATTGGGTATTCAGTGTAGATTGATGCGGGAAAAAATGAATTTAAACGATTTCAGCATAAGGCTGCAACATAAGAAAATGTGAAAAAAGTGAAGGGGTCTGAATACTTTCTGAATGCACTGTATGGATATATATATATATATTTTATATATATATATATATATATATATATATATATATATATATATATATATATATATATATATATTGTTGCGGATATGAGATTGGCATCCATCCATATCCGCTTGTAAATATTCCCCTATTTCCCCAATACTTCCCAACTATCCCCAATCCCCCATTCCCTAGTCCCATTTCCTGTAAACAACACTCTGTAGACCCGACCTCCCCCTATTTCCCCCATTAAATGTCGCATCCAGGTCCACCGCATCTCACGTAGACAACTATAGGACATCTTGCTAGTTATTCTTAGTCTATGTCAGTTAAGGACTCGTTTCCATTAATTCTGACTCTTCGTTGCACCAGAATGTGATTGTATGGCACCGTTAGGAAGTTTAGGACCTCCCAATACCTCCCCGCAGCTCTTCCTCATGGTACAACAACAACAACAACAACAGCGGCGGTGGCGCGGGGAGTGTGCGTCCTCACTCCGGCTTGGTTGGTAGGGGGTGTTGAAAGGGCACCAAGCGTTTCCAACGAGCCGCCATCGAGCATGTGCTCGACGGGGTCACCACGTAGGGGCTCGCTGTCAGCTCCTCGTCAAGGGCGGAGCCCGGTAACCCCCCGCACCCAATAGAAGCGGCGGACCGATCCCATCAGGGGCGGAGCCAATGAGCCGAGGGCGTGTCACTCCCCACTGAGCATGCGCAGGAAGAGGGAGGTGACGTCAGATGCGCGCAGAGCTGAAGGAGAAAGGACGCACCCTCCGAGCGCCGAGAGACCTCCCAAAGACTGAGCTGTATCCTGTCCCTGAGCCAAGGTGCACCTTGTGCTATCGACTGCCTGTCCTTCCCTGCCATCAATCCCTGTGTAAGTCAGTCTTGTTCCGTTTGTCTGTGGTCTGTCTGGGTTAGATAAGATTGTGTCTAAGTGCCTATCTCTTCTGTGCTTTACCTCATACCTTGTAATCTACCCCTTTTCTCCACCACCAATTATATCCTCCTCCGGAGGTCTTGAGAACTGTACCCCTTGTGTCGTTTCATTTATCCCAGTCGTTGTGTCCTTTCCAAACCATTGATTTAGCATAGCGCGACTTGGTCAACGTCGGGTGGAATCGGGTGAGTTGGGGAAGAATCGGGGGAATTGTTAGGTCGCGGCAATACCACCGCTCGGTAAATAACATCTAATCCGCGATCCGTAACAATATATATATATATATATATATATATATATATATATATATATATATATATGTATATATATATATATATATATATTGTTACGGTTTTTAGAACCTTCACTAGTAAATTTTAGTAAATGCATCCCTTATAAATGTTCCCCTGTAAATATCCCAAATCAATTGGCTTGTTAAAGATCGCACTAAAGCGCGGCATTACGCGCGCTGCTTGCAAGCAAGGAGGAAGCGGACAAGCGGTAACTTATAAGCGTCTATATTTGAGGAGCTCACTGTAACAATAGCGCGCTCCGGGCTGCGCGCCCCGTGTATATCCTCAGGCCACGCCTACCCCTTGGGCGTGGCCGCCGCCCACTTGGTGCGCGGAATGATGTCACCATGCCAGTGGGCTTTCGTGTCCACCACACATGCCCCCCCAAAATTCCTGCGCACCTGGAGGGCCAGTTTGCGGGGCAAACGGATGACCCGGCCGAAGTGCCCCCTGGCGATCGGCGGCGTCCGGGGTGCAGGGATGCCAGGTGGGATGCCCCTGGCTGCCCCTGGGATGGGTGCAGCACCGGGGGGCGGCGTGGCGGCGGGGCTGGGCGGTGCCGGGGGTCCGCCCGCAGGGGGGCGGCCCCGACGCGGGGTCGGGCCACTGGCGGTGGATGGTCCACGTCGAGGTGGGCCGGCTTGAGGTGGTCTACAGAAACGCAGTCAGGAGTACCGCCGATGTCCAGGGTAAAGTGCTTCGCCCCGTTCTCCAGCACGCGGAAAGGCCCGTCGTACGGGGGCCGCAGTGGTGTCCGGTGGGCATCGTGGCGGACGAAGACGTACTCCGCCGTGCGAAGCTCCGGGGCGACGTGCGTCGGTGGGTGCCCGTGGCATGCCGTTGGCACCGGGGCGAACCTCTGGGCGGTCTCTTGCAGAGCGGAGCGCTGCTGTGCCGCGGACCATGGTGCCGTGGAGTCGGGGAGGAACTCGCCCGGCACCCGCAGCGGTTGCCCGAAGACCAACTCCGCCGCGGATGCGCGCAGGTCCTCCATGGGCGCCGTCCGGAGGCCCAGCAGGACCCAGGGGAGCCTGTCGACCCAGCCGCCGTCGCGGAGGGTGGCCCGGAGCGCGGCCTTCAATGAGCGGTGAAATCGCTCACACAGGCCGTTAGCCTGGGGGTGGTAGGCCGTGGTTCGGTGCAGCCGGACCCCGAGCCCCTGCGCGACCGCCCCCCAGAGCTCCAAGGTGAACTGGGGGCCACGGTCGGACGAGATGTCTGAGGGGGCGCCGAACCGGGCGACCCAGGTGGCGATGAAAGCCTGCGCGACGTCCGCCGCCGTCGTCGACGCCAAGGGCACGGCCTCCGGCCACCAGGTGGTGCGGTCCACCATGGTGAGGACATGGGTGAAACCCCGCGAGGGGGGCAGAGGTCCCACCAGGTCCACGTGGACGTGGTCAAACCGGCGTTCCGGCACCGTGAATGGGGCCAACGGGGCCTGGGTGTGCCGGTGCACCTTGGCACGCTGGCATGCGAGGCACGTCCTGGCCCAGCCGCGGACGGCCTTCCGGAGGCCACGCCAGACGAACTTGTCGGCGATCAACCTTTGGGAGGCCCTCACGCCCGGGTGGGACAGGCCTTGGATGGCGTCAAACACCTGGCGCTGCCAGCCTGCGGGTACGATGGGGCGAGGCCGCCCGAGGGAGACGTCACACAAGAGGGCCGCGCCCACGCCATCGAACGGCACCTCGGTGACGCGGAGGCCCGTGACGGCGGTCTGCAAGGCCCGGACGTCGGGGTCAGCGGCCTGGTCCGCTGCCATCCGGGCATAGTCGATGCCGAGGTGGACTGCGTGGGCGACGGCCCGGGAAATGCAATCCGCCACCGGGTTGTCCTTCCCCACGACGTTCCGGATGTCCGTCGTGTACTCGGACATGGCTGAGAGGTGACGCTGCTGCCGGGCCGACCATGGCTCGGTGACCTTGCCCATCGCGAAGATCAGCGGCTTGTGGTCGACGAAGGCCGTGAACGCACGGCCCTCGAGTAGATGGCGGAAGTGCCTGACCGCCAAGTGAAGCCCGAGCAACTCGCGGTCAAAGGTACTGTAACGGCGTTCGGGCGGGCAAAGCTGCCGGCTAAAGAACGCCAGCGGTTGCCAAGCTCCACGCACCCATTGCTCGTGCAGCGCGCCCACCGCGTAGTCCAAGGTGTCGGTGGTGAGGGCGATCGGTGCATCGGGCGCCGGGTGCGCGAGCATGGTGGCGTTAGCCAAGGCGAGCTTCGCGCCCATGAACGCCGTGTCCATCTGCTCGGTCCAGGTAACGTCGCCTTTGTCCGGCTTACCTCGGAGAGCTTCGTGCAGGGGGCGCAGGAGCTGGGCGATACGGGGCAGGAACCGATGGTAAAAGTTCACCATGCCCAGGAACTCCTGCAGCCCTGTGATCGTGCGGGGGCGCAGAAACCCCTTCACCGCCTCCACCTTGGCCAGCAGGGGGACGGCTCCGTGCCTGGTGACACGGTGCCCCAGAAAATCGATTACGGCGACGCCGAACCGGCACTTTGCGGGGTTCACAATCAGGCCATGCTGGCCCAGGCATTCGAAGAGCGTACGGAGGTGGCGTAGGTGCTCTTTGCGGGACACGCTGGCGACGAGGATATCGTCCAGGTAGATGTAGACAAAATCCAAGTCACGCAGGACGCTGTCCATCAGTCGCTGGAACGCCTGAGCCGCATTCTCAGACCGAAGGGCATCCGCAGGAACTCGAAGAGTCCGAATGGCGTGATGACCGCCGTCTTTGGGACGTCCTCCGGCCTGACGGGGACCTGATGGTAGCCGCGTATGAGGTCCACCTTCGAGAAGAAGGGCATGCCCGCCAAACGGGCGGAAAAGTCCTGAATGTGGGGGACGGGGTAGCGGTCGGGAGTGGTGGCGTCATTGAGACGGCGATAGTCCCCGCACGGTCGCCATCCCCCGCCGGGCTTCGGCACAATGTGCAGCGGCGACGCCCAAGCACTCTCCGAGCGCCGAACGATACCGAGTCGCTCCAGGGTAGCGAACCCCGCTTTTGCCACCGCCAGCTTCGTCGGCTCGAGGCGGCGTGCCAAGGCGTAGACCGGTGGCCCGACGATGGGGATGTGATGGGCCACCCCGTGCTTGATGGCCCCCGCCGAGAAGGTGGGCCGCGTGAGGGCCGGGAAGCCGGCGAGGAGGCGGGTGAATTCATCCGCTGCCGGAAGCGTACAGATCAACGTGGCCGGAATCGAACCGTTCGGCAAGCCGCTTGGCAAGCCGCTCGGCGAGCCGCTCATTGAGCTGCTCGACGAGCTGGGCAGCGCACAAGCGAGCGAGCTGAACGTCTCGGCCTGGACTAGACGTCTGCGCTTTACGTCGACCAGGAGCCCATTAGCGCACAGGAAGTCCGCGCCAAGCAGTGCCATGGGCACGTCGGCGGTGACGAACGTCCATCGGAAAACCTGCCCTCCGAACTGCAGAGAGAGGCAGCGTTTTCCGTACGTACGGATGGGCGTCCCGTTCGCGGCAAGCAGCGCGGGGCCCCCACCCGCGGCGTGCTTGTCTGACGTACCGGCGGGAACGACAATCACCTGCGCTCCCGTGTCGCACAGGTAACGGCGCCCGGATAAGGTGTCCGTTTAGAACAGCAGGCTGCTCGAACGGCCGGCGCTCATCGCCACTATTGAGCGCCGGCCCGGGCGTTTCCCGACCTGTTGAAGGAGCATGGCGGATGACACTGCCGAGCCTCGTGGCCGAACTTGGCGTGGAACCAGCACCAGGTGGTGGAGCTGGAGGAGTGCGGCTGGCTCCGCCAGGCCGGTGGAGTTGGCGGTGTTCCCCGCGGTGGCGGTTTTCGCCGCGGCGGTGGGCGGGGCGTGGCGGCGGTCACGAGGTGCATATCAGCATGCTGCGTATGCTGTGTAAGCTGATGCTGTGGATCAGCATCATCAGCAGCATCAGCCTCGAGGTCCGTGACGGTCGCACCGGCTCTCGCCCGCGTGTCCGAAGCCGCGAAGTACCTGTCCGCCTCGGCTGCCAATGCTCGGGGTTCCGTTAGCACGGTCCCGGCCAACGCGAGGCGAACCTGCGCTGGAAGTTTGCGACGGAAAAGCGCCCGGAATAGAGAACCGGGGGCTTCGTCGCCCAACAGTGACAGCATATGGTCTATTCGGACCGACGGGCGCGTGTCGCCAAGCTCGGGGAGATCCAGGAGGCGGTCGGCCCGTGCGTCGTCCCTGAGGCCGAACGTGGCTAGGAGTAGCCGCTTGAGTGCCTTGTACTTGTGGCCGTCTGGTGGATGGCGAAGGACGGACACAACTCGAGCGGCCGTGCCGGGCCCGAGGGAGGCGACGACGTGGCAGTAGCACGTGTCGTCGCCGGTGAGGTGCCGAAGCTGAAATTGGGCTTCGGCTTGGATGAACCAGACTTCGGCCTGGGCCTCCCGAAATTCGGGAAGTTTAATCGACATTGCGTTGTTGGCCATGGGAATGGCGTCGTGTGTGGAAGGATCGCTCTGGCAGATCCAACGTCGAGGGTCACCAGTAAAGCGCGGCGTTACGCGAGCTGCTTGCGAGCAAGGAGAAAGCGGACAAGCGGTAACTTATAAGCGTCTTTATTTGAGGAGCTCACTGTAACACTAGCGCGCTCCGGGCTGCGCGCCCCGTGTATATCCTCAGGCCACGCCTACCCCTCGGGCATGGCCGCCGCCCACTTGGTGCACGGAATGATGTCACCACGCCAGTGGGCTTTCGTGTCCGCCACAGCACCCTAGTTAGTCCATGTACAACACGAAACGAAGCATAGGACCTCTCCGTAGTTATTTCATTATTATGTGTTTCAGTTAAGGATCTGTTCCCAGTAGTTGAATCTGCCTTGCCTTAATCAAATAAGATAGGCCCTTTTCAATTTCCCCAATTGCCTCACCCGCATCTCCGCAAAGTAACGGTCGAGCAGCATTAGCTGCTCCTTGCCTTGATGCGGTTGTTGGCCCCAAACCACCATTAGCCATGCGGTCAAGCCGAGGAAGGAGGGGTGGAGCCGCCAGAACAAGGTGTGGCACGTCGACTCGTCATCGGAGGTGGAGTCAGCAAGCCTTTACCGACCAACCAGGGCTGGTGAGGTACCATCGCGGGCGTGGCTCTATGAAGCGCGGATTGATTCCAATGCACATAATATAAGGACGAGCGTGAAGCCTTTTGAGAGAGAGACGTGATCCTGCAGATGAGGAAGGTACCAGGCGAGCATACCGCTGGATCGTGAGGCAGAAGAGTGAGTCCGTGATGGCGACAACAATACAGTAGTCAATTGACATTGTCCGACCATGTGTGAAACCAAATACGTGTAGCTGCCGCTGGCTGTTCGCTTCCAGCCCTGAGTGTGGACCTGGAGCGGACCTCCTTGCTGTGCCTCTGCCCGAACCTGCCAACCCTGCTGTCCCACCCGGACCCTTCTCCTTCGTCCAGTCATTCCTGCCTGCTATTCCCCTTTCATGTAAGTCTGTTTGTCTGTCCTGGGCGTTGGTAACATAAGACTGATGAAGGCTGCCCTGTGTCTTCTTCTTCTTCTTCTTCTTCTTCTGTATATTACTTTCATTTCTTCTCTGGTTCTTTGGTTTTGTACATAATTAATAAATGTCTGGTATTCCTTACTTTGGCTTCTTCTTTCCCCCGATCGCTTTAGTCCCTTCTTCCCATTGAGTACCTGTGGCACGATTTGGCCAATGCTCGGAATCGGGTTAGTCAATTGCTAACGGATCGAATCGCGGATTGCTAAACCACTTGGCAAATACCATCTTGTCCGTGGTTCGAGCGGTACTTGTCTCCCTGTTTTGCGGAGGGATTGGTAAAGGTATTCGGGAGAACACCTTGACCAATAACCCTGACGAATTTCACCCCGCAAAAGAGCGTTACAAGTACCAGGACTAGAGACGGCCAGCTTAACAGGCCAAGGGGATTAACCCCCCCCCCCTTGCTAAGGGGAGTGCCGTCTCTGAGATCCATAACAATATATATATATATATATATATATATATATATATATATATATTGTTGCGGATATGAGATTGGCTTCCATCCATATCCGCTTGTAAATATTCCCCTATTTCCCCAATACTTCCCAACTATCCCCAATCCCACATGCCCTAGTCCCATTTTCTGTAAACAACACTCTGTAGACCCGACCTTCCCCTATTTCCCCCATTAAATGTCGCATCCAGGTCCACCGCATCTCACGTAGACAACTATAGGACATCTTGCTAGTTATTCTTGGTCTATGTCAGTTAAGGACTCGTTTCCATTAATTCTGACTCTTCGTTGCACCAGAATGTGATTGTATGGCACCATTAGAAAGTTTAGGACCTCCCAATACCTCCCCGCAGCTCTTCCTCATGGTACAACAACAACAACAACAACAACAACAGCGGCGGCGGCGCGGGGAGTGTGCGTCCTCACTCCGGCTTGGTTAGCCGCCATTGAACATGTGCTCCGACGGGGTTACCATGCAGGGGCTCGCTGTCAGCTCCTCGTCAAGGGCGGAGCCCGGTAACCCCCCGCACTCAATAGAAGCGGCGGACCGATCCCATTTGGGGCGGGGCCAACGAGCCGAGGGCGTGTCACTCCCCGCTGAGCATGCGCAGGAAGAGGGAGGTGACGTCAGATGCACGCTGGACTTTAAGGAAGAGAGACGCCACCAACCGAGCGCTGTGACACCTCCCTGCATCTACTGGACCGTGCTGTATCCTGTCGCTGAGCCAAGGTGCACCTTGTGCTATTGACTGCCTGTCCTTCCCTGCCATCAATCCCTGTGTAAGTCAGTCTTGTCCCGTTTGTCTGTGGTCTGTCGGGTATAAGATAAGACTGTGTCTAAGTGCCCATCTTTTCTGTGCTTTACCTCTTACCTTGTAATCTACCTCTTTTCTGCATCACCAATTATATCCTCCTCCGGAGGTCTTGAGAACTGTACCCCCTTGTGTCGTTTCATTTATCCCAGCCGTTGTGTCCTTTCCTTCATTGATTTAGCGTAGCGCGATTCGGCCAACGTTCGAGTGGAATCGGGTGAGGTGGGGAAGAATCGGGTAAACTGTGCGAACACGGCGGCCATTCTGCTCGGTCAAGCAACATTTTAAGTCGTGTCCATAACAATTGGTGTCGGGAAGTGGGATTGGACCCGAAGCGCGCTTCACGCGCTCGAAATTATTAACGGCGAAATTTGATTTTGTTTTACAAAAATAAAAACCCGAATTTTGAAAGTCGCGCTATGGCAGATCAAGACGGCTGGGTTCCGGTAGAGGAGAGTGAGGCAGGGTCGATCCAGGACCAAATTGAGGGACATGAGGAGAGCGAAGCAGTGAGGGTGGCAGGGTCGCAAAATGGCGTCCTCGCGCACGAGGTTACGGGCGCGCAAAATGGCGCCTCGCACATGGCCACGGCGACTGCGCCCGCGACCGTAGTAGCGCCGCTGGTAGATTTGAACCTTTTTTTAATACAAATGAAGGCCCTTATGGCCCAGAATAGCGAGAAATTGAGGGAGGACATGGGGTCCAATAGCGAGAAATTGAGGGTGGACATGGGGTCCAATAGCGAGAAAATGAGGGAGGACATGGGGGCCAATAGCCAATGGTTAGAACAAAGGATGGGGTCCAATAGCGAGAAATTGAGGGAGGACATGGGGGCCCAGATCGGAGGGTTAGGGAGTAGAATAGAGGGATTAGACAATAGATTAGGGGAAATACAGGAGGGGTTAATGGGGGTAGAAAACAGAATGGCCGCTCAAGAGAATCAAATGGAAGGGATGCAAAAGGGGTTAGAGGGGTTAGAAAACAGTATGGAAGGCAAATTGAGGGACATGAGGGACCAAGCGGAAAGGGAAGTTAAAAAAATGGGGCAGCAGATAGAGGGGGTCAGAATGGGGGTAGAAACTAAATTGGATGCTCACAGGGAGGAAATGGAGCAGATGAGGGTGGCATCTGGGCAGGAGATGCAAGTGATGGGAGAGGAGATCAGAAGAGGTGTGAGTGAGGAGGTCGGAGGAGTGCGCGAGGAGGTGAGGCACTGTGAGGAGCGCATGGAGAAGGAGGTGAGAAAGGGGACTGTAAAGTTACAAGGGGGCATAGAGGACCTGACGCAGGAGGTGGAACAGCTGACGGTGGGACAGACTGAGTTAGTGGAGCAGGTACAAAGGAACACTGCGGTACTAGGAGGGTTAAAAGCGACACAGAAAGAACTAAAAGACGACTTGATAGCGACGAAGAGGGAATGTCAGATGGTACGTGAGGGACTGACAACGAGGTTGGACGAGGTGACAGAGGTAATGGAGACGAAGGACCGGCAGGTGAGGACGCACATGGAAACGGTCAAGGCAGCCTTAGAGGAAGAGCTTGAGGAGACGTACCGGGACATAAAAGAGGTGAAGCAGAAATTAGAAGAAGTGGAAGAAGGGGTGAGCGAAATTAAGAAGCGACGGAGAGAGGATAAGAAAGAGATAAAGGAGGAAGTAAAAGAATTGGTCCAAAGTCTGTGTTCGGATCGTGATGATGTGCTCATTAACCGGATGAGGGATTCGCAGGTGATGGAGGAGAAGCGAAGAGGAAGAGGACCCGGTGTAAGTGGTGACCAATATGGTCGTGCGTATGATGCGCCAGGTGATTTAATGAGCTTGGGGGTCGAGATGGACCCGGGTGTTCGTGAGAGGCCGTTGGTGAAGTGTGCGACAGGTCTGGTGTGCGAAAAAGGAGGTGTGCGAGAAAGTCCTACTCTGGGGTGTGTGAGGAAAAAGTGCGTGCCAAGGAGTGAGGGTGCTGTCGAGAGTGAGTCGGTCGTAGCGCGTGTGCGAGGGAGCACATGGAAGCGCGTAGTGAGGAGTGTTACGGAGGGTGTAAAGGGAGAATGCACGCCTGTGGTGAGTGTTACAGAGGATGTAACGGGAGAGGGTGTGCGAGAAAGATGTGTGACGGACAGGTGCATGGGGAAAGAGTGCGCTGTCAAAAGTAAGGAAGAATGCACGCCTGTGGTGAGTGTTACAGAGGGTGTGACGGGAGAGTGTGCACAAGAGTGTGCGCGAGAGAGGTGTGTAACGGATGGGTGCATGAGGAAAGAGTGCGCTGTCAAGAGTAAGGGTGAGTGCGCTGTCAAGAGTGGAGGTGAGAGTAGTAAGAGTGACACGGAGCGTGAGTTGGTTGTGACAGGTGAGCGAGGATGTACACCTGGAATGGAAGGATGCACACCTGGAATGGTAGAGCGTGTGTGGGAATGCACGCTGGAATTGGTAGTGAGGCACGTGGTTGGGTGTGCGAGTGAGGG
This sequence comes from Myxine glutinosa, assembly GCF_964187855.1. Lineage (NCBI taxonomy): Eukaryota > Metazoa > Chordata > Myxini > Myxiniformes > Myxinidae > Myxine > Myxine glutinosa. The sequence continues at coordinate 163,090,301 of NC_136263.1, forward strand.
CACACCTGTGATTGTCACAGAGGAGGTGACCGAGGCGGGGGCGCGAAGAGGTGTGTTGGTGAGGTGTGCGACCAACGAATGTGTGCCAAAGTGTTCGGTTGTCAGGTGTGTGACCAAGTCTGTGAGTGGAATGAGTGTACCTGGGTGTGTTAGAGAAGGTACGACGAGGAGCATGGAAACGGCTGGATGTGTGAGCAAGGAACGGGCTGCGGGGTGTAAGCATGCAGGTGAGGCATCGAAGGTAACCGGGTTAGAGGTTAGAGCGACTTTTAGCCGAATCGGGCCCTCGGTGCGTGCCGGGCTTCGCGTGCCGCGAGGACCAGCGGGGATCCGAGCCACGGCGGGTTCGAAAGGACCGCCGTACGCGATCCACGCTGGGCCTCGCTTTGAACGGCCGCGTCCGGGCTCCACTAGGCGGAGCGGGCAGCCCGATAGGAAGGGTCGTCATGGCGACCACTTTTTGTTGAGGCATTCCGGCAGGTCGAGATCGGGCCATGGGATGGCTCCGTGCCGAGATGGTGCGTGGGACCTCGGCCCGGGTAAACCTCCTTCCCTGCACCGAATGCGGGACGTATCCAGCCGCTGGCACCAAACAACCCGCATTCATTGCTTGGCTTTACGAAGCCGGGCTTTGGACAGGAATTGGCGCACCGAGAGGCATTAGTGAGTAGACTGTGTGATGAGGTTAGTGTTTTGGACCCAAAATTAGAGAAAAACAAAATTTGATGATTGGCAAAGGATTGGCAGTAATGATTGGCAGATGATGAGTAGTGATTGGCAAATTTTTGATTTGTTGAAATTTGATGTGCAAAATTGGTAGTGGGAGATGCCCGATGTGGTGGGATGGCAATTCTGTCATCCCTCACAAAGTGGGGGCAAATGCGCAATAGTTTATGGGGTGTATGGCAGTGAAAACTAGCCCGGGAGAGTTAGGATATATTGTGTGTAGGGATCTAGCGAAGATGACATTAGGTAACGTTAAGTTTAGTTAGTGACTGATACCTGTAGTGGGGACGCAGGTAGTTTAGTGTGGATGATAATGACGTGGGAGCGCAATAGTTTAAAGGGACGACTGGGAAGTGCAAGTTTCAGAGGGGAGTAGTTAGATGAGATGATGCCGTGTGGTTGAGAATTGAACAGGTGTGATTGCACAGGTGTGCAACTGAACAGGTGTGTGGAGCAGTGTATGAGTAGTGAGTGTTGTGGATCAGCGCGAATGCGCTTGGGGAGAGAAGGGTGCAGGTGGCACCAGGTGTGAGAGCACAGGTGTGCAAGTAAAGGTGGTGTGGAGAGAGTTGGAGTAAGTGGTACGGAGTGGTGTGCATGGTGCGAAGGTGTGGATGGGGAAAGAGTGGACCCCTTTTCACGAGTACCCGGGGAGGGTAGTTTAAAGAATAGTTAGAAGGTATAGGTAAATTGTGGTTGGATATTGGCATTTGTGGTGCGGTTGCAGAATGGTATTGTGGATGGGTGCATTAGTGTTGTGGAAATGGCTGGGCGTGTAGCCTGTTAGTGTGTGTAGTTGGTTTGGGCACTCCACCACTGTGAGGATGTCGGCCAGGTGAGGCCGCAGGTGGGCTCTGGGAGCCAGTAGTTGTGGATGGGGCCCGAGGATCCGGAGGATGGACCCGGGTAGCCCAGTGCCAGAGGGCACCAAGGGGTGACAGAGCCAGGAGGGGCCTTCCCAAATTAGATAGGTTAGGTAAGGAGCAGGTAAGCTCGGGTGGCAACAACAGTGGTGGAGGTGTGCAGGTGGGTAGACCTGCTGGGAGAGCTACACATCACAGCCCAGAAATTGTGCGAGGGAACCGGGAGATGAATCGGGGGAGTGAGACCCCAAATTGAGAAGCACCACAGTTTGGCCAATGGGAATTGGTTTTTAGAACCCATAGTGTAAGTTGGCCAATGGATTGGCAGGGAAAGACCCCGGGTAATGTAAAGTTGTTAAAGTCATTTAGGAAATAGTTAGGATTGATGAACCTGTCGCACCATACGCAGCCACTTACCTGAGGTGAGGATGATGACTCCACACCTGTGTTCCTTTGTTCTGTGTTGCAGGAAGGGAGAATTGCTGTGTGGATTTGTGAGACGCATCACGACGTGGATGAGACATTGGGGTGATTCCATCTCTCCCTCCTTAGGAGGGACTGATGATGAATTGGTGATGGCAAATTTTGATGCTGAGTTGGAGATGGCAAATTTTGATGAGAGTTGGAAATGGCAAATTTGATTGGTTAGGAGGGAGAGAAGACGAATTTGGTTTATGGGAGGAACGGGGAAGACAGTAGGGACGTTTGTTGATGTGTAAAGTAGATGTTTATGGGTAGTGTTGTGTTTTGTGGATACAGTAAGGGGTAAGGGAGGGGCAATGTAGGTTACCTGGTGGGGGGGGGGGGGGGGGGTGTACGGTAGGGACGTACCTGTCTCATCTGGTTCCCATGTGCCCCCAGTGTGCATTACCTTACATTGCATGCACTTTTGCGCCCTTACCACCTTACTCACTTGTCTTCTTTTTGTCTCCCACCTCCGAGGATCTGGCTTTGGGGCAGAGAGAGAGGAGAGAGAGGTGCTGGCTCTGCAGTTGTGGGCCTGTACTTTCGCTGCTTGCTGCCTGGATCGATACACCATATGGACCGCAATTTTTGTGGCCGCCCACCATGGACCGCAGTTCTTCTGCGGGCAAGCACCACCCGTGGATGGACCTCTGGGTCAACGTGGCACCTATGCCATACAGGTGAACCACTTATAGTTGCCCCCCTGACGGCCACAATTTAGAAATGGACGCGGTTGGCGCCTTTCTTTATTTTTAAAGAAGCCAGAAGGCCAAGTACACCACATGAAGGCAAGACCAGTGGCAGAACATCGGCCGGCTGCGACACCACCGGTGACTATGAACACTTTATTGGTGCACCGGATGGTGCTGACTGTACATGATGGGGTGGTGCTTTTGGTGCTTGGACGGGGTGCTCTGCACATTATTAAAGGCCGTAGGGCCACAGGGCACTCGTGGGTTGGTGTATCGATGCTGGCATGCGTGCTCTCTCTCTATGCATAACATCTGCATGTGTTCCTCAAAGAACAGGTCCTGGATCGTAGTGTAAATATCAGTCTTGTGTAAATAATGCTCCCTACCGGCTGTATGTTTAGTTTGAGGATTCTTTCCGCGATTCGGTTATCCTGTGGGTGTGTTTCTGTGAGGAGAAGGGTGCAACGTCGCAGGGGGACATATTTACTCATTTGTGAACATCTGTAAAACTGTCGCACTCAGGGTTGAGTTAATAGTAGAGGGAACTACATCTGAGTGCCACACTAAAGTAAGTAAAAATTTATCGGGTCGGGACGCCCCGAGGTAGAGAAGGGTGCAATGTTGCGGATATGAGATTGGCCTCCATCCATATCCACTTGTAAATATTCCCCTATTTCCCCAATACTTCCCAACTATCCCCAATCCCCCATTCCCTAGTCCCATTTTCTGTAAACAACACTCTGTAGACCCGACCTTCCCCTATTTCACCCATTAAATGTCGCATCCAGGTCCACCGCATCTCACGTAGACAACTATAGGACATCTTGCTAGTTATTCTTAGTCTATGTCAGTTAAGGACTCGTTTCCATTAATTCTGACTCTTCGTTGCACCAGAATGTGATTGTATGGCACCGTTAGAAAGTTTAGGACCTCCCAATACCTCCCCGCAGCTCTTCCTCATGGTACAACAACAACAACAACAACAACAACAGCGGCGGCGGTGCGGGGAGTGTGCGTCCTCACTCCGGCTTGGTTAGCCGCCATTGAACATGTGCTCCGACGGGGTTACCACGCAGGGGCTCGCTGTCAGCTCCTCGTCAAGGGCGGAGCCCGGTAACCCCCCGCACCCAATAGAAGCAGCGGACCGATCCCATTTGGGGCGGGGCCAACGAGCCGAGGGCGTGTCACTCCCCGCTGAGCATGCGCAGGAAGAGGGAGGTGACGTCAGATGCATGCTGGACTTTAAGGAAGAGAGACGCCACCAACCGAGCGCTGTGACACCTTCCTGCATCTACTGGACCGTGCTGTATCCTGTCCCTGAGCCAAGGTGCACCTTGTGCTATCGACTGCCTGTCCTTCCCTGCCATCAATCCCTGTGTAAGTCAGTCTTGTCCCGTTTGTCTGTGGTCTGTCGGGCATTAGATAAGACTGTGTCTAAGTGCCCATCTTTTCTGTGCTTTACCTCTTACCTTGTAATCTACCCCTTTTCTGCATCACCAATTATACCCTCCTCCGGAGGTCTTGAGAACTGTACCCCCTTGTGTCGTTTCATTTATCCCAGCCGTTGTGTCCTTTCCTTCATTGATTTAGCGTAGCGCGATTCGGCCAATGTTCGAGTGGAATCGGGTGAGGTGGGGAAGAATCAGGTAAACTGTGCGAACACGGCGGCCATTCCGCTCGGTCAAGCAACATCTTAAGTCGTGTCAGTAACAATATATATATATATATATATATATTGTTGTGGATATGAGAATGTTTTTTTTTTTTTTGTTGTTGTAGAGTAAATTGTTGTAAAGATCACCCTTTGTAAATGTCATGATCCTTGTAAATACCTCCGTAGTGTAAAGGTCAAAGGGCGTCTCGGTAGTAATTCCATGAAACACCACATTGCAGGACCCGATAAAACCCTTGTTTAGTAGCTTATATCTTATTATGTGTCTTAGGGTAAGGCCGTGTCTCCCATTAATTTAAATACTCCATTGCACCAAGTGAAATAAGAGTAGATCCCCTTTCATTTCATTTCAATGGCCAACTGCATTTTGGGCGGTTTTCTTCAACCACCATTGGCCACGAGGCAAGGTTGGGGAAGAAAGGCGTGCCCGCCCGTCGTCATCAAGGGCGGAGCCATAGGGTCGCGCGACCAACCAGGGCCGAGGTGAGCACACCGATGGGCGTGACCTGAAGGCCGGCGGCTTAATCGCTAGAGGCGTTATAAAAGCGCGGGCGCAAGAGTGATGAGGCGTGTAGAGAGGTCCATGACAAGAGCTGAGTTGGTCGTCAGGGGTGGTCAGTGGTTGCGTTGAGTGGTTGCGTTGAGTTGTCGGTGGAGAAAGAGTGGTTGGACCAAGAAAGAGAGAGGAGAGAACCCGTCACGCCAGACCCCCCACCAGCGCGTCGGCTCCACCAAGCAGCTCCGACCCGTGATCCCGCGCACACGACAGGCTCGGTGGCATCAGCGGCCGTCGAGGTCCAGCCCGACGTCCCGTGCGGGATCAAGCTCCAGCCAGCTCCGTGCCGTCCTCCCCCTCCAGCCACACACCTCCTTCCAGCCAATCCACTCAGCAATTCCCCACATGAGTCTGTGTCTTCGTTTGTTCTGTCCTGGGTAGTATTTAAGCCTGTTAGATAAGCTAGTATTTTCCCTGTGTCTCTAAAAGCTTCTGTATATTATTTTATTATCTTTCCTTCTCCTTGGTTACTTTGAGCCTGTAAATAGTAATAAATAGTAATCGTATTTCAAACCTTTCTTTGCCTTCGTCTTCCTTTTCTTCACATCCGTGTCGTCTTAGTCTTTTCCCGATTCAATAGCGGTGGCGCGATACGGCCAACGTTTGGGTAAATCGGGTTTAGTCGGGGAACAACTGTTCGGCCGCGGTTATACCTCCGCTCGGTAAAAATAACATCTAATCCGCGGACCGCAACAAATTGGTGTCAGGGAGTGAGATACGAGGCCCGAAGCGCGCTTAACGCGCTCAAAATTACAAGCAGCTGGAAATTGTTTTGTTTTTAAAGGAAAACCCGAATTTTGAAATCGCGCCATGGCTGGTCAAGGCGACGGGATGTCGGTGGGAGAGATAGACGGGGTGGAATCGACCCAGGACCTCGGGGAAATGTATATGGAGGATGTGGTTGAGGGGGTATCAGGCGCACAAAATGGCGTCCTCGCGCACGTGGTTGTAGCGGCACCAAATTTTGCTGCGCCCGTGACCGAAGCAGCACCAAATTGCGCTGCGCACATGGTCGCGGCAGCCGAGCCCGAGATACCAGGGTACATGCGATTTTTTGTGGACCAATTAATGGCAAAAATAGACGAATGTGGGGAGATCATGGATCGCAGGATGGGCGAAATGAGGGCCGAAAGGGAGCAGAGGGACTGAGACCGCAAGTTGGGCGAAAGGGTCCCAGGGGTGCACGACGAGGTAACGCGGGTCGAGAAGCGCTGGTTGAGCGAAGCAGAGGAAAGCGCGGGTGGAATGACGGGGGTAGAAATCGCGACATGGGGTTTGGAAAAGCCGGCGACCGATGAGGTAGAGGGAATTTTATTAAAGCCAACGGTCGTCGAGGTGAGTAAAGAAAAAGTGGAAGTGGGCATTGAAATTGAAGAGACCGGGGACTTAGAAAACCACCCGCGGCGGGAGGAAAAGATGGAATATGTACAAAGTCCCTGCTCAAATCATGATGTGCTCACTAACCAAATAAAGAGTTTACAGGTGCGCGTGGAGAAAAGGATCCCCCAGGTGAGTCGTGCTGTATATTGTGCGGGTAGATTTTGTAAGAGGATGTTTGGCGACAAAAGAATTTTCGCGCGCTTGGGATCGAGGAAGCATCCGGGCGTTGGTGAAGGGTCCCGTGTGAGTGTAAATGGCACGCGTGTGAAAAAAAAGTGTGCGTCGGCGAGTGGGTGTGTTATAAAGTGTGGGAGTGAAACCGAGTGCAAGCGAGAATGCACGTCGGGGTGTACGGAGTGTGACACGAAGAGTGAGTTGGTGATGGCGCAGGTGCGAGAGGGCACATCGGAGCGCGAGTGTGAAACCGAGTGCGAGCGAGAATGCACGTCGGGGTGTACGGAGTGTGACATGGAGAGTGAGTTGGTGATGGCGCAGGTGCGAGAGGGCACATTGGAGCACGAGTGTGAAACCGAGTGCGAGCGAGAATGCACGTCGGGGTGTACGGAGTGTGACACGGAGAGTGAGTTGGTGATGGCGCAGGTGCGAGAGGGCACATCGGAGCGCAAGTGTGAAACCGAGTGCGAGCGAGAATGCACGTCGGGGTGTACGAAGTGTGACACAGGGAGTGAGAGCAATAAAAAGTGTGCGTCAAGGGGTGAGCGTGTTACGAAGCGCGAGTGTGATACCGAGTGCGAGCGAGAATGCACGTCGGGGTGTACGGAGTGTGACACGGAGAGTAAGGTGGTGGTGGAACGTGTGCGAGGAAGCACACCTGAGTTGGTGATGGCGCGGGTGTGGGAGAGCCCATGTGAGCGCGGTAGTGGGTGGATGCAAGAGTGCACGCCCATGGTGAGTGTTACGGAGGACGTAACGGAGGAGAGGTGTGGACCGAGGTGTGCGAACGGCGAGTGTGCGCAAGATTGTGCGCGAGAGGTGTGGGGTGTAACAGGGAGAGCGTTGGTGGAATGTACGGACGGCGTTGGAGCACCGAGCTCGGTGAGGGTGAAAGGGGTAGCGTATGCGTGTGAGCATGCCGGTGAAGCATCGACGGTAACCGGGTTAGCGGTTAGAGCGACGGATAGCCGATGCGAGCACTCGGTGCGAGGAGCCCTTTGTTGGGTGCGAGGCCCGTCGCGGATCGATACTGCGTCGCTTCTCTTCGAAGCGTCGTTGCCGATTCGGGCTTGGCCTCGCCCGCACGGTCGAGTCCGGGCCTTGGCGGGCGAGGCGACCGGTCCGGTTCAAGGGCGAGTGGGAGGAAGCGGAACGGTGCACCCTCGTGGGGACGGGGTTCCGACCGGGGGAGATTGAGCCATCGGGCCCGGGACCGCAAGGTGCCGCGCCGAGATGGTGCGTGGAATCTCGGCCCGACCAAACCACCTCCCTTGAACCGAAAGCCGGACGGATTCAACCTGCAGGCGACCAAACCACCCGAATTCATTGCTCGGCTTTACGAAGCCGAGTTTAATGATGTCATGACGCACCGAGGCTAGGATATAGCAGACTGTGATGATGATAATAGTGATAGTGGTTTTGATCCGAAATTTAGAAAAGTGGGTAGAATTGGCAGTAATTGGAAAAATTTTGATTTGTGGAAATTGGACGAGCAAAATTTATAGTGAGAGATGCCCCAGGTGATGGAATGGCCAATCCACCATCCCTCACAGCGGGGGGGGGCAGAGGAGCACTAGATTATGGGGTTTATGGCAGTGAAAACTAGCCCGGGTGGGTTAGGATATATCGTGTGTAGGGATCTAGAGAGATGACCTTAGGTAACGGTAAGGTTTAGTTCGTGACTGATACCTGTAGTGGGGACGCAGGTAGTTTAGAGTGGATGATAATGACGTGGTATGTGCTTAGTTTAAAGGGAAGACGGGGAGCACTAAGTTAGCAGGGCAACAGGTAGTTGAGATGATGCCGTGTGAGTGTTGGAGGTGTATTCAAGTGTATTGAGCAGTGTGGGAGGAACAGGTGTGATTGAACAGGTGTGATTGCACAGGTGTGCAACTGAACAGGGGGATGGAGCAGTGTATGAGTAAGAGTGATAGTGACAGTGATGTGTATTGTGTTGACCAAATGGTCCAGGGAGAAGGAGGGTGCAGGTGGCACCAGGTAAGATTGCACAGGTGTGCAACTACAGGTATGAGGAACAGGTGTATGAAATAAATGGTAGTGTGGAGTATTGGAATGGATGGTCGTGGATTGAGTATGGTGGAAATTGTGGAGTGGAGTGGATGGTGCGAAGGTGTGAATGGGGGAAGAGTGGACCCCCATCACGAATACCCGGGGAGGGTAGTGTAAGTGTTAGGTAGAGGGTATAGGTAAATTGTGGTTGGATATTGGCATCTGTGGTGCGTGGTGGAAGAATGGTATTTGGATGGGTGCATTAGTGTTGTGGAAATGGCTGGGCGTGTAGCCTGTTAGTGTGTGTAGTTGGTTTGGGCACTCCACCACTGTGAGGATGTCGGCCAGGTGAGGCCGCAGGTGGGCTCTGGGAGCCGGTAGTTGTGGATGGGGCCCGAGGATCCGGAGGACGGACCCGGGTAGCCCAGTGCCAGAGGGCACCAAGGGGTGACAGAGCCAGGAGGGGCCTTCCCCAATTAGAAAGGTTAGGGTGAGGAGCTCGGTAAGCTCGGGTGGCAACTACAGTGGTGGAGGTGTGCAGGTGGGTAGACCTGCTGGGAGAGCTACACGTCACAGCCCAGAAATTGTGCAAGGGCATCGGGAGATGAATCGGGGGAGTGAGACCCCAAATTGAGCAGCACCACAGTTTGGTCAATGGGAATTGGTTTTTAGAACCCATAGTGTAAGTTGGCCAATGGATTGGCAGGGAAAGACCCCGGGTAGTGTAACGTGTGTTAAAGTCATTTAGAGGATAGTTGGGATTGGAGTCTCCTCGCACCATCTGCATCCACTCACCTGAGGTGACAGGTACTCCACACCATGCCAGGTTGTTTTGATTATTTTTTATGTGCAAATGGTTTGGTTTGTGAGACGCATCATGACGTGGGTGTGACATTGTGCTTGATGTTCCATCTCTTCCTCCTTATGAGGATTGATGACGAATTGGGTGATGGCAAATTTTGGCTAGAGGGATTGTGGTGACGAATTTGGAATAGAAGAAATATGGGGAAGACGTGACGGTAGTGACGAATTTGTAAATGTGTAGATTTTGTAAATATGGGGTAAGGGCAAGGGTAGTGTAGGTGACGGGGGGGGGGGGGGGGGGTGACGTATGGTAGGGACGAGCTTTCTCACTTCGCTCTCCGTACGCATTTTGCCCTGCATTGCCTTGTTTGATGTGTACCCTTGTGACCTTACCCCTCGCTCATCTGTCTTCCCCCTTTTGTCTCCCACATCACCTGTGCGCCATTGGGCGCCGAGGGGAGCGTGCGTGAGTCGGCCATTGTGCGCCCGGAACTCCCAGAACCAGCTGTCTGCATCGATGCACCACATGATGAACCACATGTCTGTGGCCGAGCACCACTTATGGACCCCATGGGTTGGGGCATGGCCCCTCTGCTGGAACCGGCCATGAGGGCCCGAAATCTTGCTGGCGGACCTTGGCCACAGGGCACCGATGCCCCACAGGTGAACCACATGTAGTCGGCCCTGTGGGCCATAAATAAAATAAATAAAAATGGACACGTTGGGTGCATTTCGTTTTAATACAAATAGGCCGCCAGCAAAGGAAAAAGACAACATCTGGAAGAAAGTAAATAGCCAGCAGAGGGAGCCGAAGAGCAAGAGACCACCTGCAGGGTTAGGGGTTGTTGAGTTTATTTTTATTGAACATTGTTGAACTGTGGTGACTGCACCGATTGGTGCTTGAGGGTGTGTTGGTGCGTTATAGGTGCTTTCATGGTGCATTGATGCAGAGCAGACTGTCTCCCCCCCAGAAAGAACAATTACAGGTCCTGGTTTAGTTTTGTAAATAAAAGTAGCGTCAATTGTAAATAATGCCCCCCACAGTCAGTGTATAGTTTGAAGACCATTCCGCAATTCGGTTAACTGTGGGCGTAAGTCTGTTAGGCAGGGTGCAATGGAGCAGCGGGACACATTTATTTATGTTTTAAAACTGTCGCACTCAGGGTCAGGTTAAAAGTAGAGGGAACTACACCTACGTGTCACACTAAATTTAAGTTGTAGGCCCGGGTCGCGCCTAAGAGGAGGAGGGTGCAGTGTTGTGGATATGAGAATGGTTTTTTTTTTTTTGTTGTTGTAGAGTAAATTGTTGTAAAGATCACCCTTTGTAAATGTCATGATCCTTGTAAATACCTCCGTAGTGTAAAGGTCAAAGGGCGTCTCGGTAGTAATTCCATGAAACACCACATTGCAGGACCCGATAAAACCTTGTTCAGTAGCTTATATCTTATTATGTTTCTTAGGGTAAGGCCGTGTCTCCCATTAATTTAAATACTCCATTGCACCAAGTGAAATAAGAGTAGATCCCCTTTCATTTCATTTCAATGGCCAACTGCATTTGGGGCGGTTTTCTTCAACCACCATTGGCCACGAGGCAAGGTTGGGGAAGAAAGGCATGCCCGCCCGTCGTCATCAAGGGCGGAGCCATAGGGTCGCGCGACCAACCAGGGCCGAGGTGAGCACACCGATGGGCGTGACCTGAAGGCCGGCGGCTTAATCGCTGGAGGCGTTATAAAAGCGTGGGCGCAAGAGTGATGAGGCGCGTAGAGAGGTCCATGACAAGACCTGAGTTGGTCGTCAGGGGTGGTCAGTGGTTGCGTTGAGTGGTTGCGTTGAGTTGTCGGTGGAGAAAGAGTGGTTGGACCAAGAAAGAGAGAGGAGAGAACCCGTCACGCCAGACCCCCCACCAGCGCGTCGGCTCCACCAAGCAGCTCCGACCCGTGATCCCGCGCACACGACAGGTTCGGTGGCATCAGCGGCCGTCGAGGTCCAGCCCGACGTCCCGTGCGGGATCAAGCTCCAGCCAGCTCCGTGCCGTCCTCCCCCTCCAGCCACACACCTCCTTCCAGCCAATCCACTCAGCAATTCCCCGCGTGAGTCTGTGTCTTCGTTTGTTCTGTCCTGGGTAGTAATTAAGCCTGTTAGATAAGCTAGTATTTTCCCTGTGTCTCTAAAAGCTTCTGTATATTATTTTATTATCTTTCCTTCTCCTTGGTTACTTTGAGCCTGTAAATAGTAATAAATAGTAATCGTATTTCAAACCTTTCTTTGCCTTCGTCTTCCTTTTCTTCACATCCGTGTCGTCTTAGTCTTTTCCCGATTCAATAGCGGTGGCGCGATACGGCCAACGTTTTGGTAAATCGGGTTTAGTCGGGGAACAACTGTTCGGCCGCGGTTATACCTCCGCTCAGTAAAAATAACGTCTAATCCGCGGACTGCAACAATATATATATATATCTATCTATAATTCCAGTAATCTCTGTGTGTATGTATGTATGTATGTATGTATGTATGTATGTCTGTATGTCTGTGACCGCTGTTTCTCGACAACCACGGGTTCGATATACTTGAAACTTGCCAGGTATATTGCTGGGGACCCGAGGATGTGCCTTTTCAAGGTTTCATATTAATCGGACAAGTAGTTACCGAGCTATGTCCAAAAAACGATTCAACCAATCAGAGAGCAGCGAGCTATCACGTGTGCCGAACGTGCCGAACAGACTCTGCCTCGGACGGCACATTTGAGAGCGTATTCATTTATTTCACGTTGGCAAACTATGTTGCCGCTATGTTGGCGTTAAACTATGTTTTAAAACTAATTAAAACTAATTTGCGATTCTTTCGCTTTCCTGCGCGTTTGTGCACGTTATGGCGATTCTTTACCAAACTCCGCAAGCCGTTCGCTTTGGACCAAACCATTTCATGTAAATAGAGGGGGGGGGATTGTCACCGTACTCGCAAGCCGTTCGCTTTGGACCAAACCATTTCATGTAAATAGAGGGGGGGGATTGTCACCGTACTCGCAAGCCGTTCGCTTTGGACCAAACCATTTCATGTAAATAGAGGGGGGGGATATAATTTTAGATATATATATAGTACGGGCATGCCCTAGTTTATATAAAGCAGTAAAGTATGTTTGTTTGTTTGTTTGTTTGTTTGTCCTCTTATAACTCGAGAACTACTCATCGCAGAGCAAAACCAAAGGTATATTCGGAATCAGTACGTCTCAGAGCAACTACTGCACACCTTAAAATTTAAAAAACGTTTTAAAATTATGACGTCATCAGCGTATTTCGGAACGTTAATTTTTCAACTTCATATTCGGAATCAGTACGTCCCAGAGAAACTTCGTAACGTTAATTTTTCAACTTCATCCGATTGACATGGGACCAATGGCATGTGACAGAGAGTGAAACATACATGCTACATTTATTTGACGACAATGACTTCCGACTTCCGGGTTCGGAATGCGGGACCAATGCCATTTGACAGGGAATAAAAAATAAATGCGACATTCAATTGACGACAATGACTTCTGACTTGACTCCCCCCTCCCCCTCCCCTTCTCCCCTCCCCCCTCCCCCTCCCTTTTCCCCTCCCCCTCCCCCTCCCCCTCCATTTTCCCCCTCCCCCTCCCCCTCCCCCTCCATTTTCCCCCCTCCCCCTTCCCCCTCCCCCTCCCCTCCCCCATACCCCTCCCCTCCCCTACCCCCTCCCCTCCTCTCCCCACCTTCCCTCCCCCTCGCCCTCCCCCTCCCCCACTCTCCCCCCTCCCCCTCCCATCCCTCACCCGCCTCCTCCCCATCCCCCCTCCCATTCCTCACCCTCCCCCTCCCCATCCCCCCTCTTCTCCCCTCCCCCTCCCCTCCCCCTCCCCCTGTCCCCCTCCCCTCCCCCTCCCCCCTCCCCCTCCCATCCCTCACCCTCCCGCTCCCCATCCCCCCTCTCCTCCCCTCTCCCCCTCTCCCCTCCCCCCTCTTCTCCCCTCCCCCCTCTTCGCTCCTCCCCACCCTCTCCTCCCCTCCCCCCCCGTTCCCCTCCCCTCCCCTTCCCTCCACCGCCCGGCAATGCCGGGTACTTCTGCTTGTATATATATATATATATATATATATATTGTTGCGGATCTGGGGGTCGGCGCTCCCCTTACCAAGGGGGGTTAATCCCCTTGTCTTTTACACTGGCCGATTTCCCCCCAGTCCTGGAAATTACACGCTCCTTTGCGGGTGAGATTGGCCAGGGTGATTGGTCAATGGGTTCCCAGATACCTTTGCCAATCCCTCCGCAAAGCAGGGATATAATTCCCTGCTCGGACCCGGACAAGATGGAAATTGCTGAGCGGTTTTAGCAATCCGAGGTCCGAGCCGTTAGCGGTTGACTAACCCGAATCTGAGCGGTTCCTATATAGTGCCACAGGTATTCAATCGGGAAAAGACTAAAGCGACCGGATGGAGAGGAAACCAAAAGTAACGAAAGAACACAGGTTTATTAACTATGTACAATACTAAAGAGGAAATGAAAGGGAATGTACAGGCCAGAAGAAGAAGCAGATCCACAAGGCAAACCTTATACAGTCTTATATTATCACACGCCCAGGACAGAACAAACACACTTACACGAGAGGATGGGATGGCAGGTATGGTAGGAGGCGAAGGGTCCAGGTGGCTGGTAGGCGTCGAGGTTTGGGCAGGTGGTTCAGCGTTGAGGTCCAGCTCCAGGGTCACGCACCACTCCACGCGTTTGGGTTCGAGGTGAAACCCGGCAAGCAGCGCGTCCAATATTGTCGCGGTAGCAGACCGACCCTCTCTCCCTCTCTTTGACTTGCCTCTGGTAGCTCGACCCTGTCACTCTCCTTCGGTCCGACTTCCAACTCCCAACCAACTGTCGAAGTAGTCCCACGCGGCCGCTTATAATGGCCGATCACGTATTAAGCCGCCTGTTTTTTGGAAACGCTCATCGGTGAGCATGCCTCGGCCCTGATTGGTCACGAGTGCTCACCGGTCCGCCCCTTGATGGTGCGTTGAGGGGCCACGCCTTCGTTCCTGGCGCTTGGGTAACTCCTCCCCCTTCTTCTCCAACTCTGCCACGTGGCTTATGTCGTCTTTAGACGGGCGCTGCGGCTGGCAGAGACGCGCCATATAATTTGGAGAGGGTAAAGCCGCCAAATGAATAGGATGGGAATTTGAGAAGGGGGCTAGGTTATTTGATTAATGCAATGCAGAGTCAAACTATTGGGAACAGATCCTTACCTGAAACACATACTAATGAAATAACTAAAGAAGATCCTATTGTGTCCTACGTGTTGCTCGTGGCCTATCTAGGGTGCTCTCGTTTAACATTAGAAAATGGGGATATTTACAGGGGATTATTTATAAGGGACTAGCAGAAGTACCCGGCATTGCCGGGCGGGGGAGGGGAGGGAGAGGGGGAAGGGGACGGGAGGGGAACGGGGGGGAGGGTGGGAGGGGAGAAGAGGGGGGAGGGGAGGAGAGAGGGGAGGGGGAGAGGGAGGGGGAGGGGTAGGGGGGAAAGGGAAGGGGTAGGGGGGAAAGGGAGTGGTAAGGGGAAGGGGAAGGGGTGTGGGGGAAAGGGAGGGGTAGGGGGGAAAAGGAGGGGGAGGGGGAAGGGGAGGGCAATGGGGGGAGGGGAGAAGAGGGGGGAGGGGAGGAGGAGGGGAGGAGAGGGGGGAGGGGAAGGGGAGGTGGGAGGGGGAGGGGGAAGGGGAGGTGGGAGGGGGAGGGGAAGGGGAGGGGGGAGGGAGGGGGAGGGGTAGGGGGGAAAGGAAAGGGGTAGGGGGGAAATGGAGGGGGTAGGGGAAGGGGTAGGGGGGAAAGGGAGGGGGAGGGAGGGGGAGGGGAGGGGAATGTGGGGGGGAGATGGGGGAGGGGGAGGGGAGAAGAGGGGGAGGGGAGGGTGCGGGAGGGGAGGGGGAGGTGGGAGGGGGAGGGGGGAAAAGGAGGGGGAGGGAGGGGAGAGGGGGAAGGGGATGGGGGGGAGGGGAGAAGAGGGGGGAGGGGAGGAGAGGGGGGAGGGGAGGGGAGGGGGAGGGGAGGGGGGAGGGGAGGGGGAGGGAGGGGAGGGGGGAGGGGGGAAGGGGAGGTGGAGGGGGAAGGGAGGGGTGGGGAGGGGGAAGGGAGGGGTGGGGAGGGGGAAGGGGAAGGGAAGGGGTGTGGGGGAAAGGGAGGGGTAGGGGGGAAAGGAGGGGGAGGGGGAAGGGGAGGGCAATGGGGGGAGGGGAGAAGAGGGGGGAGGGGAGGGGGAGGGGAGGAGAGGGGGAGGGGGAAGGGGAGGTGGGAGGGGGAGGGGGAAGGGGAGGTGGGAGGGGGAGGGGGAGGGGAGGGGGAGAGGGAGGGGGAAGGGGAAGGGGGAGGGGGAAAGGGGGGGGAAAGGCAGGGGGAGGGGAGGGGGAAGGAGGAAGGGTGGGGAAGGGAGGGGGGATGGGGAGGGGGAAGGGGGTGGGGGGAAAGGGAGGGGTAGGGGGGAAAGGGAAGGGGAGGAGGGGGGAGGAGGAGGAGGAGGGGGAGAGGGAGGGGAAGGGGGAGGGGTAGGGGAAAGGGAAGGGGTAGGGGGAAAGGGAGGGGGAAGGGGAAGGGGAGGGGGGGGAATGTGGGGGGGGAGAGGGGGGAGGGGGAGGGGAGAAGAGGGGGGAGGGGAGGGTGAGGGAGGGGAAGGGGATGTGGGAGGGGGAGGGGGAGGGGGGAAAAGGAGGGGGAGGGAGGGGGAGGAGGGAAGAGGAGGGGAACGGAATGGGGTGGAGGGCAGAAGAGGGGGTTAGGGGAGAAGAGGGGGGAGGTGGGAGGGGGAGGGGAGTGGGAAGGAGGAAGGGGAGGGGGAAGGGAGGGGGAGGGGGAGAGGGATTGGGGAGGGGGGTAAGGGAGGGGTAGCAGGGAAAGGGAGGGGGAGGGAGGGGGAGGAGGGAAGGGGAGGGGAACGGAATGGGGGCAGGGGAGAAGAGGGGGGGAGGGGAGAAGAGGGGGGAGGTGGGAGGGGGAGGGGAGTGGGAAGGAGGAAGGGGAGGGGGAAGGGAGGGGGAGGGGGAGAGGGATTGGGGAGGGGGTAAGGGAGGGGTAGCAGGGAAAGGGAGGGGGAGGGAGGGGGAGGAGGGAAGGGGAGGGGAACGGAACGGGGGGAGGGGAGAAGAGGGGGGGAGGGGAGAAGAGGGGGGAGGTGGGAGGGGGAAGGGGAGGGGGGAGGAGGAGGTGGAGAGGGAGGGGGAAGGGGGAGGGGTAGGGGGGAAAGGGAGGAGGAGGGGAAAGGGGAAGGGGTAGGGGGGAAAGGGAGGGGAGGGGGAGGGAGGGGGAGGAGGGAAAGGGAAGGGAGGGGAGGGGAACGCGGGGGGAGGAGAGGGGGGAGGGGGAGGGGAGAAGAGGGGGGGGGAGGGGGAGGGAGGGGAGGGGGAGGTGGGAGGGGGAAGGGGAGGGGGAAAAGGGAGGGGGAGGGGAGGGGAAAGGGTAGGGGGGAAAGGGAGGGGTAGGGGGGAAAGG
The DNA here is from genome assembly GCF_964187855.1 of Myxine glutinosa. NCBI lineage: Eukaryota > Metazoa > Chordata > Myxini > Myxiniformes > Myxinidae > Myxine > Myxine glutinosa. Next base: position 163,107,121 of record NC_136263.1, read on the forward strand.
GAAGGGGAGGGGAGGGAGTGGGAGGAGGGAAAGGGAGGGATATAGATGGTTACTCGCAATTTATCACATCCACAAATGATGTAATCCACACAATTTATGAACTTTACTTTTTTTTTTTTTTTTTTTTTTTTTTGTATACAAGATCGAGGCTCGTGAAAGAGCGAACATTAATCACACAGAAAGACAAACAGACACATCAAACAAATAACATCGGGAGCGGTAGACAAGATGGGGAGAGAGGGGGAAGGACACAAACACAACATTTGAGAGCAGGGACCAAGAGACATGGAGACATCGAGAGATCTGTGGGAGGGAGAGGGCTTTGGGGGGAGGCATGTGAAGGGGGGGGGGGGGTGGGAGAGGTATAAACATATGGACACTGCCAGGACTTCCAGGAAAGAAGTTGGAATTTCAAACAAGGTGGATCTGGGGTGAATTAGTGGGGGTAAAAAAGATCAAGGTTTTGGATGGGGGAAGATAAGAGATGGTGGTGAACAGCTGTTTTAAAGACCTGGAGGGAGGAGTGGGATTGAAGGGAGTGTGGGAGTTTGTTCCAGAGGCGGGAGAAAAGAGGAATGAAAGAGTGAAGGTGAGCAGAAAGCCGAGATTTCGGTAGTTTAACCATCAGAGGGTTGCTGGCAGATCTTGTGCGACCTGTAGGAATATTTGGGGGACAGAGCACAGAGAGAGCTGGGGGAGCAAGGCCGGAGAGGAGTCGGTAGAAGACAGAAAGACCACCTACCTGCCTGCGGTGAGTGAGTGAAAGGCCCTCAGAGGTAGCTTCATCGCGGGAGATTCCAATGATTTTGAAAGCTTTGGTTTCAACAGTGTGAAGCCGGGCCAGGTGTGAGGCAGGAGCACCAGCCCATAGGGGAGAACAGTATTCCATGGAGCTGCGGATGAAAGCCTTGTATGTGGTGAGGAGCTCAGGAGTGCCGAGGAAGGACTTCGCACGACGGAGAATGCCCAGTCGGCGACTGGCTTTGGAGGCCAGCTTGGAAATGTGGTTTTCCCAAGAAAGATCATGGCAGATAGTGAGACCCAAAAGCTTGAGCGACAGAACTTCTTGGAGAGGATTGTTGAGAAAGTAGATGGGAGGGTTGTCCAGTCGATCTTTTCGGAGAGACATAGTAAGAGAGTGAGATTTGTCAGGATTGAAAGACATGTTCCACTTGTTTGACCAGTCTGTGATTTTGTCCAGGTCTTCAGAGAGTGAGGAGGCTGCAGACTGCCGATCTGAGGGAAGAGGATTGGAGCGGCAGAGAGTGGAGTCATCAGCAAAGAGATAGAGAGGATTTTCCAGAGAGTCGGAGAGATCATTGATAAAGACCAGAAAAAGCACAGGGCCCAGCACACTGCCTTGGGGAACTCCAGCCTGAACAGGAAGGGGAGATGAGAGAAATCCATTTAGGGCCACACGTTGACTACGACCAGAGAGGAAGTCCGCAAGCCACGCATGGAGATTTCCATGGATACCATAGGAGGAGACTTTGGTGAGCAGAGCTGGGTGCCAGACCGTATCAAAGGCACGTGATATGTCAAGGGAGACAGCTCTGATTTCCTGTTTGGCATTGAGGACCTCCATCCATTGTTGCGACAGCAGAAGCAGCATGTCCAGAGTAGAGTGACCTGGTCTGAAACCAAAATTGATGATCAGAGATCAAGCCATTGGAGAAGAGGAAAGATTTCATATCCGAAGCAATGATGGATTCCATGACTTTGCTGATAATTGGGAGCAGGCTGATTGGTCTGTAGTTGCAAGGATCTGTTTTTGCACCTTTTTTGTGTAAAGCGGTAATGTTAGCTGATTTCCAGGATGCTGGCAGATGACCTTGAGCAAAAGATAGGGTGAAAAGAACAGAGAGAGGGTGAGATAGAGCGGCAGAGCAGGATTTTAGGACCCGTGGGCTGATGCCGTCTGGTCCAGTTGCAGAATCAGAGTCGAGGTTTGACAAAAACTCCTACACCTTGTCAGGAGAGAAGGACACAGAGTTCAGGAGCAGTTGGGTTCGACTGGGAAAGGTGGGAACAGAGAGAGATGGGTTTGGGACTAAGGATTTTGAGGCAAACACAGAGTTGAGACATTCGGCTTTGTCACGTGCGATGTCAACTGTGTGGCCATTTGAGGTAAGGGAGGGGATGGAGGGGGAACAAACACCAGAAACGGATTTGACCAGATGCCACCAGGATTTGGAGGAAGGAGACAGGTTTGAGAGTTCATTCTTGACTGAGGAGAGATAGTGCTTCCTGGTACTCCTGAGGGTAGACACACACTTGTTCCGAGCTTGGTGGAAGGAACTGAGATTTCCTTCAGTTGGATTAGCCTTCCAAGAGGCAAAGGCAAGTTGTTTCAGGGCAACTGCCTCCCCACAAGATTCAGTGTACCATGGACGGGAGGAAGGGTAAGACAACTGAAGGCGAGATGGGATAAATCTGTGCATGAGAGAGATCAGTTTGCTTTGGAAGAATTCCCAGGAAGAATTGATGTCAGAGGCAGTGGAGATGGGAGACCAATCCAGACGATTGATGGCTGCTTGAAGACCGTCCCAGTCGGCCTGAGTGAAATGCCAGACTCGTCGACGCTGAGGAGGCTCTCTGAGAATGGCCAGAGAGATGTCCACTTTGACAAGCACATGATCAGAAGAACCGATTGGAGCAGAAGAAGAGCAGCAGACATTAGCAGGGAAGTTTGTCATAACCAAGTCTAGAAGAGAAGATACTCCATTGGCTGAGATCCGGGTCGGGAAATTGACAGATTGTGTCAATCCCAGTGAGTCACAGAAGTCCTTTGCTGAGGTGCCATGACTGGTGAGAGAGGAACCCACACCCAACCAGGTGGCATGATGACAGTTGAAGTCACCACATATGAGGAAGAGAGAGTTGGGATGAGTGGATAGAAGTTGGTCCATGTTGTCAGACAGTGAAATGTAGATGGAGTCATCACTGTTTTGGGGACGGTACAGAACACATATGAACAAAAGGTGGGAGCGGAGAGGGAGGCATAGCCAGAGGTACTCCTGTGGGTGAGGAGGAAAGAGGGCAGTGCAAGGAGAGTGAGGAAGAGAGTTTTTGATAAAGATAGCCACCCCACCACCAGGCCGAGGCTCAGGTCTATCATACCGGAGGAGGGAGTAACCAGGAAGAGATATTAAGGAATCAGAGACATCTTGAGGGAGGAAAGTCTCTGTTAAGCAGATCAAGTCTGGATTGTCAGAAGCAACCTGTATGGAGAGATCAGTCAGGTTTGAGCGAAGGCCCCGGATGTTTGAGGTCCATACCGTTAATGAAGAGAGAGGGGGAGCATCAGGTACAGGACAGGGGAGGGGAGGAGTAGGGTAAGATGAAGGATGAGAGGGGGAGGTAGGGAGAGCAGTTGATAGTGTGTCAGATATTGCAGAAGAGTTCCAAGAAAGGGAAGGATGAGGAGGATGAAAGGTTTGATGGTGAAGGGATGAGGCACAGTGAGGGGTTGTTTGAGGGGGGGCAGAGGAAAGTAGAAGGTTTGGGGGGGTGGAGCTATGAGATAGAAGGGAGACGAAGTGGGGAGGAGGCAGCTTGGAGGAGGAGGGGGGAGGAGGGAGAATTGGAGAGGAATGGTATGGGGGGAAAATTGAATGGGAGGGGTTAGGGGGGAGTTTTGAAGGGGAGGAATGAGGGGGGAGTTTAGGAGGGGAGGCGCAAGGGGGGAGTTTTGGAGGGAAGGGGCAAGGGGGAAGTTCAGGAGTGGAGGGGCAAGGGGGGAGTTTAGGAGTGTAGGTGCAAGGGGGGGGGGGATTTGGATGGGAGGGGCAAGGGGGGGGATTTGGATGGGAGGGGCAAGGGGGGAGTTTAGAAAGTGGATGATTAATGAAAGACGAACATTGATAACAAATTGGGTTTGTTGTGATTTTCAAGTTAGCAATCCGATTCAGAACGATGGAGGAGGGATGGAATGAATGTGAATTTAGACCATGTAGTGAGGGAGACGTATAAGATATTGAATTTCTTTTTTTTGAAGTGGAATGCGTTGGAGAGGAAATTGAGAAAAGCCTTTTAAATAGGAAGAAAAACAGCGTGTTGTAATATACCACTGAAATAAACACAGAAGGGGAAAGGTTAAACATATTTAAATAATATTTAAACAGAACTGTGAACAATCTTCTATGCACAAAATACCAACGGGGGGGAGAGCCGAGAGGGACCACCACGAGTCACGTGAACAGGGCAAACGGTGAATGGTAAGGAGATAATGGGGGCGGGGCGAACAGCACACCTGGACAGAAAATACAGGATGAGACAACAGTACACGTGGAGAAAGGAAAATAAATGTTTTTTTTTTTTTTTTTTTGTTTGTTTGTTTGTTTTTTGGGTGGGGGGTGGGGGGGGTGGGGATTTAGAACGTTAGACAGAGTATTATGTTCGGGGTAGAAGGGAAAAAACTAAGAGCCAAGCAAAACACGCTTAAGTTAACAAAACACCGACGGGGGTACAACTACAAGGCCACACACGAGGAGCAGAACACGATTAATTAATTACGAGTTACAGGAAATTCAAACCAAAACTAACTATAATCAAACAATAACGCATGGACGATAAAATAACGAGTTGAAATTTGACAATCTATCTGGGGAAATGGGGGAGAAACACGTGGACGAAGAACGAACGAACGAATAAGAATGAATAAACGAATGAGCACAGAGAAGGTAATGTCTTATTTTTTTTGTTTTTTTGAGTTGAGATTTACATAAGGAAGTAGGCTATGGGGTGAAAAGACTGCGAAAACAGAGAACGAAAGTTATTGGTTTCACAAACGACGGACCGCTGAGAGAAAAACAAAGCCTCAAGGTTGTACAGTGTTCACTGTACAAGGCCTCAAGCCTCAAGACACGACACGAATTAACACGATTTTCAATACAGGTATGAAAGATTTGCACCGAAAATCTTCGTCGGGACAATGTACGTACATACACCATAAAATAAATACAGTTATAACGAAAATACAAATGGGAACAATTACTTAACTTCGATTTTGATGGAGAGCGTGTAGAGCTGCGAATAAACGAACCCTCGCCAGCCAATAACATTAATAGCCCTTACATAACATTAATAGGAATACATGGCCGTGTAGATGGGAAATACAGTTTGTTTGAAATACAGTTTGAAATACAGTTTGTGTCATCTTCTGTCTCTCGCTGTCTGGCCCTCGCCAGACGTTGTTGATTGGCGTTTCGACGTGCCGTTCTCTCATCTTCTGTCTCTTGCTGTCTGAATCTAGAGACACATTCTTGATTGGCTTGTCGATGGTGAAAAGTATCTTCATCGGTTTCATGGAGTCTCCGATCAGCGATTTTCCTTGCTCGGGAGGTTGAACGCGACAAATTTCTTTTCTTCGGTGCCATTGCCTTTATCACAGTCAGTCTTCGTCAATATTGCAACTCTGTGTCGTGTCGTGGGCGTGGCCAACGTGGCCTCATGCCCCCAGGTGATTGGCTAACTCGAGCTCGAGTGAGCCATAATGCGCTACGTTATGGCAAAAAATATGGATCTAAAGATGAAAGAAAAAACAACGTATGTGGTGTGAATGGCAATGTTCCTCGCTGAAATGTGAAAAAACGCAATCACTTTTCGCTCTGAATTACGTGCCAACGCGTAACTGTGACTTTATGGCGGCAAGGTTGGAACATCACGTGATCGCTCTGAGCGAATCAGCGCGCTGCTCTGCCACCGGCTCAGATTCTGTGTATAATATTGCTCGCTGAAATGCGCTGAGGTAAAAATACGGTAAAAAAATCTCATGAAATAATTTTTTTTAGGTCGGCCATGTTCTTCCCAGGCTAAATGGCCATGTCTATGCCAAATATCAAGCACGTGAGCCTCTCCGTTTAGGAGTCTATCGGTAACATCACACACACACACACAAACTGTGTTTTATATATATAGATTATTACAAATATTTACAAAGTGGAGGGTTCTCAAAACCGCAACAATATATATAATTTAATTTTCAATCAACTGAACTTACCTTAAATGAAACATCATCAAACAAAGAACAATGTCCATTGCTTTAGAATCCAAAAAGTCTCCAACATAGGCCCCACAGGTAGAGTCTCCAAGCCAAAACTTGTCTGCTGGATCATCAGGGTCTTGGTTGCTTAAAAGTCTTCAAACAAATCAATCATTTCACCTCAAGTTATGGTAAAAGCAGTGTTTTCATGTTGTATCTCAGATACAATTTCCTATAAGAGAGAATAATAACGTGTTAATTAATTTTTTTCATTTAATACACGATTATTATATGTATATATTAAAATAAAATCTCACCTTCATTGATAAGAGGTTTGAATCCAATTCACTAATTTGAAAGTTTAATTCCAAACAGGCAGAGTCGCCAAGATAGGCCCCACACGAAGAGTGTCCAAGGTATATCTCTTTGGTGTGGTCATCAGGGTAGAAATCATTTTGAGGGTCTTGGTTGTTAAAAAAGTCTTCAAACAAATCAATCATTTCACCCCAAGTTGTGGGAAAAGCAGTGTTTTCATGTTGTATCTCAGATACAATTTCCTATAAAAGGGAATAATAACGTGTTGATTCATTTTTTTTCATTTAATACACGATTATTATATGCATATTCATATTATGTACATACATACACATACACATGACGGATTGGAGACTTAGAACTCGAGACTCAGAGAAGGAACAACTGATATATTTATTGAATTCGTCATACACAGGCTGTGGAAAGCAAGATGCTGAAATAGAAGCCCACACGGACCAAAGTTCCAACAAGATGCTCTAAAAAGGTTCGACCAGGGCTTCATTATATATATGAAATATAGAGGTGTGGTTTAACATCAGGATAGGAGACAAGGGGTGAACAGGTGGCCCCCCACAATAGTCCCTTCCGGTTTAAGGAAGTTCGAGGTAGTATGAGGCAGCATGATGACAACATAATCATTGAAGCTTGAAGGGACAATCATTGAGGCTTGAAGGGAAAGTACAGGTTGATAAGGAGTGGACAGCCATAAAGCTGTCAACAAGGAGAATATTGAAAACATCGGAGGAATATAGCAGCTTACAGCTGGGACCACAGTATGGGGACACAAGCTGGATTTCGATAGTAAAAGAGAACATGCCATCATTGGGGCATAAAGTCACACAAATTATATAATCCTTAAAAGGCATTACAAACAAAGTAATGTAACGTAAGTCCTTTGGTTGGGAAAGTATAGAGGGAGTGGACAGTCGTAAATGTGCCAGCATAAAGGAGATTGACAAAAGCCTCACTGGAAGGCTAGAAAGATAACAGTTGCAACCAAGGCCATGGAAGGGGGAACAGGTGGTTTTCCACAAAGTAAAGGATTATGACATCACAGGGCCTGGCTTCATAACGCATATACTTCTTTATAAGGATATAATAAGTTTCGAAAGGATGTGAAAAGAACAAAGGATTAAAAGGATACAGAAATCAATCAAAACAAAACATATAATTGGTTATACTTGGTAATTGGTCAAACAGTAACAAGCATCAAAGGGGGAGGGGGATCTCAAGCCCCACATACCGCCCTTTTGGATCTAAGATGCAACGTTTTCTACGAGCCAATCAAAGGCCTTTATTCAATCGAAGTAGGGGAAACAGTAAATGCAAAGATACCACGCGAATGCAGCCCAGTGAGCATGTCACGCGCCCAAAGCACCACACATTGCACTCAGCAGGATGATTCGCGTATGTATGTGGGTATGTAATGTGAGTCCATAGAGGCATGAAGATAAAATAGCGTGTTAAATCCACAACGAAGACGTCTGGTTTGGCCGGGGTCCACACCCAGGAGGATCTCCCGACCCACCCTTTGGCCACGAAGGTGCAACCGGGACTCCCCCCCAACTGGAGCTCGCCCAAGCATCCCCAGGTGCAATCCTTGCAGATCTTTGGCGCTCAATCGATGTTCATGTCCATAAGGCCTCGTACATGCTGGTGGTCTGGGGAAAACACAACGACATCAGTATCAGGTGGCTTAAACCTATGGCCATAAAACAAAGCATAACGGTCCAAAGGAGGGAGAGAAACTTCCTTTGGGTCAAAGTCGAAGTCGTCCAAGGCGATGCTGCTTCCACCGTCATTATCCATGGATGAATCGTCAAAGCAATCAGATTCGGAACTCAGAGTATCTTCAACTCAGAGTTCCTTGACAACCAGGCCCGGTTTTGCAGTTGGGTCCGGAGTTGGGTCGAAATCCAGAGTTGGGTCAGTGACGATTGAACCACTGTGAGCTTGTGAGACATAAAGGTGAGCTCGTGAGACATAAAGAGGCAAAGCCCTCATTGAGACATAAACATCAGTAGGAGACTTTCGCGAGTGGTCCACATCACCATCGGAATCATCATCAGTAACATCATTCTCAGGTGGCTTAAGCCTGCGGCACAGACGGCCAGCAGCCACAGCCTTACATTTCGAAATAAAAAGAGAGATTTCCTTTGAGTAGTCGTTTACGGCTTCATGCGACATGTTGGGGTCCAGAGTAATCGGCTTCCTGGCAGGCGGGTCCAGCAATGCACTTGGGTCCACAGCTGTGTAATCAAAATCATTATCGATAACATCAACAATGGATGAACATTCTTCAGATGCGGAGATCTCATCATTGCTGCTCAGTGACTCGTTCGGGTCGTCGTTCCAGGGTCCGCAGTCCGCAGTCACGTCGACAGCCGGAGGTTCATTTGGATCCATGGTCAGCTTGACGGACACCATTATGGCCCCTTCTGGTGTTGTCTTCAGCGTCCATCCTGTGAAACATTTACTCACACATGCAAGGACTAAAGCCTTGATTAATATTCCTAGCCCCCCGCCCCAACAATTGGCATTTAGTTACCTCATCTCTATTCATAGCCGCATTTCCTGCGTCGTGTCTGGAAATTCAAATGTTATTTTTACCTTCACCAATTTCTGAAAATACCTTCCTTATGAGCAATAATTCAATTGATGTGATTCCAGCGTACCTGGTGGAGTTCTGCTCACCTGGTCTGCAGAGCCGTGATCCAATCTGCACCAGCCCCAACCTGTGTTGTAGCAACCTAGCACAATTTTGTTAAATAAAAGCCACAACTTTCCATTCCTTCCTTCTTCACACTCCCTCCCGAACCTTGCCTCCAGACACAACTCACATGAGTCTCGAAGGCCAACTCTTCCATCCTCATGCAGACATCAGTATCTCACTTCCCCCGTTACCTTTTGGCATCCCAATGCTCTTAAACAAACAGCTTTAACAACACCTGTTACAGTGAATATATTTCTCCTGCTCCCTCCCCTTACTCAGGAGCCATCATTTTGATAAAATCATTTGAAAACACGTCCCAACTTTAACACAAGGCCTCCACCACGAACACCATCGTCAGGTTGTGGTCGACATCCCACACCACACCACCTTCCAGTAAAACATTCGTCCCAGACCACCCTAGGTCACCACAGGTGCACCCGGCACCCGAGCTCACCCGTTCTCATTTCACAGCCCTTCTTGGGGGGCATGCTCCACCATGCAGCACCCTCTTCAAACTATGTCCTTTTACGAGCATGCCTACTCCACCAAGCACCTCGGTACACACATTCCTGCAGCCTTATTCACATAGTACATACGCACCCCTTCACTCCATGGCCTGCATTACACGACAATCTGTGCGTCCTATCCTTTGGTTGGCGGCCCTTCCTGCCGCCTCGTGTCCACCCTTGCGTCACCCCGAGCAACGTCAGTGTCCGCCCTTTGGTGGCCTCCAAAGTCTTTATCTCTTTATCTATTTATCTATTTATCTCTCCAAATTCTTTATCACCGAACCTGCGAATGTGAGGACACCTCGCATTTTCCAAATTCCCTACAATATCTACAATATCTACAATAGATCCCAATATCCCAATATCCCAATATAAATTGTAATTGTTTCAACTCGACTTTCAACCAATTTTTACCGCCAACAATCCACCATTAACCTCCCCCTGTTATTTATTTATTTTCGTAAATAAACAAATAATAAAATAACCTGGTCTATTTATTGAAAATAAAAATAGTTCTCATATGTCCTACCGTCTGGTCAATTTTTCTCACCCACTGTAACTCACTCAAAATAGATTCTCACTGTTTGAGTGCAGGTGTCCTGTTTCATTCACTAGAAGGCTGCAAATTCCCTAAAGTGCCACTTGAGGTTACAGTTTCAGTCACTTGATGCACAACAGAACCAATTGTGGTTGTCGAGAATTTTACCACCTTGACAGAAACAGCCTCAGCAACTTACGATTGTTTCTTTGAAACTGTCTGCATCGATACTTTTACATTTTCACAATGAGCCAGTGTTTCACAAAGCGATGCCTTTTCAGGCATTGCGGATGCACCCTCAATATACTCTTTGCCCGATACAGAACCTTCTGCACACTCATTTGCACCCTTCCAAGAGTCCAGTGTAACAGACAGACAAACACATAGACACACAGAAGATCCCAGGGTCCCATCAAACTGGCTTGTCCCCAGATCCACAAAACGAAACATGTAACTTACTCAATGAATGCAATATCCCAATCTTCACCCCCTGTGCAAATCAAAGCACCCCAGATAACCCGCAGCCAATATCGACAACCGAAGCCGCTTCCCCGACTCCAGGCAGCCACACACAGCCACATACATCCCCACCCACGTCACACAAGACCACAGGCAATCCGCCATCAACAGACAGTACTGAAAACTGCTCTCCTCAAAATCACCAATGACCTTCCCCTCTACTCTGATGCCGGCAACCTCAACATTCTCATCCTCCTCGACCTCAATGCCACCTTTGACACCATCAATCACACCATCCTACTCACCCTGCCTTGACCAACTTGCACCTATAAAAAACCCAAATCAGTTTCTTTCACCCATTCTGCTCCCTGATTTACCCCTGAACTCCGCCTGATGAAAACTCGTGCTCACCAACTTGAAAGACTCCGCAATAAAACAGGCCTCACAATTCACTCCCAAGCCTACAAGGACCACCTACAGCGCTACAAAGATGCCCTCTTCCGCTCCGCCTACTACTCTCAAATTATCCACTCTGGCTCCGGAATCCCAAAAGCACTCTTCTCTACAACGAACAAACTCCTTAGCGCCCTGAATACCACCACTCAGTCATTCACAGTAGACAACTGCATCTCCTTCCTTTCATTCTTCCAAAGCAAAATTGAGAACATCTAACAACAGCTTAATCACCACAACCCGCTCTCCCTCAAGGTGTCCCCCAAGGTTCAGTTTTTGGCCCAAAAATACTCACCAAATCTACCCACGACTTTGCCCTCAACATCGACGGTTTCCCAGTATCCACCTCCACTCACATCCGGAATCTTGTCATCTTTGACCAAACCCTCTCCTTCGACAAATACACCAAACAGATCACAAAGACAGCCTTCTTTCACCTGAAAAACAACGCCCGTCTACTCACCCCTTCCCGGACCCGTGACCACATCACCTCCATCCTTTATACGCTTTACTGGTTCCCCATCCCCAGAGAGTCCAGTACAAAATCCTCCTCTTGCCCTACAAAGCCCTCCATAACTTGGCCCCATCCTACCTGACTGACCTCCTCTCCAGGCATATTGTAACTCACAGACAGACAGACAGATAAACGTACCCCCAATGTCCTAACACTGCAGACACCGTAGACACCACCATGATCCATACCTGCAAGTGCAGTCAGACACACCCAGAGGTGAACCCATAACCCTTATTCCTCCTCCGTGGTGAGGTCATGACCCTCAGCACCACATGTCATTCTTGGCAGATCACCCATCAAAATAATCCTCTAGCCCGCCTAACAACAACACTTGCTCCGGTGTCCCCCGGAAAACCGAATAAAACGTCAACAACTACAACAACCACAAATTTCAGAATTGACGTGGAGTGGTTGGATATTCTTCTGTCCATAAATTACGTCAGTTCAACCAACAATACATCTCCTTCTATCCCAATCCAAATTCTATATCATGCCGTTGAATGAACACCCAGCTGGTTGACTCAGCCCGTCATCCGTTCGAGGTTAGCAAATTAAAACAGATGCCTTCACCTCCAGCCCATCTTGCCTCTGCGAGAGCTCCACCTCCGAACAGATAAAGTTGAGAGGATAAAAGAGTTATCAGAAGGGATAAACGGCAATCGTTGAGGCTCCACATTGCAAATGCAAACATCCTATGAATCAAATAACCGCCAACCATCCACCCAGGAACTCCCGCCAAAACCCCACAAATCTCAAACTCCCTTTCTTGGGAGGCGTGCTCTACCATGCAGCACCCTCTCTACCTGGTGCACACCTTCCGCACAGTCCTCCAACTCAGCCCCCTCATGTAACACGCCCAAAACCTCAACCTCCTCAACCATTCGACGCTCCTTATTCGCACCTCATTCGCCCGGCGTGAACCACATCACATACCGACAGTTGAAACCCCCACCGTTTCCATCCCCCGGATGAGCGTTCAGTTGAAAACCCGACATTTCTACTCAAATTATTGAATTTCCAATACTCTCCCTCCTCCGCCCGTGAGGCAGCTTGTCCCACATTATCTGCCCCCAGACCCACATGCATTTTGATAACTAAACTTTACCACCATCGCTCGCCTGCAAAGCCATTGTCCGGCGCATTGATCAACACAAATGCATCTTCTAGCTGCCATTCCGCATCACATCCGTACCTCGATCTTGCAACTGCCATTGTCTATTTCATCCGCTCTAGACAACCTCATTTAGAGAGACCTCATCCACACTGTACCTCATTTACTGTAGATAGGACTTCCGGTTGGCACCGGAAATTCATTACTGTACTGAAATCCTCCATTCGACCACGCCAATCGCCTCATATTATATACTTCACGGTACCATCAGCGTTTATTCAGCATTCCCCTTATAAATCCATCTTAAACAACGTATTCCTTATGACATTGCATGGCATTTGTCACAGGCGCCCACTATACTGACATGGCGCACAGCACACCGCATGAAACACACGAACGTCTGACCCGAACGTCCGACATCCAACAAAGTCGCAATGGCCCACAATGCATTTGGGCACGCATCCTCCGAGCAACCTCATAGCAGGGTTTGCCCCCATACTCACGCATCTTTCTCGCGCCCTAACCGAGGGCCCCCCATACAGCGCACACGTGACTCGCGGCTCGCTCGGCTCCAGCCCGAATGCACAACAACTCCACACCCAAACTTCCACGGAGCCGCACGGCAAGAACCACAGGCTCGTACCACACCTGACCACCGCACACCTTGGCACACACTCATCGTTCGCACACTTCATCACACACCTCCTTGCGCCCACTCCTCCTGCACGCTCGATCACACAATTCAATGTGCCCCCTCGCACCCTCCCCACTACCAACTCAGGTGTACATTCCCACACGCGCTCAACCATTCAAGGTGTGCATTCCTTTCCACCTGTCACAACCAACCCGTACTCAGTGTCACTCTCACTCTTGGCAGCGCACTTTTTTTTTTCCACACACACCTCCTTTCCACACCTGTATCGCATCCATCCCGCCTCGCGGTTTCCTGCGAGGGCCGTTGCTGCGGCAACCAGCCTGCACGCCGTGCTATTCGCGTTCACGGCGGGGTTCACCTCGCGTCGGGATGTGTCTTTTCAAATGAGTTTGGCAGCTGTCAAACAGTCAGCTGTCAAACAGTCAGCTGTCAAACAGTCAGCTGTCAAACTGACGCTGCCACCATCTGAGTTTTTTTTTTCTTTACGTCATTCCAGAACACCGAATCTGGTCATTCATCGCAAAAAACAGGATATCTGACGCTTGACCTCTGACACAAAAGGCACTCAATGACATTATCATCATCATCAAAACGTGACATAACATCATCCTAAAGGTGAGCTGTCTCAAGGATATAATCCACACATACAAATGAACATCTTGTGCAACAATCCCCATTCATTCATATACGTCTCACTTCACTCAAAGGAAAAAAGGGATTTTGGGACGGGGTGAGTTGGGGTGAGAAGGATGAGGCGGGGGGGGGGGGGTGCAGAGGGGCTTGCTGCGCAGGGGGGGTGTTGCCTGAAGCCCCGGGACAGAGCTTAGGGCTTGGAGGGTAGGGGTAGAGGGTTTGGGGTTTGGCAGCTACCTAACCCTTCCACAGGTCTTGAGTTTCAACAAGCGGCACCAGTCGCTCGTCGGTCTACCTACCTATTTCCTTATCGCCTTATCCTGCAATTCGTTTACCTGCTTCCTCAGGCCTTCGAGAGGCTCGCCTACCTCCTCTTCTTGAGGGGCTCGTTCGCCTACACAGCTCTCTAGCCTAACTCCTGAGAGGCTCGTTCACCTTCACAGCTCTACTACCCTAACTCCTGAGAGGCTCGTTCGCCTTCACAGCTCTACTACCCTAACTCCTGAGAATTTGGTTCATCGACGTTGCCTTATTCCCGAGAGGTTCGACCGCCTGCATGGGTTTATGGCCGCCTAGCCTCACTCTTCCCTCCGTATGCTAACTAGACCTTATTTTCCCAGTGTCCTACGCCCACTTGACGCTTTTAACCTTGCTTACGAAACCAATGTCTCCTGGGTAGGCCTCGGATTGGGACGCCGCCCTTATCCTCACCCTCACAACCCAGAGATCTATTACCCCTTACCCTCGGGCGCCCTCAAGGGAAACTTCCCCGTCCCGTAACGTTACCCTAACGAATCCATAAACAGTCAGTTGCTCCGGGACCCAAATGGTCCGTACTTAAATTTGGTTCTTGGATCAGGCTCAAGCAGGGAACGGAACAAACGGCACCAAGCGAGAGAGCAGGTTCCAATTTGGACTGACCCCAGTCTATAAAGGAAAAAACAAAAGAAAACCAAACCTCACCTGACCCGAATCAATTTGAGCCAGCACTGGACTCTCCACTGACTCGCCTAGGACCGCGTCCCGAGTCTGCCGGACTGATCCCACCACTGCCACCATCTGACGGATTGGAGACTTAGAACTCGAGACTCAGAGAAGGAACAACTGATATATTTATTGAATTCGTCATACACAGGCTGTGGAAAGCAAGATGCTGAAATAGAAGCCCACACGGACCAAAGTTCCAACAAGATGCTCTAAAAAGGTTCGACCAGGGCTTCATTATATATATGAAATATAGAGGTGTGGTTTAACATCAGGATAGGAGACAAGGGGTGAACAGGTGGCTCCCCACAATAGTCCCTTCCGGTTTAAGGAAGTTCGAGGTAGTATGAGGCAGCATGATGACAACATAATCATTGAAGCTTGAAGGGACAATCATTGAGGCTTGAAGGGAAAGTACAGGGTGATAAGGAGTGGACAGCCATAAAGCTGTCAACAAGGAGAATATTGAAAACATCGGAGGAATATAGCAGCTTACAGCTGGGACCACAGTATGGGGACACAAGCTGGATTTCGATAGTAAAAGAGAACATGCCATCATTGGGGCATAAAGTCACACAAATTATATAATCCTTAAAAGGCATTACAAACAAAGTAATGTAACGTAAGTCCTTTGGTTGGGAAAGTATAGAGGGAGTGGACAGTCGTAAATGTGCCAGCATAAAGGAGATTGACAAAAGCCTCACTGGAAGGCTAGAAAGATAACAGTTGCAACCAAGGCCATGGAAGGGGGAACAGGTGGTTTTCCACAAAGTAAAGGATTATGACATCACAGGGCCTGGCTTCATAACGCATATACTTCTTTATAAGGATATAATAAGTTTCGAAAGGATGTGAAAAGAACAAAGGATTAAAAGGATACAGAAATCAATCAAAACAAAACATATAATTGGTTATACTTGGTAATTGGTCAAACAGTAACAAGCATCAAAGGGGGAGGGGGATCTCAAGCCCCACACACACACATACATACATGCACACATAAACACACACAAACACACACACACACACACACACACACACACAAACACACACACACACACACACACACACACACACAAATACACACACACACACACACACACACACACACACACACACACACACATACATACACAAATCAATCCAAAAAATTAAGAAAACCGCACCTCAATATGGTCAATTGTTGAATCTATTTCATCCATTTGAAAATACATTTCATTAAAGCAACCATTTTGTGTCTCAAATCCAAAATTGTCCCATTCGAGATCTAGTTCTGTATAGTCCATTGTTACGTGCATGACTGGTTTGAAGGCAATGCCTGGGTAATGCAATCTTGGGTGAGACAAACCCACTTCCTATACTTCATGTATTGTAAGTTAAATTATTTGGGGGTTTGTTTTCAGCACTTCAAAGTAACATTTCAACTCGGTTTACATAAAAAAGGATTAATATTGAAAACAGTGTTTGAACCAGCATCAATTTTAAAAATGTTTCAATTGGAGAAGATAAGAAGAAGAATACACAAGTCACTTCATATCAACTCAACAGCGACATCTGGTGGGATTGGACAAAGCTCTTCAGTTTATAACTGATAATTGAGAAAATTGAAAAAAAAAAAAAGGATTTTACGATTAATAATTAATTCGCCTGTTATGTAAATAGAAATGAATACAACATATTGTGATGTTTGTAAACGTGAATATAAATATTACAAAAAACACCGCCAATCCAACAAACACATATTCAAGCTTTTTCAGCTGGAATGTGGGTTAATGGATACCGAGGAAGATTTTGATCAGGATTTTGAAGAAGAGAAGGAAAAGGAGGAATGGGAGAAGGAAAAGAAGGAATGGGAGAAAAAGGGGAAGGTGATTAAGAGATGCTATATGTTTGAACCAACATCAATTTAAAAAATGTATTAATCACTTCATATCAACTCAACAGCGACATCTAGAGTCTAGATGTCAAATAGGGCTTAATAAATAAAAATTGAAAATTATTTATAAAATATTGAAAATTAAATTAAAAAATTGGAAATTAAATAAAAAAATTGGGAAAATTATATCATTGAAAATTGAAAATTATATAAGTGAAAAAATTGAAAATTGGAAATTAAATAAAAAATTGAAAACGAAATAATTTTTTTGGGGGAAATTGAAAAAAATTGGGAAAATTGAAAAATGAACCATGTTGAACCATAGTGGACCATGTTGAATCACATTGAACCATGTTGAATCATATTGAACCATAGTCGGGGGCACAGTGAGCCAGAACCAACAAAATCATACTACTGATGGGAGTGATCCTCACAGAAGGGTCGACACTGGTACAGTATGTAGACGACCTGATACTTTGCAATGAACAAGATCAACAGTGTCTGGCTGTATTGGTAACCCTAATCTGTGCATTGGCCGAAAGGGGCCACAAATTAAATCACGACAAATTACAACTGTGTAAAACCAGGGTGGAGTACCTCGGACACTCTATTGAAAAGGGTAAACAGACGCTGACAACCAAACAAATGAACACTATCTACAAGATCACCAGACCAACAACAAAAAGGGCCCTACGACGGTTTTTGGGAATTACAGGGTACTGTCGGACATGGTTCACAGATTATGCTGTGCAGTCCCGCCCTTTGTATTTTTTTTTTTTTTTTTTTTTTTTTTTTTTTTTTTTTTTTTTTTTTTTTTTTTTTTTTTTTTTTGTATACAAGGTCGAGGCTCGTGAAAGAGCGAACATTAATCACACAGAAAGACAAACCGACACATAAAACATATAACATAGGGAGCGGTAGACAAGATGGGGAGAGAGGGGGAAGGACACAAACACAACATTTGAGAGCAGTGACCGAGAGACATGGGGACATCGAGAGATCTGAGAGAGGGCGAGGGCTTGGGGGGGGGGGGGGCGTGGGAAGGGGGCGGTGGGAGAGGTATAAAACATATGGACACTGCCAGGACTTCCAGGAAAGAAGTTGGAATTTCAAACAAGGTGGATCTGGGGTGAATTAGCGGGGGTAGAAAAGATCAAGGTTTTGGATGGGGGAAGATAAGAGATGGTGGTGAACAGCTGTTTTAAAGACCTGGAGGGAGGAGTGGGATTGAAGGGAGTGAGGGAGTTTGTTCCAGAGGCGGGAGAAAAGAGGAATGAAAGAGTGAAGGTGAGCAGAGAGCCGAGATTTCGGCAGTTTAACCATCAGAGGGTTGCTGGCAGATCTTGTGCGACCTGTAGGAATATTTGGGGGACAGAGCACAGAGAGAGCTGGGGGTGCACATATGAAGCACAGCGATGCTATGAAGCTATGAAGCACAGCGCACCCTTACAAATTGAATGGTCAGCGATCATGGAATATGCATTTACTGGACTGAAAGGTGCGCTGCCTGTGGCGCGCGCCTTGGGCTTGCCAAACTATGACAAAACTTTATATCTGTATGTGCAAGAGCGGGGGGGGGGGGGGGGTGGGGGTTGCCCAAGCGGTGTTGGCACAAAGGCATGGTGAAAAGATGCGCCCCTTTGCATATTACAATTGTCAAGTCAAACCTGTAAGCAGAGGACGGCTGTCGTGTCTCCGCGCTGTGGCCGCAGCAGTGTATGCAGTCACTCACTCTTCCGAACTGGTCTTGGGGAGCCCCCTCATGGTTAGGGTACCCCACAACGTCAGTGCGCTCATTTTGCAGGCGAAAACACAACATAAGCGAACTGACGCTATTGTCAGCTACCAACCTAACTGTCGAAAGATGTAATATGCTGAACCCTGCGTCTCTCCTTTCCCTACCAGGGGAGTGCACTCCACATGATTGCCTGAAACTTTTGGATTCAGTTTCCATGTCGAGACCAGATTTGAAAGACAAAGCACTACCAAACGCAGAATTAACATACGTATTATATTGACGGCTCTTCAAGCCGCCCCCAGGACAACGACTTTCTGCTCTCAGGCTATGCGGTATGTGACGACTGGGGAACTGTTGAGGCTCATGCGTTGCCCCCGCGTCATTCCGCACAGCAGGCCGAACAGATAGCTCTTACACGAGCATGCAAATTGTCTGTGGGACATTCTGCCACGATTTACACAGACTCTGCATATGCATGGGGAGTCACACATGACTCAGGCAAAATATGGGAGATGAGGTGGTTTCTCACCTCCACGGGTTCACCAGTAAAGCACGGTGACCTGATTGCAGCATTACTCCGAGCAATACAGAAACCTAGTGCGCTCACGATTGTAAAATGTAAGGCACACTCTCACCAGCAGGAGTTGCTAGTTTCCCAAGGTAACGACCGCGCTGACCAGGTGGCCAAGAGAGCCACCCACGAACAAAACACCCATGTCTGCCCTCTACACATTGTCCCACTCATAACAAAAACATTGACACCCCCCTTCTGTGCAGGACATCGTCAATCTACAAGCAGCAGTGGAAAACATGGAAATGCTGGGATGGTTGCAACAATGGTGCACTCAGCAAGACAATGACATGTGGATTGATCAACAAGGCTGGGCGGTAGCACCAAAGGCATTGCTCCCATGGCTTGCATGCGTGGTGCATAATAATGGCCACGTGTGCAGAGAAGGGGGTCGTGAAGGCCATCTTACGTTCATGGTATTCCCAAGGAATTACAACCGTAACCACGGAAGTTTGCCGGACATGGACGATTTGTCAACATCACAATGTGGGCCCTCACCAAAATGTTTTCAAAATGCCGCACATCCGGCATTTGGGCACCGTTTGGCCATTTACAAATTGACTATGTACAAATGCAACTATCACTGAAATACAAATACATACTTGTGATCGTGGACATGTTTTCCAAATGGGTAGAAGCATATTCTACTCAATGGTGTGATGCCACCACAATAGTAAAACACCTTGTGCGTGACTTCACTTGCAGGTTCGGCATTCCTTGCAAAATATCAAGTGATCAGGGCACACACTTTACAGTGGAGATAGGCACAGAACTATGCAAAGCATTACAGATACGACAAGTACTCCACTGCGCTTACCACCCCCAGTCGGCGGGAGCCGTGGAATGTCAGAATGGTATCTTGAAGTCTAGACTGACAAAAATATGTGATGACACAGGACTCAAGTGGCCAGAAGCATTGCCTCTTGCTCTAATGGCAATGTGATCGACAGCAAACAGACACACGGGCCTATCCCCACACGAGGGATGCCCCATGCGACTGCCAGTAATGGCACCAGCTATGACGGATTTACAAAATGTTCACCACCTAGATGATAACGTGTTGACCTTTTGTGCTGAACTAATGATAACTGTCTGAAGTTTCCATTCACAGGTGAAGGAGGCCTTACCTGAACCAGCATCACAACCGTGCCACCCCTTTGAGCCAGGTGATCTGGTGCTAATCAAGAAATTCAAGAGGAAGCACAGCCTCCAACCAAGGTGGACTGGCCCACACCAAGTGCTGTTGGTCACACACACTGCTGTGAAGTGTGAGGGAAAAACCTAATGGATACACGCATCTCATTGCCGGAGGGTGGGTATCCCCAGAGGCACAACACCAAGAGGCCACCCAAGGAACACCAGCACTCACCCAGGGCACCAAACAACCCCAGCACAATGAGACCGGGAATGATGCAGATGTTGCCGCTCGTCATGATGGAGACACCGCTAGTACCTAGTAAAGCCTTAAACGGACAAGGAAGGAGAGAACCCCAGCCATCACACCTAGGAATAAGACAGAAAAGAGGGTTAGACGACCCCAAGTATTTTAGTAATGGGGTAGACCCCCTAACAAAGAATCCCAGAACATTGATTATTATGGTACCCTCCTCTGTGACGGTCAAAAATGGGCAGAAAGTAGAAATTCCATGCATTAGTGATACAAGCATAATGAGCGGAGGGTGGCCACAGTACTCACTACCCCCATACCCTGTTAGCCTGGTAGAATGGTCTCGTAAAATAGGAGGGACATGGGAAGCTGTGCTAGAGTATTTTTCCATTGACAAAGAGGGAAAAAGCGGCTCCATCCGACAAATGCAACCGGGATACAAATGGGGAACTAAAAATTATGCCTTAATAACCTCGATTCATGACCCAACAAAACAGCCCCAGGAATTCAAATGTCTAGTTAAACATATAACCTGTAGAACATCTTGCGTGGGACAAACATACCATGTAAACATCACTATCAAGGGGGTATAAGCCAGAGGATCATAGCGAAGTAATGAAGGTAAACCTGGAGAATTGAATACCTACTGGGGGGTTGCCAAAGAGGTGGCTGCGGCCCAACATCGCATCAATTGCTGGTCTTGTATGCCAATGCCAGAAAGCACCTCAACGGGTATTAGGATGAAAGTAGTTTCATTGTCACTCAATGATTTATGCTCGAATCCGTTGGGAAACACCTGTATCTGAGCCACGTTGGAAAGATCAGAGCTGGACAATGATGCTGAATGTGCTCGTAAATTTTGGTATGTTCCCACGATCCAGGACCGAGCGACACGACCAAAACCAGTTTGGGTGGAAAAACAAAAAGGCATGATCTGCTTGCAAGGAATAGGAATAACAGAAGTGGGCATTTCTGAATGCGATATTGTTATACCTGGGATAAAAACAAAGCCCCAAAAGAGAGCAATGACAGTTAGGGTGGGCCTACAGGATAATACCACCATCCCAACGGCCATTACTTTTTCCACTGTCCCCAAGGGAGGAGATTTAGAGGGCATGGAATGTCTTTCAAATCATTTGGTTTCTCCACATGGAACCATGTTTGTCTGCGGGGATAAAGATTACCCATACCTGCCCGATAATTGAAAGGGGACATGCTACTTGGGTTCAGTGATACCGGAAGTCCTTTTGTTGGATAGCATCGAAATCTCTCCGGGAAGGGTTCGTAGAGCAATGTGGGACGAAGATGGTCAGACTTCTCTTTTTGGACACGGATGGGAAAAAGCAATGGGATTCTTCTTCCCAGGAGCGGGCACCATGATGAATTCATGGATTGGGCAGAAAGCCCAATCTGAGATTTCATTTAATAGGATAGACAAAGTTGCCTTAGCATTGAAAAAAGTTGCTAATGATGTCCGACAGGCCCATAGGGAAGTGTTAAATACTATGGAAGAAATGAGGACTATGGTGATGCAAAACCGAGTGGCACTTGACATCTTATTGGCAGAACGAGGAGGGGTATGTGGAGTAATAGAAGGGAAGTGTTGTACGTAGATACCGGACCCCTCAGTGTGGTTAGAAGCAGCTATTAACCAATTAAGAGACACAAGCACGAGACTACAGATTGAAAGGACCTCTCGGGACGATTTGGGCATAACAAATTGGTTTTCAGGATGGTTGAGCTGTTTTGTATATACCATATTGTCCTGGGTTTTGTGGCGTCTCACTACAATAGTGGGACTAGTTTTAGCTGTGTTTATAAGGAAGCATCTCCTTCGGATGTGCATGGAGAGATTCTTTTCTAGCTCCTCAGCACAAATGGCCCAGCTGGAAATGGACGAGTACGAGGAACTGCCTGATCTTCCCATTGCCCTGGATTGAAAGGAGACGGATGATCCCGACACGAGTGGCATTTCTCTTTTATCTTTTGATTATCACACTTTTTATGTCAAGCAAGAACGAATGTTGCAAGAGATTAACGATGTCATGTTCACTTCAGAAGAACGACACATGCAATCCCTCATGAAGTTAAACATCGATTAACTGGAGAATCCACAAAGATTGTGGCGGCGGGAGGCAGAGGGAGCCAGTCCTGCGGGGGAGGTGACTGGCCCTCCAGCAGAGCACAACTTCGTCAAACCAGCCATCTTTGTTGCGGATTGGAAAGTTAAATAAAGTTCCACAAAAGTTGTTGTTCTTTGATATTAAAAATTAATTAATATCTGAACAAGAGAAGGGATTGTGGGAAATGATGATTGCTTTTTTAAACTCTTTCTCATTAGATTGCTGACAGGCTGAGAATGTGTATCTCAGGCTCTGTAATATGTTTTCCATTTGCCTTTTGCAACCACAGCTGGTTCATGTTATTCCCTCTGCTTATCTAATACAACAACAACAACAACAACAACAACATCTCTGCTTATCTAATAATGACAGGAAATATGTGGTTTCCTCCCATTGTACTAAAACTCCTACATCCTTGGGGAGTGACCTTCAAGGTTCATGTGAGATGATATGCGCATGGGACATGTCTTTGGGTGGAGCTTCCTGGGGAGATTGTTAACTTTGCTCTGCTAAAGCTGCCTTTGTGCTTATAAACTAAGTGCACAGTGAAACGAATTGAGAAGGGACTTGGCATGATCATAAGCCTTTCCTTCTCCCGCATGTGTGAATTCTACATTAAACGGCTTGTATCTTCAGTACAATTAAGAACTCAGACTAATAGTCTTTAGTGTCTCCTCAGACATCCGACATCGGACTTCGACAAGAGACTTACAGAGT
This sequence comes from Myxine glutinosa, assembly GCF_964187855.1. Taxonomy (NCBI): domain Eukaryota; kingdom Metazoa; phylum Chordata; class Myxini; order Myxiniformes; family Myxinidae; genus Myxine; species Myxine glutinosa. The sequence continues at coordinate 163,130,400 of NC_136263.1, forward strand.
ATGGCACATCAGTAAGAAGGTTAAATAAATCAGAGCACAGCAGAAGTTATTTCGTGGAAAAATGCATATTTTGTTTACAGATCAAGTATTTTATTTTGAAATATTTTTCCATTTCCGACTCCTTTTCTACGAGCTTGGAGTGTTCACAATAGTGAGTAATAGAAAGGAAGAATAGCAAACATTAAAACCAGCTTTACCGAACACAGCTTTTAGGTTGAGGAGCCTCTTTCAAAAATAATTGGTTTTTATCCTCTGAAAAGGAATGCCAAAGGCAGGCAAAGCTTTGGAGATAAGTTTTGTGTTTTTCATGCCAAACTTTAAAGGTTTGTGTGAAAATTGTAAATTGATCTGCTTTTCTTATGAAGAATTAACTGATGATTGTGCACCCATTGAGATATATATATATTTTTTATTTCATTTTAAAAAGCATGCTGTAACACTTAGGAATGAAGATACATCCCAATAAACAATAGGTAATAGCAAATAGAGCAAATATTTCAGTTGCAATCTTGAACTTCCCCTGTGTGCTGTTATTAGCAGGTATAAAAGCTAGAGCGATGAGAAAAAATGTCAGTATGCTGAAGGTGATGAACTTGGCTTCCTTGTTGGATGAAGTCAATTTCTGAGCCTTTGATGCTAATCCAAGGCAAATGGCAGCCATCACTCCCAGAAAGGTGATATTACAGACAGCCCAGGCAGGAGAGTCTCCACCACACTCCACTATAATGGTACCAGGAAGAGCTTGAGTGTTGAGATTTACATGAGTCTGTCCCACAAAGATCCATGACAGGCTCAGAGAGATTTGTGGGCCCAACGATAACAACACAATCCAGGTTTTCAACAGTTTAAATTCTTGTGAATGGCTTGTCTGCTCAGTTTCCTCTGAAAATGAAAGAAACCAATAAGGTTAATGCACTGTATTTTAACATTAAAAATATGGAAATTAGCTTCACATGCACAGACCCTTTTTTCAGCATTGGTGAAAAGCAGAAGAAGAAAGGACCAATAATGTGTGACTTGCTGAGAGAACACCAGACAGTGATTTTTGCCTTCCCCAAATGTGGTAAGTGTTATGGCTGACTTTACCACTGATGTAGAAGTTTCCTTGTGAGACCATGTCAACTGGTGAAGAAACCCAGGGAAATTGTGAATTTAGCAACAGCAAATACAACAACATCTATATAATAATACCGTAAGGACTCGACTTTGTTATCCCTTTTACGCCGCACCCAGTGACCCCATGCCCACGGCACTAATGCATTTTCCATCTACGAACCGCGCTCTTTGTTTATCACGTACAGCCATACTCGAAAAATCTGAATTCGCCGACTTTGGGACCCAAAAGCATCCGATTATCGGCCGATACGACGCCATCTTACGACACCATCGTATTGGCGTCTGCTGGGCGAAGGCGATGGTCAAATGGTCTTTATCGTCATTTTAATAAAGTTAAATGGAGTGACGTTTTGGAAACGTTTTTTGAAGTTTGAAGTTTTTTAGAATCGAAGTGAAGAAGTTTTTGAAGTTTTGATTTTGGAAACGTTAAATGGAGAAACAGTTTCACAGGAAGAGAATGCGATGCGAAGAAGAAGAATCCATCTTTATTTTATTTTTTTGAACCACAAAAGATTGAAGCTCCACGAAGTCAAGAATGTGAAACTACGTGAATGTAATAAAATAACAAGTACAAAAAGTTTTAATTAAAACAAAAGCCGCGTCGATGTTACACAATGCCTAGATGCAGCTGTGCCTATAACGTCGATGTTATAAGCACAGGACATTCCTATTGATTCGATTACTTGATGTTATTTTTGTGCAAAGTGAAAATATATCTCAGCAATTTCCCGTGTGTGGCGACGAATTTTTAATATATCTCGGCATTTTCCCGTCTGTTATTTCAGGCGGTGTATGACTAACCATGCCGCGATGTAAAAAAAAATATATCTCGGCAATTTCCCGTATGTGGCGACACGTGAACGAAGCTATGCTCCTCTCTCCACATTATTGTGACGACGTATAAATTAAATATTTCATCGTGACGATTGTCATCAAATGGACGAATTTTTAATATATCTCGGCATTTTCCCGTCTGTTATTTCAGGCGGTGTATGACTGACCATGCCGCGATGTAAAAAAAAATATATCTCGGCAATTTCCCGTATGTGGCGACACGTGAACGAAGCTATGCTCCTCTCTCCACATTATTGTGACGATGTATAAATTAAATATTTCATCGTGACGATTGTCATCAAATGGACGAATTTTTAATATATCTCGGCATTTTCCTGTCTGTTATTTCGGGCGGTGTATGACTGAACATGCCGCGATTTAAACAAAATATATATATATATCTCGGCATTTTTCCGTCTCTTATTTCGGGCGGTGTATGACTGACCATGCCGCGATTTAAAAAAAATATATGTCAATGGACTTGAAGTTACAGGCCTTTGAGAATTCATTTCGTTCTATAAAGGGCAACTTTCATCGCATTTTCTTCCCGTTTTTTTTCAACGGAGTCTAAAACTATGTTGGCGACTGTGAAAAATGAAATGATATATCGAATTTGATTTGAAAGAAAACTGTGTGAGAGGAAGACACCACGGGCCTACAAAACAGGCCTCAAAGCTATGCGAGTTAATAAAATGGTGGATATTTGTTTATATGAAGGCTCTCCCAGAATGGGTGGAGCTATGGTTCCCAGAATGGGTGGAGCTTTGAGGTTTTGTCTTCTCTGCAAGAACAACAACAAGAAGAAGAAGAAGAAGACGTGGTAACAACAACAACAGCAGAGTGCACTCTATGAGCAGCATCTGCGACGCGGCTAAAAATGTACATAAACGACACAGTTCTATGAAACAGTTTCACAGGAAGAGAATGCGATGCAATGCGATGAAGAAGAATCCATCTGTTCTGCCATTTGTGCTGGTGTCATCGATGGCAGTGTACGCTAACCTCATCAGGTGGGTTTACCATAATTTCTTGCATATACTGTGATAACAACGAAGTGAAACCGATCAGCAGCCCATCAGTATCTGCTCTATTCACGGTGCTTAAGTTAATCCTTCAAATCATTTAAAAACAACCCAACGTTGACGAAGCATGGCATACGAGGCCCGTTCAAAAAGTTCACGGAACGACGTACTCTCAAAGGTCTGAGGCCAAAATGTTTGTTTTTTTCCCCCCTTACACAACGGAAACAACAACTGGATAGGTAGGGCCGAGGCCTACGCTTACGTTTCGCTCCTGCATCTGCCACCGTTCATGATTATCAAAGTAGGCTTTACCCTGTTCACGATAAGGTAGAAATCAGTGAGGTGTATACGAAGAGATAAAAGGATGGCATTGACTTCGAGACGGTACGTGATAGTTGGCTGCGGCTGGCTGATGCCACATTTTTTTTTTTCCTAAGTGCCATGGATGCTGATGGATATAATAAAGGTATCGGCTGATCTCTCATCGTAATATTACCCGATGGAAATGAACTGTTTCTTTGTTTGTCATTTCCTGTGCAATAATGTCAAATTGATAAGTCAGACATCCTTTTCTATTGACAGCTGCGCTCCTTTTCAATGGCATCGTCTATTGATATGCATGTTCTTCTTTCATATAATTTTACACATGCACAATCAGTATTTCAACTCTTGCAGACATTGGAAAGGAAGTTGACTCACAGGCCAACTCTCTGGCTCAATCACAGGCCGACGCACAGGCGATGTAATTGTGAGTAGCATTTTTGCACAAGTGAAAATTGAAAATACACGTTTTTGGTATGTGGTTATGTTATTTAGTGTTTGTTTTGTCTCTAACAATATAAAATACAAAGTCAGGAGGTGACACTTTATACACAGTGTAAGTTGGATTCTATAAAGTGTCGCCTTTTTCTTGATTTTGTTCACACAAATCCAACCCACACCATATAGTCTCATAAAAAATGGCCAGAGTGGTGCTATGCCGATTCCTATTACGAATCCATTCATTTTTCAAAAGTATATCGTAGCGTTGTCATTTAAGTAGATTGCAATAAATACGTTGTTCATATACGCACTCTTCATTCTCATCTTTCTTCCTAACTCTTACTCGGACAAGCAAATCCCCTATGCCATCCATATTGGTACACTCTATCCATACACCACATCCTCCCTTCCGTGGATGTTCCACGGGTTTCGGCTAGTCTATATAATAATAGCGTAAGGACTCGACTTTGTTATCCCTTTTACGCCGCACCCAGTGACCCGATGCCCACGGCACTAATGGATTTACGATCTACGAACCGGGCTCTTTGTTTATCACCTACAGCCATACTCGAAAAATCTGAATTAGCCGACGTTGGGGCCCAAAAGCATCCGATTAACTGCCGATACGACGCCATCTTACGACGCCATCGTATTGGCGTCTGCTGGGCGAAGGCGAAGCGAGCCGTCCGCTGATTGGACAGTCGAGTGGTGTGAACATGGGTGGTGTGAACCAAATGGTCTTTTTATTCCCTTGAACATTTTAAATTAGGATATATAAGGAAACGTCTTTATCGTCATTTTAATAAAGTTAAATGGAGTGACGTTGTGATACTCGGGGTGCGTTGCTTAAATCCTCATAACTCAGAGAGGTGTAGCAGGTGGCGAGACGTAAGGAAGCTTAAAGATAACGAGCTGAAAACAGACGAACGATATGTCAATCCCTTTCTACACCAAACGGAAATAAAAGTATGAGAGCGGGCAGGCATGGCCTGAGCACTTCGATCAGAGAGGACTGATTGGACTTAACTTAAAGAGAAAAAATTGGAGCTTAACGGAAGAAGAAGATCCCATGAGCGCTCCCCTATGCCATCCATAATGGTACACTCTATCCATACACCACATCCTCCCTTCCGTGGATGTTCCACGGGTTTCGGCTAGTCTATATAATAATAGCGTAAGGACTCGACTTTGTTATCCCTTTTACGCCCTATTATCCCTGTTCAAAGTTGCATAAGGACTATATGGATACCCTTCATGGTTGTGTGTGTGTGTGTGTGTGTGTGTGTGTGTGTGTGTGTGTGTGTGTTTGTGTGTGTGTGTGTGTGTGTGTGTGTACACACACCACATGGTGAAATGCATGCGGACACCCCCTTCTAATTAGTGGATTGGGCTGATTCAGCCACACGCATTGCTGACAGGTATATATAATCAAGCACACAGCCATGCAATCTCCATAGACAAAAACTTGCAGTAGAACGGGCCGTACTGAGGAACTCGGTGACTTTCAACGTGGCACCGTCATAGGATGTCACCTTTCCAACAAGTCAGTTCATCAAATTTCTCCCCTGCTGGAGCTGCCCTGGTCAATTGTAAGTGCTGTTATTGTGAAGTGGAAACGTCGAGGAGCAACAACAGCTCAGCCGCAAAGTGGTAGGACACACAAGCTCACAGAACGGGACTGCCGAGTGCTGAAGCACGGAGTGCGTAAAAATTGTCAGTCTTCGGTTGCAACACTCACTACCGAGTTCCAAAAAGCCTCTGGAAGCAGCGTCAGCACAACAACTGTTCGTCGGGAGCTTCATGAAATGGGTTTCCATGGCCGAGCAGCCGCACACAAGCCTAAGATCACCATGAGCAATGCCAAGCGTCAGCAGGAGTGGTGTAAAGCTCGCCGCCATTCGACTCTGGAACAGTGGAAATGCGTTCTCTGAAGTGATGAATCATGCTTCACCGTCTGGTAGTCCGATGAACGAATCTGAGTTTGGCGGATGCCAGGAGAAAACTACCTGCCCAAATGCATATTGCCAACTTTGAAGTTTTGTGGAGGATGAATAATGGTCTGGCGCTGTTTTTCCTGGTTCGGGCTAGGCCCCTTAGTACCAGTGAAAGGAAATCTTAACACTAAAGCATACAATGACATTCTAGACGAGTGTGTGCTTCCAACTTTGTGTCAACAGTTCGGGGAAGGCCCTTTCCAGTTTCAGCATGATGATGCCCCCGTGCATAAAATGAAGTCCACACAGATATTGTTTGTTGAGATCGGTGTGGAAGAAGTTGACTGGCCTACACAGAGCCCTGACCTCAACCCCATCGAACATCTTTGGTATGAATTGGAACGCCGACTGCGAGCCAGGCCTAATCTCCCAACATCAGTGACTGACCTCACGAATGCTCTTGTGGCTGAATAGAAGCAAATCCCCGCAGCAATGTTCCAACATCTAGCGGAAAGCCGTCCCAGAAGAGTGGAGGCTGTTATATCAGCAAAGGGGAGACCAACTCCATATTAATGCCCATGATTTTGGAATGAGATGTTTGACGAGCATATACGGGTGTGATGTTCGGGTGTCCACATACCTTTGGCCATGTAGTATATATATATATATATATATATATATATATATATATATATATATATATATATATATATATATATATATATATATATATATATATATATATATATGTAGCCATTTTTGCATATTTAGATGTATTGGACTGCTGAAGCAGTTTCTTGGCTATTGGGCACAATCCTGGACGGGGCACTACTCCGATGCAGGATCCTTGAATGGCTCATTCTTCCCAGTAAGCTCGTACTAATTTTTCCGACCACGGAAGGATGACAGGCTGAGCCAATCCACCTGGTGTTAATTCAATGGAAACACAGAGGCTTGAACTCAGGACCTTGCAATGTTAAGCCAGCCACCTGAACTGTTAAGTCAAGCCAACACCAGGCTTTTATATATATATATATATATATATATATATATATATATATATATATATATATATATATATATATATATATATATATATATATATATAATTATATATTGTTATAGATCGCGGTTAGATGTTATAGACCGAGCGGTGGTGTAAGACCGCGACCTAACAAAACTCACCCGATTCCACCCGAACTTTGGCCGTATCGCACCGTAGCTGCCCAATGGGGAAAAGACAAAGGCGACGAATGCAAAGAGGAAAAAGAAGGCAAAGAAAGGTTTGGAAATACGACTGAATTTATTGGCTATTTACACACAAGCAAAAAGAAAGCAATCAAGGTTTATTTACAACACATAAGACGCAGGTGACACAGGGAAAATACTAGCTTATACAGACTTAATTAACCCAGGACAGAACAAACAAAAGACGGACTCACGCGGGGAATTGCAGGAGGTGGATGGCTGGAGGTGAACGCTTGGTGGAGCCAACGCGGAGCTTGGTGGAGCTGAACGCTTGGTGGAGCCAACGCGGAGCTTGGTGGAGCTGAACGCTTGGTGGAGCCAACGCGGAGCTTGGTGGAGCTGAACGCTTGGTGGAGCCAACGCGGAGCTTGGTGGAGCCAACGCGGAGCTTGGGGGATTGGTGTGACGGGTTCTCTCTCCTTCCTTAGTCCCACCCAGTCCAACAACTTCCTCTCGTGCTTCAGGACTCTTTCTCTTTCTTTCTTGGTCCCTCACTCTTTACCACCGACTCCTCACCGCAACCAACGCAACCACTTGACCACCACCTCCACTGACTGACTCTTCACCACTCTGCACTTGACGACCGACTCCCAACCAACTCAGACCAACTCAAAGTCCAACTCCAGGCCTTTCTGTCTTCTGCTCTCCTCTGTAAAAACGCATCTCTCCTGGCCACACCCCTGCCTTGGGTTATATAGGCCCCCGCCCCTCAACCTTTGCGAACCTCCCCGGCCGCTCTTCCTCCGCCCTCTGTAGCCAAACCCCTGGCTCATGGTTGGTCGAGCGGGGCTGGTTCACTCCTCCCCTCTCTGACGAGGTGGGGAAACGCCTTCCTTCCCCCAACCCTGCCTCGTGGTCAATGGCGGCAATTGGATCGGAGGTAATATGGGCAATCGAGGGCTCAGCGGTGACGAGAGGGGATGTAATATGGGATGGAGATTTTGGGGATGGGAAGGAAAGGGGATCTATTCTCTTTCACTGGTGCAATGGAGTATTTCAATTAATGGAAGACACAGCCTTACGCTAATACACATAATAAGGATATAACTGTCAAAAGAAAGGATATATCGTGTCCTGCATGTATGTTTTATGGACTAACTACGGAAACGCCCTTTGACCTTTATACAACCACAAACGGAGGGAGGAGGGGTGATATTTTACAACAACCTTTTACAACAACATTTTACCACAACAACAAAATAAAAAAACATTCTCATATCCACAACACTGCACCCTCCTCCCCTTAGGCACGTCCCGGGCCTATTACTTTTACCTTAGTGTGGCATGTAGGTGTAGTTCCCTCTACTTTTAGCCTGACCCTGAGTGCGACAGTTTTAAAACATAAATAAATGTGTCCCGCTGCTCCATTGCACCCTGCCTAACAGACTTACGCCCACAGTTAACCGAATTGCGGAATGGTCTTCAAACTACACACTGACGGTGGGAAGCATTATTTACAATTGACGCTATTTTTATTTACAAAACTAACCCAGGACCTGTAATTGTTCTTTCTGGGGGGAGGACAGTCTGCTCTGCATCAATGCACCATGAAAGCACCTATAACGCACCAACACACCCTCAAGCACCAATCAGTGCAGTCACCACTGTTCATCAATAAAATAAATCCAACAAACCCAAACCCTGCAGGTGATCTCTTGCTCTTCGGCTCCCTCTGCTGGTTATTATTTGTTCTTCCAGATGTTGTCATTCTTTTGCTTTGCTTACTGGCGGCCTATTTTCAATAAAGTGTGCCCAATGTGTCCTTTTTTTATTTGATTTTATTTATGGCCCACAGGGCCGACTAGTGTGGTTCACCTGTGGGGCATCGGTGCCCTGTGGCCAAGGTCCGCCAGCAAGATTTCGGGCCCTCATGGCCGGTTCCAGCAGAGGGGCCTTGCCCCAACCCATGGGGTCCATAAGTGGTGCTCGGCCACTGACATGTGGTCCATAACGTGGTGCATCGATGCAGACAGCTGGTTCTGGGAATTTCGGGCGCACAATGGCCGACCCACGCACGCTCCCCTCGGCGCCCAACGGCGCTCAGGTCCTCATGTGGGAGACAAAAAGGGGGGACAAGACAGATGAGCGAGGGGTAAGGTCTCAAGGGTACACGTCAAAAAGGCAATGCAAGGCAAAATGCGTACGGAGGGCGAAGTGAGAAAGCTCGTCCCTACCGTACGTCACCCCCCTGTCACCTAGCCTACCCTTGCCCTTACGCCATATGTACAAAATCTACACATTACCAATTCGTCACTACTGTCACGTCTTCCCCATATTTCCCCTATACCAAATTCGTCACCACAATCCCTCTACTTCAAAAATTTGCCATCATCAATTCATCATCAATCCTCATAAGGAGGAAGAGATGGAATTACGCACAATGTCACACCCACGTCATGATGCGTCTCACATTCCAAACATTTGCACAGTAAAAATAATTAAACATGGCATGGTGTGGAGTACCTGTCACCTCAGGTGAGTGGATGCAGATGGTGCGAGGAGATCCTTCATCCTAACTATCCTCTAAATGATTTTAACACACTTTACACTACCCGGGTTCTTTCTCCGGCCAAACCATTGGCCCTCTTACACTATGGGTTCTAAAAACCAATTCCCATTGGCCAAACTGTGGTGCTTCTCAATTTGGGGTCTCACTCCCCCGATTCATCTCCCGGTGCTCTAGCACAATTTCTGGGCTGCGACGTGTACCTCTCCCAGTGGGTCTACCCACCTGCACACCTCCACCACTGCAGTTGCCACCCGAGCTTACCTAGCTCCTCACCCTAACCTATCTAACTGGGGCAGGCCCCTCCTGGCTCTGTCACCCCACTCGGTGCCCTCTGGCACTGGGCTACCCGGGTCCGTCCTCCGGATCCTCGGGCCCCATCCACAACAACTACTACCGGCTCCCAGAGCCCACCTGCGGCCTCACCTGGCCGACATCCTCACAGTGGTGGAGTGCTCAAACAACTACACACACTAACAGGCTACACGCCCAGCCATTTCCACAACACTAATGCACCCATCCACAGACCATTCTTTCACCCGCCCCACAGATGCCAATATCCAAACCACAATTTACCTGTACCCTCTACCTAACACTTACACTACCCGCCCCGGGTATCCGTGATGGGGGTCCACTCTTCCCCCATTCACACCTTCGCACCATCCACTCCACTCCACAATTTCCACCATACTCACTCCACGACCATCCATTCCAATCCTCCAGACCATTTATTCCATACACCTGCCTTTCATTCACCTGTCGTTGCACACCTGTGCAATCCTACCTGGTGCCACCTGCACCCTCCTCCTCTTCCTGGACCATTTGGTCAACACAACACGCAATCACCACTACTCCCTCATACACTGCTCCATTCACCTGTTCAGTTGCACACCTGTGCAATCACACCTGTTCAATTCTCACCTGTTCAATCCTCACACACACGGCATCATCTCAGCTAACTTCTCCCCTCTGAAACTTGCGCTTCCCAGTCGTCCCTTTAAACTATTGTGCTCCCACGTCATTATAATCCACACTAATCTACCTGCGTCCCCACTACAGGTATCAGTCACTAACTAAACTTAACGTTACCTAAGGTCATCTTCTCTAGATCCCTACACACAATATCCTAACCCACCCGGGCTAGTTTTCACTGCCATACACCCCATAAGCTATTGCGCATTTGCCCCCACATGGGAAGGATGGTGGATTTGCCATCCCACCACATCGGGGGTCTCTCACTACCAATTTCGCTCGTCCAAATCCAACAATTCAAAAATTTTCCATTTACTGCCAATTCTATTCACTTTTCTAAATTTCGTTTCAAATCACTACTATCACTATCACCATCACCCGTCTACTTATTACATCCTCTCGGTGCGCCAATTCACATCTACAGCCCGGCTTCGTAAAGCCAAGCAATGGATGCTGGTTGTTTTGTGCCAGCGGCTGGATACATCCCGCATTCGGTGCAGGGAAGGAGGTTTACCCGGGCCGAGATCCCACGCACCATCTCGGCACGGAGCCATCCCATGGCTCGATCTCGGCCTGCCGGAATGCCTCACCAAAAAGTGGTCGCCATGACGACCCTTTCTATCGGGCTGCCAGCTCCGCCTAGTGGAGCACGGACGCGGCCGTTCAAAGCGAGGCCCAGCGTGGATCGCGCACGGCGGTCCTTTCGAACCCGCCGTGGCTCGGATCTCCGCTGGTTCTCGCGGCACGCGAAGCCCGGCACGCACCGAGGGCCCGATCCGGCTAAAAGTCGACCTAACCTTTAACCCGGTTACCGTCGACGCTTCACCTGCAGGCTTACATGCATACGCTACCTCTTTCTTGCTCATACATGCAGCCGTTCCCATTCTCCTCGTACCTTTTCTTTCACACCTCGGTACACTCACTCCGCTCACCGACTTGGTCACACACCTGACCACCGAACACTTTGGCACACATTCGTTGCTCGCACACCTCACCAATACACCGCTTCGCGCCCCTTTCTCGGTCACCTCCTTTGTGACGATCACAGGTGTGCTCTCACTCGCACACCCAACCACGTGTCTCACTACCAATTCCAGCGTGCATTCCCACTCACGCTCTACCATTCCAGGTGTGCATCCTTCTATTCCAGGTGTACATCCTCGCTCACCTGCCACAACCAACTCACGCTCCGTTTCACTCTCACTACTCTCACCTCCACTCTTGACAGCGCACTCACCTTTACTCTCGACGGCACACTCTTTCCTCATGCACCCGTCCGTTACACACCTTTCTCGCGCACACCCTCCCGTTACATCCTCTGTAACACTCACCACAGGCGTACACTTCCTCGTTACATCCTCTGTAACACTCACCACAGGTGTACACTCTCTCGTTACTTCCTCCGTAACACTCACCACAGGTGTACACTCTTTCGTTACTTCCTCCGTAACACTCACCACACCGCGCTTCCATGTACCCCCTCGCACACGCGCTCCGACCGGCTCACTCCTGACGGCACACTCACTCCTCGGCGTGCACTTTTTCCTCACACACCCCATGGTCGGACATTCTCGCACACCTCTTTTTTTGCACACCTGACCTGTCACACACTTCACCAACGGCCTTTCACGAACACCCGGATCCAAACCAATCCCCAAGCCGACTGAATCTCCCCTCACATCATGTACATTGCCACTCACCTCCGTACCTCGTCGCACCTCCTCCGCCACCTGCAAACTTTTTATTTGGTTAGTGAGCACCGCATCATGATTTGAACACAGACCTTGTACATATTCCATGACTTCCTCCTTTATCTCCCTCTTAGTTTCTGTCCGTCCCTTCTTAATTTCACTCACCTCTTCTCCCACTTCCTCTAGTTTTTGTTTAACCTCTTTTATTTCTCGGTGCGTCCCCTCAAGTTCGTCCTCTAAGGCTACCGTGACCGTCTCTATGTGCATCCTCACCTGCCGGTCCTTTGTCTCCATTATCTCTGTCACCTCCTCCACCCTCATTGTCAGTTCCTCCCGTACTATCTGACATTGCCTCTGCGTCGCTATTAATTCGTTTTTAATTTCTTTTTGTGTCGCCTTTAACCCTCCTAGTACCGCAGTGTTCTTTTGAACCTGCTCCACTAACTTAGTTTGTCCCTCTGTCAGCTGCTCCACCTCCTCCGTCAGATCTTCTATTCCCCCTTGTAACTTAGCCGTATTATTCCTCACTTCTTTCTCTATACGCTTTTCGCCTCGCTTTACCTCCTCGCGCAGCCCCGAGACCTCCTCACTCACCCCTCGTCGTATTTCCTCCATCTGGTTCCCCATCTGTTCGATTTCCCGGGCGGATTGTTCCCCTATTTCCCGCAATTTGTCCTCCATCCTATTTTCTAACCCCATTAACCCATTTTTCACCCCCTCTAACTGATTCTCCTGGGCAGCCATTCTATTTTCCACCCCCGTTAACCCATGTTTCACCCCTTCTATCCCATTGTCTAACCCCTCAAATTTCTTGTCTAACTCCTTAAAATTATTGTCTAACCCCTTAAAATTATTGTCTAACCCCTTAAAATTATTGTCTAACCCCTCAACGGTACCCCTTGCTTCGTCCCTCATTACCCCCATTTGGTTTCCCATTACCCCCATTTGGCCCTCCATCCTATCCATTTTTGCATTCAGTTGGGTCAAGAATAATCTGAGGTCAAACCCGGTTTGCCCAGCGTCCCCAGCCGCCACCGCAGGCTCGCCCTCCGCGGCGCCGCTATTTTGGGACCCTTCAACCACGTGAGCGAGCGCGCCATTTTGCGCGCCTGATATTCCCGCAACCACATTGCCATTTTCCTCCTCCCTTTCTTCCACATACATTTCCCCGAGGTCCTGGGTCGATTCTACCCCGTCTATCTCTCCCACCGGCATCCCGTCGCCTTGAACAGCCATGGCGCGATTTCAAAATTCGGATTTTTATACAACAAACAAATTTCGGCTTTATAATTTCGAGCGCGTAAACGCGCTCCGGGTCCGATCTCACTCCTCGACACCAATTGTTATAGATCGCGGTTAGATGTTATAGACCGAGCGGTGGTGTAAGACCGCGACCTAACAAAACTCACCCGATTCCACCCGAACTTTGGCCGTATCGCACCGTAGCTGCCCAATGGGGAAAAGACAAAGGCGACGAATGCAAAGAGGAAAAAGAAGGCAAAGAAAGGTTTGGAAATACGACTGAATTTATTGGCTATTTACACACAAGCAAAAAGAAAGCAATCAAGGTTTATTTACAACACATAAGACGCAGGTGACACAGGGAAAATACTAGCTTATACAGACTTAATTAACCCAGGACAGAACAAACAAAAGACGGACTCACGCGGGGAATTGCAGGAGGTGGATGGCTGGAGGTGAACGCTTGGTGGAGCCAACGCGGAGCTTGGTGGAGCTGAACGCTTGGTGGAGCCAACGCGGAGCTTGGTGGAGCTGAACGCTTGGTGGAGCCAACGCGGAGCTTGGTGGAGCTGAACGCTTGGTGGAGCCAACGCGGAGCTTGGTGGAGCCAACGCGGAGCTTGGGGGATTGGTGTGACGGGTTCTCTCTCCTTCCTTAGTCCCACCCAGTCCAACAACTTCCTCTCGTGCTTCAGGACTCTTTCTCTTTCTTTCTTGGTCCCTCACTCTTTACCACCGACTCCTCACCGCAACCAACGCAACCACTTGACCACCACCTCTACTGACTGACTCTTCACCACTCTGCACTTGACGACCGACTCCCAACCAACTCAGACCAACTCAAAGTCCAACTCCAGGCCTTTCTGTCTTCTGCTCTCCTCTGTAAAAACGCATCTCTCCTGGCCACACCCCTGCCTTGGGTTATATAGGCCCCCGCCCCTCAACCTTTGCGAACCTCCCCGGCCGCTCTTCCTCCGCCCTCTGTAGCCAAACCCCTGGCTCATGGTTGGTCGAGCGGGGCTGGTTCACTCCTCCCCTCTCTGACGAGGTGGGGAAACGCCTTCCTTCCCCCAACCCTGCCTCGTGGTCAATGGCGGCAATTGGATCGGAGGTAATATGGGCAATCGAGGGCTCAGCGGTGACGAGAGGGGATGTAATATGGGATGGAGATTTTGGGGATGGGAAGGAAAGGGGATCTATTCTCTTTCACTGGTGCAATGGAGTATTTCAATTAATGGAAGACACAGCCTTACGCTAATACACATAATAAGGATATAACTGTCAAAAGAAAGGATATATCGTGTCCTGCATGTATGTTTTATGGACTAACTACGGAAACGCCCTTTGACCTTTATACAACCACAAACGGAGGGAGGAGGGGTGATATTTTACAACAACCTTTTACAACAACATTTTACCACAACAACAAAATAAAAAAACATTCTCATATCCACAACAATATATATATATATATTGTTGCGAATATGGAATTTGGCCTCCATATCCGCTTGTAAATATTCCCCTATTTTCCCCCAATACTCCCCAACTATCCCCAATCCCCCATTCCCTAGTCCCATTGTCTGTAAACAACAATCAGTAGAGCCGACCTTCCCCTTATTCCCCCATTAAATGTCGTGCCCAGGTCCACCGCACCACACGTAGACAACTTTCGGACATCTTGCTAGTTATTCTTAGTCTATGTCAGTTAAGGCCTCGTTTCCATTAATTATGACTCTTCGTTGCACCAGAATGTGATTATATGGCACCAGTAGTGAGTTTAGGACCTTTCCCATACCTCCTTCCATCTTCTTCCCCAACAATTACAACAACAACAGAGGAGATGGCGGCGGCGCGGGGGAGGATGCGTCCTCACACCGGCTCGATTAGCGCCATTGACCACGCGCTCCACGGGGTTACCACGGAGGGGCTGGCTGTCAGCTCCTCCTCAAGGGCGGAGCCTGGTAACCCCCCGCACCCAATCGGAAGGGCGGACCGATTCCATCTGGGGCGGCGCTAACGAGCCGAGGGCGTGTCACTCCCCGCCGGATATACGCGGCCCCGCGCCGGATGTGACGTGAGATGCGCCCCGCCTCAAAAAGAACGTTGCCTGCGATCGCTGAGAGGAAGAGAACCCGCCTGTGAAAGAACGTTACCTCCGAGCGCTGTGACCTCCCCGCATCTTTGGACCGGACCGAACCGTGTGGATTCTGCCCCGAGCCCAGGCGCACCTGGAGCCACCGATACCTGCCTTTCCCCGCCATCAACCCCCGTGTGAGTCAGCCGTTGTCCCGTTTATCTGTCGTCTGTCCGGGGTTAATGTAAGAGTGTGTCTAAGTGCCTGTCTTCCTGTAATATACCTCTAGCCCCTGTAATCTAACCTTTTCCGTACGAATATAATTGAGAATCGAAACATTGGTGTCTGTCATTATAATCCAGCCGTGTGTCTTCTTTTTCCTTATTGAGCCAGCGTGGCGCGGCTTCGTCAACGTTCGAGTACAATCGGGTAATTTGTGCGGACACGACGGCCATTCCGCTCGGCCCATCTTAACATCAAAGTCGTGTCTGTAACAATATGATACATCGTGGCCAAACATATTGGCACCCTTGCACTTTTTCCAAATAAACTCACAATTTTCTCTAAAAACAAGTTGAAATTTGGTCTCCACAATTCTTTATTTCACTGCAATTATTACAGAACATTTGTTTTGGATTCAGAACGTTTGTTTTTGATTCAGAACTTAAAATATCCTTTAAAATCAGAAAATATAAAGAAATGGCATTGACAAAATTATTGACACCTTAGACTTAATATTTGGTAGCCTTTGGACAAAATAACTGCAGTCAAGCGTTTCCTATAACCATGAATGAGCTTCCTACACCTCTCTACTGGCAGTTTGGCTTACTCTTCTTGTGCAAACTGCTCAAGTTCTCCCAAATTTGAAGGGTGCCTTCTCCCAACTGCTGTTTTCAGATCTCCACAAAGGTGTTCAATGGGATTTAAATCTTGACTCATTGCTGCCCACTTCAGAACAATCCAGCGTTTTGTCTTGAACCATTCCTGAGTGATTTTTAAAGTGTGTTGGGGTCATTGTCCTGTTGCAAGACCCATGACTTTCGATGGAGACCCAGCTACCTGACACTGGGTTGAACATTGCGCTCGAAAATGCCTTGGTAATCTCCTGATTTCATGATGTCATGCATACATTCAAGGCACCCAGTACCAGAGGCAGCACAGCAACCCCAAAACATCACTGGACCTCCTCCATGTTTGACTGTAAGGAAGGTGTTCTTTTCTTTGAAGGCTTAATTTTGTTTTCTGTAAACATAGAGATGATGTGCTTTACCAAAAAGCTCGAATTTAGTCTCATCTGTCCACAGGACATTCTCCAAGAAGGATTTTGGCTTGTTCAGGTGTGTTTTGACAAACTCCAGTCAGGCTTTCTCAGCAGTTGGGTCCTCCTGGGTCTTCTACCATATAACTTTTTTTTCATTGAGTTTACAACGGATGGTGCGAGTTAAAACTGTTGTACCTTGTGCCTGAAGGTCAGCTTGAATCTGTTTGGCTGTTGATTGAGGTACTTTATCCATCATTCGGACAATCCTTTGATGCAATCTTTGATCGAGTTTTCCCTTCCGGCCACGTCCAGGCAGGTTGGCTACAGTGTCATGGGCCTTATACATGGGCCTTATACGTACTTCTTGATAACATTGCATACGGTGGACACATAAACATCAAGGTTGTATCCTTCAGATTGTCCATTCTTGGCTACAATCTTGTGTCTGACCTCCTCAGACAATATTCTTTGGTTAGCCAAACACAGTGACACACAACAGCAGAATGACTCCTTTTCTCTATTCAAACTGGTTTAATGAGTGATTTTTATATTGCAGGCACCTGCAACTCACCATAGTTCAATTGAGTGAATTGTTGAGTTCAATTCCAAAGAAAAGGAGAATCACCTGCTTGAAATCTAATTATTTCTAACAACTTCCAAAAGGTGCCAATAATATTGTCTGGGCCATTTTAGGATTTCTGTGTGGAATAAGCTGGGATTTATTAATTTTTTAAAGCTTTTTTGGTTTTGTTCCACTGCAAACCAAATAAATACATTTGTGGATACCAAAATATTTTTTAATTTCAACAATTTTCTGGAAGAAATGGTGCATTATTTGAAAAAAGTGCAAGGGTGCCAATATTTTTGGCCACCACTGTATATCATTTCATATATTTGTGCATGGCGACAATACTGGGTACATGGCTACATGTGCATGGCTACAATACTAAGTATTACATCTGAGTGGATAAATAAAGTTTCAGGAAACAGTAAGTATGCTGTATTATGTTGTTCTGTATGTATTGGAGTATCCGAATTTGAAGCATCAGACCTGCTGCATGCTTCGTTTTCACCAAAATGAAAACGAGAGTGCACTTCACATGCTGGATTCATGCATAACGGAACTCCGGAGGACACAGACACGAAAACAAGTTCTGACGTCATCCATAAATGTGTGGGCGTCTGCCAGCGAGTGACTGCTTTGCTATCACAACAAACGATACCTGAGTTACACATAATCAAGTTTCGAGCGATGCGGGTTTCTTTTCACTTTCGCTGGGATATGATTCGTGCATAATGGGGCGGACACGAAAAAAAATTCAACAAGATTATTGCGAAAAAAGTAAACTTTCTGATTGATCGATTGAATAAGCACCAAGGGCATTCTTGTTAAAGTATTTCTTAACCTACACACCTAGTTCATTTCACGAGTCCTTGATTTGAAAATGAAATTGACATCACAATTATTGTGAATTTGGTGGACACCAAGCGTTATGCACGAATCACTTATTTTTCCACGCATTGCACATTTCAAGGAATTTTAGAAAATGTAAAAAAAACAACACCAGGAGACATACTAGACATCAAACATTCCATTTAATTACAATTTTAATCATAAATGCATCTTTTTTATTTAAAGACAATGAAATAAAAATTGACATAGTGAGAATGTAACATTTTATTTCGAAAATATGCCATTTTTGTCTTGTTTACTCGAGCATCGCAAATCTAAGTGCATGATATAAATTGAAATGAGGTTTTTACAGGTCATCAAGACTATTTGCTACAACGTAAAACCATAGGTGTCTTTTCATTCAGTTCATTTTTTTTAATTGAGGGCATTTTATTTCATCTGTGTAAAAGTGTACCCAGTATTGTAGCCATGCACATATACATCAACTTAACGGAGAAATATGATGATGGAGTTAATCTACTTTATATTGACTAGGACACCCGTTCCTTACGGGAGCAGCAGGATGGGTAATTCCTCTCTGGGGTATATAGATGACAGTAGATCTACAGTCAGGCCTCAAGAACATCAGGGTGTGTTCATTTCCCAAGTTTCTTGTAGTGTGCTCGCCAAGTGGTTTCATCACTCGAGTAAGGACTTCATTACCGTGAATAAGGAACGGCTGGCTTGGCAAGCGCTGCCTAGCTGCTTGGTAACTGAACACACCTCGGGTTTCCTCCCTTTCATTTTCATGTTAAACACCATTAGTGACTGTTTCAAATAGGTAATCAAATGTGTTTGCTGTTTATAACATTTTTACTTCTGGTAAGGGGTGCTCCCACCAAAACGGCACGATAAGCTATTGTTACGTTTGTGGAGGGGTAGGTAAAAGGATCCCATCAGAAAGGTAGAACTGTATAATTAATAGCATGGATAATGTGATGCGTAGAAGAAATCTACGTGATGCGTAGAAGATGCCAACTACAAGCAAAGCAGTTTCTCGGACTAAGCCCCGTCCCCAATGGACCTCATAGGCAAAAGGCCCTGCCCACGAGCGAGGCAGAGAATCAAGGGGGCGGTCAGAAAGGCCATCAGGCCACGCCCCGAGGGACATAATTGGGCTGTAGGACGTGGACGGGGCGAACTGCGAGGAAAACGATTCGATTGGTTCTCAGGAGTGAAGAAGGAGAATGCGCTTTTGGTGGTAGATTGGTGAAGAAGGCTAGCCATCTTGGTGCCGATTGGATATGGTGTGCTTTTGAGGAGAGCTGGTGTAACAATTGTGAAGGAAATTCGACTGCCGGGCTCATGGTGGGCTGAATGCTGCACTGTTGTTACGTATTACCTCCCCAAACCCCGGTTACGGTGCACCTCTGAGTCTGGAGCGGGAACACGGAAGAAATATTTGTTATTTTGAGTGTTATAATAAACCATGGTAAAACCACACCAATGCAATTGTAGAACAAAACAACTAATTGCATTAAGAACTCTCACATACACAATAATAACACTATGAAAGAGAGTACAATGAAAATATCAATTGCATCAAATGTACAATACATATGATGGCACCATCATTCCCCAATGCTCTCGAAGCAATGAACTCACGACACGCCAAACGTGAGTGGAATGTAACATTCCCCAAAGTCCATGCACGGATCCCCACGCTGGTTGAAGTCATGCAGAATGACGAGAACAGGCAGGTATCGGAACGACGGCAGATGAGTTACGAGGTGAGAGGTCGATATGGGAATTGAGCCAATATGTAAGCCAATGGCAATCAACGCGATGAGGTCGATATGGAAATCCCAATGACAAAACAAGATGCACCAAGCGGACAGTCTCTTCGAAGACAAAATGCTTGATTTTTATCCAGCAATAACTCACGCTTGGTAATAAAACCTGATGCAGGTTTAATTGCACTCGCAATAGTATGTGCCGATGTCACGGGCAATCCCTGCCACGGGAAGCCTCAACTCATTCAAGACCAATATCAAAAGTTCGCTCGCAGCCCCGATTTGACTTTACGGCTGAATCTGTATCTTTATTCCATCATTGCTTTGGATATCAAATCTTTCCTCTTCTCCAATGGCTTGATCTCTGACCATAAATTTGGTTTCAGACCAGGCCACTCTACTCAGGACATGCTGCTTCTGCTGTCTCAAAAAAGGATGGAGGTCATCAATGCCGAACAGGAAATTAGAGCTGTCTCCCTTGACATATCACATGCCTTCGATACAGTCTGGCACCCCACTCTGCTCACCAAACACTCCTCCTTTGGTATCCAGGGAAATCTCCACGCATGGCTTGCGGACTTCCTCTCTCGTCGTAGTCAACGTGTGGCCCTGAATGGGTTTCTCTCATCTCCCCTCCCTGTTTAGGCTGGAGTTCCCCAAGGCAGCGTTCTGGGCCCTGTGCTTTTTCTGGTCTTCACCAATGATCTCTCTGACTCTCTTGAAAATCCTCTCTACCTCTTTGCTGATGACACCACTGTCTGCCGCTCCATTCCTCATCCTTCAGATCGGCAGTCTGCAGCCTCCTCACTCTCTGCAGACATGGACAAAATCACAGACTGGTCAAACAACTGGAACATGTCTTTCAATCCTGACAAATCTCACACTCTTACTATGTCTCTCCAAAAAGACCGACTGGACAACCTTCCCATCTACTTTCTGAACAATCCTCTCCAGGAAGTTTTGTCACTCAAGCTTTTGGGTCTCACTATCTGCCATGATCTTTCCTGGGAAAACCACATTTCCAATGTGGCCACCAAAGATAGTCGCCGACTGGGCATCCTCGGTCATGTGAAGTCCTTCCTTGGCACACCTGAGCTCCTCACCACATACAAGGCTTTCATCCGCAGCTCAATGGAATACTGTTCTCCCTTCTGGGCCGGTGTTCCTGCCTCACATCTAGCTCGCCTTCACGCTGTTGAAACCAAAGCTTTCAGAATCATTGGAATCTCCCGTGATGAAGCTAACTCCGAGGGCCTTTCACTTACTCACCGCAGGCAGGTTGGTGGTCTTTCTGTCTTCCACCAACTCCTCTCCAGCCTTGCTCCCCCAGCTCTCTCTGGACTCTGTCCTCCAAATATTCCTATAGGTCGCACAAGATCTGCCTGCAACCCTCTTATGGTTAAACCGCCAAAATCAAGACTCTCTGCTCACCTTCACTCCTTCATTCCTTTTTACTCCCGCCTCTGGAGCAAACTCCCTCACTCTCTTCAATCCCACTCCTCCATCCGAGTCTTTAAAACAGCTGTTCACCACCATCTCTTATCTTCCCCCATCCAAAACCTTGATCTTTGCAACCCCCGCTAATTTCACCCCAGATCCACTTTTTTGAAATACCAACTTCTTTCCTGGAAGTCCTTGCAGTGTCCTTGTGTTTTATACTTCTCCCACCCTCCCCCCCCCCTTCCCACGCCTCCTCCCCCAAAGCCCTCTTCCTCTCACAGATCTCGCGATGTCCATGCTCTCAAATGTTGTGTTTGTGCTTCCCCTTCTCTCCCCATCTTGTCTACCGCTACCCTTATTATATGTTTTGCGTGTCTGTTTGATTTGTTGTGTGATAAATGTTAGCTCTTTTACGAGCCTCGATCCCATCATATACAAAAAAAAAAAAAAAAAAAAATCTCTCATGGCTGTCTCCTCTCTGCCAAGCTCCTCCTTCCCTCTTCCGGCCTCTTTGCCACATATTCCTTTTTCCTGCACAAACACTTATTTTACCTTTTGCTAAAGTCATCTCCATTTCACACAAAAATCTTAACAACAATATTACCTGAAACTAAAAATCCTCGAAGTAAATCATCAACAACAAAGGCGTAAGTGACGGATCCGTAACACTGTTCATCCCAAGGGTGAAGGGGAGGGAAAACCTTGAGGAACATGGAAGGAGGGCGTCTGCCCCACTTGCCTCCGACATGCGGGCTTTTTATCGGCAGTCACCATATTGTGCACGACGGTGCGGGAGATCTTGGGTTTCGTCATTGCCACAACTCTCTTCCTCAGAAAGACATTTTGGAAACAGATAAATGTATCTACAAAAGGGGTTTTACTTTCATTTTATTTCCCCAGTGTGCGTGTTCGAGTCAGTGCGTGAGGTATCTCTGTAGGTATTAATTTTTACCACAACCTTTTTATCTGTCCGCGGTTATTTTCATTAAAGTATTTGATTGTTGAATTTATTGTTGTGCTTGCACGTTTTGTGGTTTCGGTATCGACCCATGTGCTTCGTATAGACAAACGCTCCGTGTCTCTTCTTTCCCTGTGAATGCCATAACCGTCAAAAGATTGAAGCTTACCTCAGGAGTTAAAGCAGTTCGGCTATTCGTCCAAGGCTGGTCTTAACTAGCTATGGACATGACACTATTTATACATGTTAACAGGGCATTTGTTCAAGAGGGAAAAACCCCTTGGGAAAGTGGGATATTATTAGTATAAATATTGTTTTGTAATTACATTAATATTATGATATTAAATTTTGTGTCGTTGTTACATTTGTTATTAGAAGCGTCCTTGGAAAAAGGCGACGATAAAGCTATCGTAACACGGATATACTGTCGTGGCCCAAAATATTGACACCCTTGCATTTTTTCAAAAAAGACACCATTTCTTCAAGAAAATTGTTGAAATTAAAAGATATTTTGGTATCCACAGATGTATTCCTTTGGTTTGCAGTGGAACAAAACAAAAAAGCTGAAAAAATTACTAAATCTTAGCTTACTCCACACAGAAATCCTAAAATGGCCCAGACAATATTATTGGCACCTTTTAGAAGTTGATATAAATAATTAGATTTCAAGCAGGTGATTCTCCTTTACTTTGGAATTGAACTCACCTGTGGTGTGTTGCCGGTGCCTACAATATAAAAATCACTCATTCAACCAGTTTGAATACAGAAAAGGAGTTATTCTGCTGTTTTGTGTCACTGTGTGTACCGCAATGAGCATGGAGAAAAGAAAGAAAACCAGAGAATTGTCTGAGGAGGTCAGACACAAGATTGTAGCCAAGCATGGACAATATCAAGGCTATGAGTCCATCCCCAGAGACCTTTATGTTCCTGTATCCACCGTACGCAATGCTATCAGGAAGTTTAAGGCCCATGGCACTGTAGCCAACCTCCCTGGACGTGGCCGCAAGAGAAAACTTTATCGAAGATTGCAGTGAAGGATTGTTCTAATGGTGGAGAAACACCTCGTTCAACTGCCAAACAGATTCAAGCTGACCTTCAGACACAAGGTACTACAGTTTCAACTCACACCATATGTCACCAACTCAATGAAAGCGGGTTCTATGGTAAGAAACCCACGAGGACCCCATTGCTGAGAAAGCCCGACTGGAGTTTTCCAAAACACACCTGAACAAGCCAAAATACTTCTGGGAGAATGTCCTGTGGACAGATGAGTCCAAATTCTATCTTTTTGGTAAATCACATCATCTCTATGTCTACAGAAAACAAAATGAAGCCTTCAAAGAAAAGAACACCTTCCCTACAGTCAAACATGGAGGAGGTTCAGTGATGTTTTGTGGTTGCTTTGCTGCCAATGGCACTGGGTGCCTTGAATGTGTGCATGGCATCATGAAATCCGGAGATTACCAAGGCATTTTGGAGCGCAATGTTCAACACAGTATCATAAAGTGCTTGACTGCAGTTATTTTGTCCAAAGGCTAGTGTGTCATTAGTTTTGTCAATGCCATTTCTTTTTATTTCTGATTTAAAAGGATATATTAAGTTCTGAATCAAAAACAAAGGCTCTGTAATATTAACAGTGAAATCAAGAATTGTGGAGAGAAAATACTTTTGTCAATTTCAACTTATTTTTAGAGAAAATTGTTAGTTCTTTGGAAAAAGTGCAAGGGTGCCAATATTTTTGGCCACGACTGTACACCTCAACACAAACCCCCTTGGTGGAGAAAACTGCCTTGGGGAGGAGAAAAATGAATTCGCTACAACCTTCATTGTGTGACCCTTTGTCCTCTTGTCAAGTTTTGTTGAAATTGGATAAGTAACGACCGAATGAATCGTGGTCAAAAATCGTCAGACAGACATACACCAAATTGCGTATTTTAGTATGATGCAGAAAGGTTTAAAAAAAATCAATACAGAGGATGTTTATGAGGATATGACGCAATACTTCAATATTTATGACACAAGCAATTACAAACCGAGTAATCGTCTGTTCTAAACCAAAAAAAAAGGTTATTGGAAGGTTTAAAGATGAGTTGGCTGGTTCAATTATGAGTGAATTTGAAGGAATGCGAGCAAAGGTTTATGATTATCTATCTATAATTCCAGTAATCTCTGTATGTCTGTGTGTTTGTCTGTGTGTTTGTCGTTTGTCTGTGACCGCTGTTTCTCGACAACCACGGGTCCGATATACTTGAAACTTGCCAGGTATATTGCTGGGGACCCGAGGATGTGCCTTTTCAAGGTTTCATATTAATCGGAGAAGTAGTTACCGAGCTATGGCGATTTCTTTACCAAACTCCGCAAGCCGTTCGCTTTGGACCAAACCATTTCATGTAAATAGAGGGGGGGGATTGTCACCGTACTCGCAAGCCGTTCGCTTTGGCTTTGCGAATGGACCAAACCATTTCATGTAAATAGAGGGGGGGGATATAATTTTATATATATATATAGTACGGGCATGCCCTAGTATATATAAATCTTCAAAGGATGATGCTTCTAAATGTGATAAAAGTTAAAGGCGATAAAGAAAAATGTAATCAAAGACACAATAATCTTTAAGCATTATTACAACTGTTTAGCATTTTTAAAGGTGGAGTATTGAAAAATGAATACGAAACGAATTTATAAACATCAATTATACACAGAACAAGTAAATAAAAAGGCATTGGGAGCTTTTGATGACACAGAGACATTTTAGAAAATGAGATCGACACCCTCCCTTATGGATATATACAAAAGATATAATATATAGAGTGAATATATTTAAGAGTTAAGATATGCATAAGTGTTAAGATATTTGAAAGATAAGATATAAGATAAAGTATAAGTTAAGATATAAAAGTATAAGTGATATGATACACAGCACCTATAGAAAGTCTACACTCCATTTCAAAATGTTCACCTTTTGCTGCCTTATGGCCTGGAAGTAGGGTAGCGTGGGGCAAGACGCCCCCATTAAGCAAGATTGCTGATATCTGCTCCTGTTGCAGCTATAGAGAACTAAAAGTAAATGCAAACAATAAGGACACATTAGCGCTACATAATAGCACAAGCACACCAAGATAGAAAAAAACGAAAAAAAACAAGAAGTGAATTTTTTTTTTTTTGGCCTCTTTGCCCCATGCCGGAGGTAAAACGCCCACCAGGTTGGGGCAAAACGCTTACTGTGGGCGTGTTGCCACTGAGAAGTGAGCGTTTTGCCCCTTACTTCCGAATTACATAAAAAGAAGATAATACTAACGTCTGACTAGAAAAACATAGTCTCCTACATAGAGAAAATTTCACTGTAAATACAAAATGTCATGAATTGTGACTTGGTCAAATTCAAACAGTCATGGGCACATGTCAGTCCGAGACATCCGACTCGCAGTTTGGGCACAGGAACTGGGTCAGTCCTGGCGTACATTGTTCATGTGCCCAATGAAGGCACAACTGGCACTGCACCCACACCTCCCTGGGTCTGGCACGGCTGTACTCCTCACAGCATATAAGACAAGGCCAGTCTTCCTCCTCACTCGAAGCCTGTCGAGCACCTTTTGTGGCCATGACTTTCCCGGGCTTTTGAACAGTTGTCAGCCCTGTCTCATCCATGTTCCACACTCTTGAAGGGGTGTAGTCTTCAGCTGTCAAACACTCCTTGAAGAGGTCAAAGAAACCCTGGACCCTGGGTTTATTGAAGCCCACAACACGCGCTATGCTGGTTGCTTGAGGCTGCCTGAGGGTGAGGTCGTGACGGGAGAGAAAGTTCTGGACCCAGTCCTTTCCTGCCATCCGGGACTCTCTGTTGAAAGGGTGGCTAAATTGAGCCTTCTCAGCAACATCAAACGCTAGACACTGCATGTCCCGCATCCTCAGACCGTACAGTCGCCTCTGCATCTCCGTTACATGTGCTTTCAGCTGCGCATCGATCTCAGGAGGAAGGGCGTTCTTATATCTCCCAAAATTCAGCACACCAGGTGCTGCTACTTGCTGGTCTCTGTGCCTTCGTCGGGTAGGCCTACGTGCTGGAACACCAAAGTCCTTGCTGGCACGAATGAGTGGAAGTCCCTCACTCACTGCTGTCAAGGCTGCAGACAAGTTGCTTTGGCCATAATTGCCCCTCTCTGTCTTCCTTTTGTATGTTCTCACCATCATGTATCTGTTGACAAGTGTTTAAAAATGATTCAGTCTCTAAATCATAATTTCTTTTATTCATAACTTAGCGGAATATATTCAAATGATAGTCACTTTTACTAGCATAGCAGAGAGACAGAGAGAGAGAGAGAGAGAGAGAGAGAGAGAGAGAGAGAGAGAGAGAGACATAGAGACATAGAGACATAGAGACATAGAGACATAGACATGGAGAGAGAGAGACATGGAGAGAGAGAGACATGGAGAGAGAGAGACATGGAGAGAGAGAGACATGGAGAGAGAGAGACATGGAGAGACATGGACATGCAGTACTCTAGCATTTCAAGTCAAGTCGGTATTACATTCAGTGGAATGAGGGGCACATTAGGCGTCTTGCCCCAACATCCCAGTGGGCGTTTGACCCCCAATCTGTTACAAATCTTATCTTTGGAAATCTGACTTAAAGCAAGGGAGGCAACTAGTTTAGTCTGGCATCAACAGATAGCTAACAGATCCCTATAACAAGAAAAAGTAGAGACGTTCTGTTTCTTCTGCTATTTAGATGATGGTACTGAACAAATGAAGTATGAAATTTACAACAAACAGGACGAAAACAAAGAAAAACATCTGAGAAACGTACCGCTTTCTCTGCCTGTGTCGCCGTCGTGGCGGGAAAGGATGTTTGCGGAAGGAAGCTCGCAAGGCATCATGGGGCTCGTTGCATCACGTGGTTTAGTATATATTGTGGGTAGGCGTTTGACCCCTACTGGGCCTCTTGCCCCACCCTACCCTAAATTGCATTAAATCAGACTTTTTCCACCTTTATTTTAAAAAGGGCAACTCACAACTTCCAAGTGAAAAACAAATTCTCCAAATTTCAGAAAATTAATTGAAAATACAAAACGAAATTATATTGTTTGGATACGTATCCACCCTCCTGAGTTAATAGCTATTTCATTGTTGCTTTGACTGTATGCTTGGAGTCATTGTTCCATTGGAACGTAAATCTTCACCACAGTTTCAGGTCTTTTGTGCTCTGAAGCAGATTCTCCTAAAGGTTTGTCTTTATTTGACCCCTTTCATTGTTCCCTCTATCCTGACAAGTCTCCCAGTCCCTGCCACTGAAAGCATCCCCATAGCATGATGCTGCCACCACCATGCTTCATGGTAGGGACGGTATTCGATGGGTGATGAGCTGTGCTCGGTTTATGTCAGACGTAGCACTTTGCATTCAGTCCAAAGAGTTCAATTTTCGTTTCATCAGACCACATAATGTTTTGCCTCATGCTCTCAGAGTTTTTCACATGCCTTTTTGCAAACTCCAGGCATGCTGTCATGTGCATTTTTCTCAGGAGTGCTTTCGTTTGGCCACTCTCCCATAAAGCCTGGATTTCTGAAGGGCTACAGAGACTGTTGTCCTTGTGCAGGTTCTCCCATCTCAGCCAATGAACTCTGTAGTTCTGTCAGAGTGGTCATTGGGTTCTTGGTCACCTCCCTGACTAAGGTCCTTCTTGCCTGGTTGCTCAGTTTTGGTTGGTCAGCCAGCTCTCGGAAAAGTCTGGGTAGTTCAATATTATTTCAATTTCCCAATGATGGAGCTCACTGTGCTTTGGGAACTTTCAACACTCTAGAAATGTTTTTTTCCCTTCCCCAGATCTTTGCAATTCTCACAATTCTCACAATTCTATCTCGGAGATCTACGTACAGTTCCCTGGACTTCATGGTAGAGTTTCTGCCCTGACATGCACTGTCAACTGTGGGACCTCATATAGAAAGGTTTGTTTCTTTCTAAATCATGTCCGTTCAATTGAATTGGCCAAACGTGAACTCCAATCAAGTTGTCGAGTCTCTCAAGGATGATCAAAATAAATTGGATGCACCTGAGCTCAATTTGGAGTGTCATAACAAAGGGGTTGAATATTAATAACTCAAGACATTTCAGCTTTTCATTTTTAATTATTTTGTGAAAATTTCGAAAAAGAAAATATCCATTATGGGTATTATGTGGAGATCAGTTACAAAAAATCTCAAAGAAATCAATTTTAAATTAAGGCTGTAACACAACAAAATGTGAAATGTCAAGAGGTGTGAATACTTTCTGAAGGCACTGCATGTTTCCTTCCATATTTTCTCTTCTTCTGTTTGTTTGTCCACTTGCTGCATCTTTGTGTTGTGTTGTCCTACTGCTCCACTGTCAATACATTACCCACAAATCTCTGTCTTCTCACTTTTCTGTAAATATAGACTACATATAAGAAGGTAGGATTACCAAAACATAGCAAGCAAAATGTATTGTCCGCAGTAAGGATTCCTCGTTATTTTTGTATATAAATTATCTCCTGGAAGAACGAGAAAAATGTATTTACTTTTTAATTAATGTCGCAGATCATTAAGGGAAGAATGCATCAATTGAAACACTTGTTACTTGTTATATGAAGAATAAAGTCAATTTCTAACACACCATCTTACCTGCCGATGGGAAGGATGATCGAATGATTAGGATGAGCAAACACGTGATTGTAAGTAAAAGGAGTAAACAGGCCATAGGCCTACGAATCTGACATGTAAAATCTGTGGGCCGTCCAATGAGAGCAATAGTCCATAAAAAGCATCCTAGTAGGGCCATGAGAAGAACTTCAGAATAAAGGCCCATTGCTGCTTTCATTTTGAAGGGATTTTTGGATACAGATAACAGTAGCCCAACTACAATTGTTATCAAAATTCCCAGTAGAGCAAAAGATAATAGGACCAAAGCCAAAGGATCTGAGAAGGCCAAATATTCTTCTGGCATGGCTATACACGCGTCATGAAATGTTGTGGACCAAGAAAACTTTGGGCAGCGGATGCAATCTTCAGAACCTCAAAAGTAAGAAACAATAAGAAAAAGACATAAAATGTCATGGCCGCCATGGGTTTAGTAATTTTTCATTACGGAGTTAAAGGCCGTCAGTTGGCCATCTTTGGCCAGATTACAAAACAATATCTTCTGCATATGTATACTCTCATGTATTGTCTTTGTGCTAAGTTTGAACAAAATCGGTCCATGCATGTTGAGAAATGGTTGGAGACATGTTTAAGTAACAAAATGGCCACCATTCGGCTATATTGCATCTGATCTCGAAACAAAATGATTTACATATGTAAGCCATCATTCAGTATCTGTGTGCCAGGTTTGAACAGGTTAGGTAAATACATATCCAAGAGATGGTTGAGGACGTGGTCAATATCGGGTTTTTAAAAACGAAAATGGCCGCCAGTCTACCAGTTGGCCATCTTTGATCAGATCGCAAAATAAGGTCAGGTGCCATCATGTCATCATGCATATGCCATCATGTTCTGTGCATGTGCCAAGTTTGAACAAAATCGGACCATGCATGTTCAATAATTGGTTGGGGACACTTTTAAGTAACAAGATGGCTACCAGTCCCATTCATTCTGTCCAACCACTGAGCGCCACCTTGGATGTGATCTCGAAAGAAAATGACGAGCATATTGCCGTGTCCCCAGGGTTAAGACCCCAAGAGGATGAATGGTCAAAATGAGCTTTAACTCTGAGGCACACTCCGAATCTTGGCAGGATTACCTTTGGCACGCTGGAAGGCCCGAGCCTTATCTAATCGAGGACACACAGGGTTAATCTGAACCCACAAACAATGAAATGAAACTAGACAAAAATGAAAGTCACAAATAATTATTTAATGAAAATAAATGCAAAGACAATAAAAATGTATGTGAGGTAAAACTATTTCCTAACTCCAGACGTCTCCCCTCAGATTCGTATACACACAAGGGGAAAACGGAAGTAAGAATACATGATATTTCGTTAATTGCCGGCTGGCACTCAGCTTTGCATCACTGAATGGCTGGCAGGGCTTGCTGGTCGTCAAACTAGAGTCACCGCACGGGAAGCGCACAAGATAGCGCTGAACCGCACCCATCGCCAGCCACCGGCTTGAGGCAAGCAAGCAGGATCCCTCTTTGTTTTGCTTGCGACCCCCTCCTTCTCCGCAGAGCACCACCATCAACCAACACCTCCTCCTTCCACGTTGCAAAAGTCCCCAAAGCCCCGACACGTCTCCTTACTGGCGCACCCGGGACAACAGCGTCCACTCTAGACGAGAGCCAGAACGAGAGAGAGAGCAAGATGGCGAGACGTGTCTTTTTCCTTTAGCTCTCGAATGTTCCACAATGACGTCACACTCTGTCCAACCACCGCGCGCTATTCAATCACGAAGGCCGGGGCATGGCCACTCAATCACAAGTCACGAGGGGGGGGGGGGCAGAGTCTAATCTCTCTCCCAATGTTCGCATGACGTCGAAGGCCATGAGGCTGGGCTTGACTGGCACAATCGGCAAATGTGCTGAGTGTTTGTTAGCCCTGGCGGCGTTGTGAGAAAATGGAGTCGTTTGTCATAGTTTTTGTTTGGTGGGCATTTTAATTGTAATAAAGATGGAGGGAAGATCACAGCGGCAAATTACACACTGGGCAATTAATCTTTAAGCTCTAGAATTACTTAACACAAAGCCACGCCCCTTATGGTGACATGCAAACACTCTTACCTGGACAGATGGCCTACTGAAATACATTGAGATTACTCCAGGTGACATTTGGAGCATTCTAATCTACATGATTCTATCTCGATGAAGGTATTTCATGCCTACCCCCCATAAACGTAACAATATGTAAGCCATCATTCATTATACGTATGTGCGTGAAGTTTGAACAACATCGGTAAATATATGTCTGAGTAATGGTTGAGGATGTGTTCAACATCGGGTTTAAAAAAAACTAAATTGGCCGCCAGTCAGCCATCTTTGATCGCATCGTGAAACAAAATGATGTGCATAATATCTATAGATATCATTATTATTGTCTTTGTACCAAGTATGAACACAATCGGTCCATACATCTCCGAGATATGGTTGTGGACGCACGGACGGACGGAGGGACAAGACCAAATCCATAAGCCCCCGTTTCGGATTAAGTTCAACGGGGGCGAATAATCTCAAGAAAGGCAAATCCGCATCAGAAATTTTCAACGAATGTAATTCAATACTTCATCATTTTCTAAAAGTTTTCACTTTTTTCCTTTTATTTGGCTGTTTAAATTTATGTTTAATATTTTGTTTCATATTTATAGACTTAACAGGTCAAATCTTCAAAATTATTTTACACTGGGATTTCTTGTTTAACTGTGTGCAGTAGTTTTTACCTGTATTATTGGAGTATTCGCCATCCATGCATGAAATGCAGTCATAACAGCAGAAGGGCTTTCCGGGATGGGACACTTTACGAGAACCAGCCTGGCAGAGTTCGTTACACACAGAGCGCGGAACCTGAAATTGAAAAGGAAGTTGAACTTTGCAAATAGATTATTTATACATGGTAATAGTGGTCAAAAAGTTGTACACCACCGCCTTGGGTAAAAAGCACACACGTGGGTCGTGTTATGTTCACACTGTATCATTCTTCCTTAAAACACGATATAAATGAACATCTATTAGAACAATAGTTTAGCTGGAACTATTAAATATGTCTATCAGTAAATCTCACACACAGGAATTGAACATGAGTGTTATAAGAAATAGTATGGAATTTTCTTTCACGAGTTAGTTATCCATCACGAAATCACCCATGGAAAACATAATTATTATTTTTTGTATACCACCAAGTCGATGCTCGTATAAGAGCTAAAACATAGAACATATTATAAAGGGAGCAGGAGACAAGAGGGTGAGACAGGGAAGCACAACACCAGTGGAGAACAGGGACATTGGGAGATCTGTGGAAGGGAGAGGGCTGGGGCGGGGTACACGGGATAAACAAGATGGACACTACAAGGACTTTCAGGAAAGAAAATATGGGATCTGAAGAAGGTGGATTTGGGGTGGATTAACGGAGGTAGAAAAGATCAAAGTTTTGAATGGGGGAGAAATGAGAAGGTGGTGAACAACTGTTTTGAACACTTGGAGGGAGGAGTGGGATTGGAGAGAGTCCACGCTCTCGAGTGTAAATCATTTAGTTTGTTCCAGAGGCGGGGAAAAGAGGAATGAAAGAGTGAAGGTGAGCAAAGAGTATTGATTTTGGCAGTTTCACCAGAAGAGGGTTGCTGGCAGATCTTGTGCATCCTGCAGGAATATTTGGGGGACAGAGCACAGCAAGAGAGAAAGAGCTCAGGGAGCTAGGCCGGAGAGGAGTCTGTAGAAGACAGAAACCCTGCAGTGAGAGAGTGAAAGCTCCTAAGAATCAGCTTCATCACAGGAGATACTAATGATTCTAAAAGCCTTAGTTTCTACAACGTGAAACTGAGCAAGGTGTGAGGCAGGAGCACCGGCCCAGAGGCAAGAGCAGTACTCCATCAAGCTGCAGATGAAAGTGGTGCCAAGTAGTGCCAAGTCTCTCACTGCGGTGGTGTACAACTTTAAGACCGGTGGTGTACAACTTTAAGACCAGAAATTCATCGATTAACCAGAACTCAAGCACATTCACCGATTACAAAATCAAAGGCAAGATGACGCTGCTTCAGTACCGAGTGCGTTAATCGAATGAAAGGTACAAACAAAATCCATAATGATGTCGAATAAGAGATGTTGACCGTCCATGTAAAATAAAAGTCACAGCAAAGAGAAATCGAAGTCCTAATAATAGATTTTTTTGTTTTTTTGTTTTTGTATACATAATCGAGGCTCGTGAAAGAGCGAACATTTATCACACAAACAAATCAAACAGACAAACAAACAAAGTAATTAAAAAGGGGAGCGGTAGACAAGATGGGGAGAGAAGGGGAAGCACATAAACACAACATTTGAGAGCAGGGACATCGGGAGATGTGTGAGAGGGAGAGGGCTTGGGGGGAGGCGGCGTGGGAAGGGGGGGGGGGGGGTGGGAGAAGTATAAACACAAGGACACCAAGGACTTCCAGGAAAGAAGTTGGTATTTCAAAAAAGTGGATCTGGGGTGAAATTAGCGGGGGTTGCAAAGATCAAGGTTTTGGATGGGGGAAAATAAGAGATGGTGGTGAACAGCTGTTTTAAAGACCTGGAGGAGTGGGAATGAAGGGAGTGGGGGAGTTTGTTCCAGAGGCAGGAGAAAAGAGGAATGAAAGAGTGAAGGTGAGCAGAGAGTCTTGATTTTGGCAATTTAACCATAAGAGGGTTGCAGGCAGATCTTGTGCGACCTTTAGGAATATTTGGGGGACAGAGCCCAGAGAGAGCTGGAGGAGCAAGGCCGGAGAGGAGTCGGTAGAAGACAGAAAGACCACCAACCTGCCTGCGGTGAGTAAGTGAAAGGCCCTCGGAGGTAGCTTAATCGCGGGAGATTCCAATGATTCTGAACGCTTTGGTTTCAACAGCGTGAAGACGAGCTAGGTGTGAGGCAGGAGCACCAGCCCAGAGGGGAGAGCAGTATTCCATTGAGCTGCGGATGAAAGCCTTTTATGTGGTGAGGAGCGCAGGTGTGCCAAGGAAGGACTTCGCACGATGGAGGATGCCCAATCGGCGACTGGCTTTGGAGTCCAGCTTGGAAATGTGGTTTTCCCAGGAAAGATCATGGCAGATAGTGAGACCCAAAAGCTTGAGTGACAGAACTTCTTGGAGAGGATTATTCAGAAAGTAGAGGGAGGGTTGTCCAGTCGGTCTTTTCAGAGAGACATCGTAAGAGTGTGAGATTTGTCAGGATTGAAAGACATGTTCCACTTGTTTGCCCAGTCAGTGATTTTGTCCAGGTCTGCAGAGAGTGAGGAGGCTGCAGACTGCCGATCTGAGGGATGAGAAATGGAGCGGCAGAGAGTGGAGTCATCAGCAAAGAGATAGAGAGGATTTTCAAGAGTGGCGGAGAGATCATTGATGAAGACCAGAAAAAGCACAGGGCCCAGAACACTGTCTTGGGGAACTCCAGCCTGAACAGGAAGAGGAGATGAGAGAAACCAATTCAGGGCCACACGTTGACGACGACTAGAGAGGAAGTCTGCCAGCCATGTGTGGAGATTTCCATGGATACCAAAGGAGGAGAGTTTGGTGAGCAGAGCGGGGTGCCAGACCGTATCGAAAGCACGTGATATGTCGAGGGAGACAGCTCTAATTTCCTGTTTGGCATTGAGGACCTCCATCCATTGTTGAGACAGCAGAAGCAGCATGTCCAGAGTAGAGTGACCTGGTCTGAAACCAAATTGATGATCAGAGATCAAGCCATTGGAGAAGAGGAAAGATTTCATATCCGAAGCAATGATGGATTCCATGACTTTGCTGATAATTGGGAGAAGGCTGATTGGTCTTTCGTTGCTAGGATCTGTTTTGCACCATTTTGTGTAAAGCGGTGATGTTGGCTGATTTCCAAGCAGATGGCAGTTGACTTAAGCAAAAGAGAGGGTGAAGAGAACAGAGAGAGGGAGTGAAAGAGCGGAAGAACAGGATTTTAGGATCCGTGGGCTGATGCCGTCAGGTCCTGTTGCAGAACCTAAAGAGAACCTGATTAAACAAATAACACACCAAAAAAATCTACTTTTCATTTATTTATTGAGCAAAATGATCCAACATTAAATTTCTTTGTTGGAAAAAGTATGTGAACCTCAAGGTTAATCATCTCAGTTATGGGGGTAATTACAGTCAGGTGTTTGAATCAATGGGATGAAAATCAGGAATGAGTTTGGGTGACCACATATGAAAACATAAACTTTGGTCATCACCATCAGAGTATGGTTTTCATCACACAGGTTTGTGGAAGTGTGTCATTCACCGATCAAGAGATTTCTGAGCACCTCAGAAAAAGAGTTGTCAATGCTCATCGGTCTGGAAAGGATTACAAAACCATTTCTGAAGATGTTGGGCTCCACCAATCAACTGTCAGGCAGATCATGTACAAATGGAGAAAACTCAACACCACTGTTACTCTTTCCCGGAGCAGTCTTCCAATGAAAACACTCCAAGAGCAAGGCGTACAATAACCCAGGAGGTTCCAAAGAACCCCAGGGTAAACTCTCAGGATCTGCAGGCCTCTGTTGCATTGGCTAATGTCAGTATTCATGAGTCTACCCTCAGGAAAACACTGGACAAGAATGTTGTGCATAGGAGAATAGCAACGAGGAAACCACTGCTCTCTACGAAGAGCATTGCCACCCATCTCAAGTTTACCAAATACCACCTCGATGATCCAGAAAGCTATTGGAAGAATGTTCTGTGGACAGATGAGTCACAAGTGGAACTTTTTGGCTTAGATGAGAAACCTTATGTTTGGCAAAAATGAAACTGCATTCCAACATAAGAATTCCTCATCCCAACCGTGAAGCATGGTGGTGGGAGTATCATGATTTGGGGCTGCTTTGCTGCCCCAGGACCAGATGGCTTGCCATCATTGACAGATCCATTAATTCTGGATTATACCAGCAAATTCTGCAGGAGAATGTCAGGACATCTGTCCATGAGTTGCAGCTTAACAGAAGGTGGGTCATGCAGCAAGACAACGATCCTAAACACAGGAGTAAATCTACAACAGAATAGCTGAAGAAAAGATTTTGCCTTATAGAATGGCCAAGTCAAAGTCCAGACCTTAACCGAAATGAGATGTTGTGGCAGAACCTGAAGCGAGCAGTTCATGCAAGAAAGCCCACAAATATCTCTGAGTTGAAGCAGTTCTGTAAGGAGGAATGGGTCAAAATCCTACAAGCTGATGTGCAATAAAATATGTTGAGGTTAAAATAGGTGACAGCATGAGGTAAAACAAAAGTCTTCCTCTTCTTTAACAACCAAAATTTTATCCCACGTCCGAATGGGGTTGGCAGGGAGAAGCTTGGCCCAAGCCTTGCATGAACCAGCTAGACAGGCCTGACGTGCGACTCAAGTTAGGGCAGGGATTTAGAATTCTGAATTCTTGGAAATAGTTGCCATAAATGTGAAAGTGTGACAAAATAAGGAAAAGAAAGGCAGTGCTTGAAGATTGTTTTTTTTAAAGAGAGCTTCATTGTTGCTTTTAATCATTTCAGTCGTGTGCATGTAAAAAAATAGTTCAAAATTTACCTGAAATTACAACATCTTAATGGTAAATCTAACACATTAAATAAAATGTGTGTTTGTATTTGTGTGATGTCCGTCCCCCTTCATCAGGGCAGGTTTTAAAGGCTTTGAGTAGAGCTTTTGGAGGGATTTGAGTGGGGTTTTTTAATGGGCAATCTTTTAACACAACGATGTGTCCACCGGTTAAAAGACCTAAAAGACTCCAAGGACCTAAAGACCCAAAATACCCCAATGATCCAAAAGACCCAAAAAACCCCGAGGATCCAAACAACCCAAAGGACCCAAAATACCCCAAGGACCCAGAAGAGCCCAAGGACTCTGAAGACCCAAAATACCCTGAGGACCCAAAATACCCCAAAGGCCCTGAAATACCCAAAAGGCCCCTAAGGATCCAGAAGACCTAAAAGACCCTGAGGATCCAAAAGACCCAAATGACCCCAAGGGCGCAGAAGACCCCAAGGACCCCGAAGACATAAAATATACTGAAACCCAAAAGACCACAAAAACCCAAAAGACACTGAAGACCCAAAATTCCCCAAAGACCCAGAATACCAAAAAGACTGAAAAGATCCAAGACACCGAAAGACCCAAAATTCCCCAAAGACCCAAAAGACTCTTAAAGACCCCAAAGACCCAAAAGACCCAAAGACCCAAAAGACACCAAAGACCCTAAATGGCCAAAGACCCCAAATACACTGAAGACCCAAAAGTTCCAGAAGACCTTTAAATACCCAAAATACCCAAAATACTTAAAATATCCCAAATACCCTTAAAGACCCCCAAAGGCCCCTTAAAGACACCCAAAGACCCAAAATATCCCAAAGACCCAAAAGACCCAGAAGACCCTTAAACACCCCGAAGACCAGATAACCCCAAAGATTGGAAAGAATGAAAAGACCCAGAAGACTGAAAAGACCCCAAATATCCAAAAGACCCTGAAGACTGTAAATACCACAAAGGCCTAGAAGACTCTTAAAGACCCCATATACCCAAAAATATCCCAAAGACCCTTAAAGACTCCAAAGACCGAAAAGATCGAAAAGACCCAGAAGATATAAAAGACCTAAAAGACCCAAAATACCCGAAATACCCCAAAACCCCAAAATGCACCAAAGACCGGAAAAACCCAGAATAACCAAAATACCCAAAATACCCAAAATACACCAAAGACCCAAAAGACCCCAAAGACCCAAAATATCCCAGACACTTAAAGACCATTAACACCAAAAAATCCCCAAGACCGAAAAGATTGAAAAGACCCAGAAGACTGAAAAGAGCCCAAAGACCCAGAAGACTTTTAAAGACCACAAATATCCCAAAGACCTTTAAAGACCCTGAAGACCAAAAAAACCCAGAAGACCAAAAAGACCCAGAAGACCAAAAAGACCCTGAAGACCCAAAATACCCTGAAAACCCAAAATATCCCAAAGACCCTTAAGGACCCAGAAGACCTAAAAGACTCAGATGTCTCTTCTCGAGTAATTATGTCTCTTCTATTGTAAGTGTAGACGGTGGCTTACAAACCGAGCCTCATGGTTGGTGTACAGAACTTTTCTTTTTTTTTAATAACAAAAAATACATGGTGCAGGGAGGTAAAATTCGCTGCACATGATGTGCAACATACACAGAGTAAACCAAGTGTTCATTTATGTCTATATGATGTCTAATAAAGAAAGAAGATATAAGCACACCTGACAAGGCCCAGGCTTCAAATTTTGGTATGCTCACGATGCAGTACCACCAAAAACCATTCCAACCCATCTTTTTTGACGGGCTTTATACTAGCACTTCAATAAAGAAAGTGTTTTGGTGATATTAGTATGACTAGTGAAGTACCCATGCTACGCACAGGTGGGGGGCCAGAAGCAAACAGACAATGCAGAAACGGCGAATGCTAAAGCATGAAACAAATAAATTCCGCACTCCTGTAGCACCTTCAGTCGCACGTCAGACATGGACAGCAAGTTAGTGAAGGACTTCCATGAAAAACATACCCGTTCACAAACAAACGGGTACGTTCACGTATATAAACATCGATCGTGGGTCCGTGGTGAATCTGCATATGGCGATCCACGAATACCACGTTTAGAAAGCAAAAACCGTCACGGCATGTCGTCATTCACTTGAACTTGATATCTCTTTTTTTTATATTCCAAACAGCATAACTTCAATCACAAATTAATCACAAAATAAACTTTTAATAACATTGTTAATGTTTCCTTCATTGTAAAAACTACCAAGTCAACAGTTAAAAGGATTTTGAGCTGATAGGTGTTACGGCCTTGGCAAGATCGATGGACGCAGTGATCTGTTAGCTTATACACCGCCCAAATAGCTATGTGGAATTCTCTCATGTAGAGATTAAACCCACGTCGTTTGAACTTTGGCCGAGGTCATTATTTACTTTTAATGATGTGTATATACGAATCAAAAAGAAGATAATTGGTTTTGGGTCGTCCTTTCTGCATATCTCGTGGGATTGTAAGTTGGAGAGACGACCGTGATGGCGGGGAGGGGGTTGGCATTCTCTCAAGTAGGGATTCAACCCTTGTCCTTATAAAAGGTCTTTGTCCGAGGTCACCGAGTCCGATCGGTGCAGCCGTGCAGCGATCGGTGCAGCCGTTTGTGCGGTACCTGGGAAAATAACGTTAGGCTGGAGACCAAACCTGAAAATGCTGGAGACCAAAGCTGAAATTGGAAAAACAATATAGCCTATTTTACTCCAGGGGTTCCCAGGATTACCCACCCAAAATATTGTTGCGATTGGTTCAGCCGTTTTGGTGGTACCTTTGAACGGACGGACGGACGGACAGACAGACAGACAGACAGACAGACGGACGGACATTTGGTGAATTATAGTAAGATAACCAAATAGTTACATTTTGTATTTTTACTGCTTTGTTTTCTTGTGTCATCACTTACATTAACTTCCTCTCTGATCCACAAAATGGGAGCCATGTTCAAAATCAACTTTTCATTTGGAGGAGCTTTTGGGTCATATCTGCCGACCACTGTGAACATTATCCCTCCCTTTCCATTCTTCTGCCAGTTTATGATGTCAAACACAGAAGGCATATCACCATTTTCATCAAAATGTACATCTTGTCCAAGGTTGTTTTTGAAGTGTACTTTTCGTAAATAAAAAAGAAGCTGAAAAGCATTTTTTAGGGAAGCTAAATCTTTACTTCATAAATTTTCAAATAAATGTAAACAGACTTGTATATGTATACTCTGGGGATATTTTTGCCAGAGCAATGTATACCTGAGAGTACCGTCTATTTTGTTTTCAAATATGCACAAGAAAATAAATAACACTCACTAGTGGTGCCGACCATTCGATCTCTTCTGGTGTTGATTACACAACGTACATAACTTTATAACAATTTTTGCTGTAAATATCAGGTAATGACAAATTTCAAAGACATGTTTAGTTGTATGTATGTGGATACATGTACTGTACATATGAATTTGGGCTTTTGCAGTTTGTGAAAAAACCCAAAATGCACAATGCTGAAAGTGGTATCAGTAGAATACATAAGCTATACAAACCTTTTGCCACTGGAATGGTGTTGTTTGGGTTCAAGGTCACTACTGCATTGAAAAGGTACTATTTAGCATTGAAGAATATGATGTAAAATTGCCAGCTCATTTTTTGGAGGGAATCCACACAATGCTGATGAAGATACAACCAGAAATATACAGTGCCTTCAGAAAGTATTGTTGCGGTTTTGAGTATGTCAAGTGATTTTAATAAAGGTTAAAGTCTGTCCCCCATAGTTAGTCACACAAGCAACATGTAGCCTCGCAATAGTATAGTTATGTCTTAGTATTTGTAAGCTTAGTCCTTTTCCAGTGTTAATTCTGCGTTGAGTAGGAGCCAGGAGAATAGGCCCTAATTGCCACCGATTTTCCAGCCACCCTAGCCTCGATCCAGTTTGCTAAGCATTGGTTGATTATTGGGCGAGTTAACACGAGGCAGGCCTAGGAAGGTCGGGCGGAGTCGAGGATGGAGCGGCAGAAGCGATGACGGTAAGCACGAGCTTGGGGTTCCAGAAGGTTCGGGGGGCGTAACTTTAAAACCGGCTGTGCGAAAGCCCTCGAGAGGACTGGTATGAGAGGACTTGCTGGGAGAAAGAGAGATAAAGGACTCGCAGAGGAACACAGAATAAGCGCGAGAGGACTTGCGGCAAAAGGATTGGCGAAAGAACTTGATGAACTTGCACGAGAACGCGCGCGCTAACCAGCTCGGAGTGAATCGTAGAAGAGGAGTTGGCCCTACATATACGTGGGCGCAGCCAGACGCGCTTATAACGAATACAGCGCATTTGAGACGTGCGAGTGAGCAAGGCTGAGTAACCCCCAGCCGTGCTAAAGTCCGCCCTTTGCCGTTCCGCCCCATCATGTGTTTGTTCGAGAGACGCGCTACGAGTCCCTGCCTTCGCCTGCCACCATCTTCGCGGGATGTGCCGGGGACCGTGGAGAGCCGGACGGGGACCATCTCTGGACGCGTTGGGGAACACCTGCCCATCTGCAATTCCCTGTGTGAGTGTGAGATGGGCCCGTTGTCCAAGGGATAATTTAAGACTGCTTAAGGATTGCTCTGTGTCTCTTCATCCTTAAACCTGTATATACGTGTGGGAATAATTAAACCCATTTGTTTGGTCCTTTCTTCCTGATTCGATCGTTCTATGGTTTCCTCATTGACTAAGCATGGCACGAATAAGATCGCTCCAATCGGGGTCCAATATCTAAGTAACTGCGCGGACCACGTGTACGCAATCCGCTCGGTGTACTCAAAACCACACGTGGTTCGTGCGAGGCTTGTTTCCTCGCTCCCAGGGCAGCACGGGGAATTAGGTACGAGGGAAAAGTAGTCCCGAAACCCTACGACGCGTGTGTCCGGGAGGGACGTCTGAAGTCTCGGTTCCGCCAGGCCCAGTAAAGACAAGGGGATTAATCCCCCCTTGATAAGGGGAAGAAGGCCGGCGTAGAGAACCGTAACAGTATTCACACCCCTTGAAATTTTTTGTTACTGATCTACACGTAATACCCCATAATTTAAAAGTGGAATTTTTTTTGAATTTCCTACCAAAAAAAAAAAAAGAAATACCAAAATATCTAATACACATAAGTATTCAGTTATCTGGGGTAATACTTCGTAGAAGCGCCTTTGGCAGTGATTACACCTTTGAGTCTTCTTGGGTATGACTGTATCAGTGTTGCACATCTGAATTTGGGGAGTTTCTCCCATTCTTCCTTGCAGATTTGCTCAAGCCCTGTCAAGTTGGATGGGATGTGGAGCATTGGTAAACTGCAATCTTCAAGTCTTTCCACAGATTCTCAATAAGATCATGTCTGGACTTTGGCTGGGCCACTCAAGGACTTTCACATTCTTGTTCTGAAGCTATTCCAATGTTGATTTGGCTGTATGCTTGGGGTCATTGTCTTGTTGGAATGTAAACCCTTACCACGGTCTAAGGTATTTTGCACTCTGAAGCAGGTTCTCCTCAAAGATTTGCCTGTATTTGACTCCATTCATTGTTCCATCAATTCTTACAAGCCTCCCAGTCCCTGATGCTGAAAAGCATCCTCATAGCATGATGCTGCCACCACTATGCTTTGCAATAGGGATGGTGTTAGACTGTTAGATGGGTGATGAGCTCTGCTCGGTTTTCGCCAGACGTAGCGCTTTGCAATCAGCCCGAAGAGTTCAATCTTCATCTCATCAGACCAATATAATATTTTGCCTCATGCTCAATGAAGTCTTTCACGTGCCTTTTTGCTAACTCCAGGTGTGCTGTCATGTGCCTTTTTCTCAGGATTGGCTTCTGTCTGGCCATTCTCCCATAAAGCCTAGATTTGTGAAGGGCTGCAGAGACTGCTATCCTTCTGGCAGGTTCACCATTATCAGCCAAGGAAATCTGTATTTCTGTCAGAATGGTCATTGGATTCTTGGTCACCTCCCTGACCAAGGTCCTTCTTTCCCGGTTGCTCAGTTTGGTCAGACGGCCAGTTATAGGAAGAGTCTGGGTTAGTTCCATATTCTTTCCATCTAATAATGATGGAGCTCACTGTGCTCTTGGGAACTTACAACACTCTAGAAATTGTTTTATACCCTTCTCCAGATCGTTGCCTCCTCACAATTATATCTCAGAGTTCTATAGACAGTTCTTTGGACTTCATGTTAGAGTTTCTGCTCTGACATGCACTGTCAACTTTGGGAACTTATATAGAAAGGTGTGTTTCTTTCTAAATCATGTGCAATCAATGGAATTGGCCAAAGGTGGACTCCAATCAAGTTGTCGAGACATCTCAAGGATGATAAAACGAAATTGGATGCACAGGGGTTGACAAAAGGGGTTGACTACGTATTGACTCATTTCAGCTTCTCATTATATTAATTATTTTGTATCAAATTCTGAAAACAAAATACCCATTATGGGGTATTATGTGTAGATCAGTGACAAAAAAATCTCAATCTTAAAGTGAAGAGGTATGAATACTCTCTAAACAGTCAAGTCAATCATTGCCATAATCACGTTTCATGTCTGCAAGGCCCGTGGCATCACAATTACCTACAGCTGTGGCCTCAACTGCTCAGTGGGAAGGTCCCATAATGTGGTGATGGGGTGTAGCAGTGTGTGCATGTCTGCTGTAAAACAAAGTCTGCAAATAAATGATTTCCTTGGGCCCCTTCCTTGACTTCACACCCACCAGCAACACAACAACTCTTTTTGCTGTACATCCCGCAAAAGTGGTTCACCCCGATGGCACGCTTTGGCCCACACATGTTCGCCAAAAGTCCTCCTCCCAGTGGCTGACTGATCCGGCCCTCCTTCCGGCGGGTTCTCCAATCCCCATTCATATGCTAGGGCTACCATGGGTGAGGCATGGCGAGGGACAACAGTCCTCGCTCCCTCCATGCGCCTTATAACACCTGTGGACAGGTACAATTTCCTCGCCCACAAACCTTACATAGTCTAATCCCTCCCCAACTGTCATTCATTTTACATACGCCTGCAGTACATGCTGAAGGGTGTGTACTGTGTTCCTACATGCCATTCCCTGCATACAATTTAAATCACCAATACCAAACAAAAGAAACAATCGCCAGTGAAAATTCTTTATTCTACCTAATAACACACGTTTTTACACCCTTCTACTCGGTCCACATGCTGGCCCTCATGGCCACTCTTGCCCATAACCTGTACAAATTACCCGACTCACCTGCATATCCCCAAAGCACAACATGGCGGGTTGTGCCAATAGGGAAAGGTAAATTTCGTTTTTCCAATTACCACTGGGAAGGTTGTTCAATATTTAATTCCTCACCTGCCATGGTTCAAAATCATTTAAGTTTGCACAAGAACCGTTTGCAAATGGTGATTGTCCAAATTCACACGTGTGCAAATCGTGCAGAGCATGTGAAACTGCATGCACAGCCGTGTACACGCTGTACGATTCTCTGAGTTCTGAGACGTCTGTAAATGTTGAGTTCGTTTCATTTAGGCTTTCACTGTTCGTACAAAAGTCTTTCCCAACAATTCCATTCTCCCATGTGCAGTTGAAAGTGACTTCCCATAGTTCCAAAAGAAAATCATTAAGTGAATCTTGCTCTTCAGATTGAATGTATTCTGCAGAATAAAATTTTCATTGGAGAACACAACTGAGTGAAGGAGCCTTATAATATGGTTTCCATCATAAAGTTAAGGAAATTAATATATAATATGGAGTTTACTGCAGAATCTCATAAAACAA
Organism: Myxine glutinosa; assembly: GCF_964187855.1. Classification (NCBI taxonomy): domain Eukaryota; kingdom Metazoa; phylum Chordata; class Myxini; order Myxiniformes; family Myxinidae; genus Myxine; species Myxine glutinosa. The sequence continues at coordinate 163,174,578 of NC_136263.1, forward strand.
CTTTTTGAGACAAGAGTTAATTTCAAAAAAAAGTAAATAATACATATACACACTGTTAAAAGAAAATAATGACCATGAACAAAGACTTTTTACAATGACATGGGTCCAAGCCCTCCCTCACTTCAAGCCTTCTCCAGCTCAAATGAAAATGACACCAAGAAGAACAATCTCACCAACAAAGCTTTGCTCCTTGTAGACAATGCCCCTGTCCATCCTGCGCAAATGTAAGACTTGTGCGATAATAAAGGGTGTTTCCTTAAAGAATGCCTTTTTTTCCCGACCGGATGCACACCTCAGACTTTAATAATTTTAAATCGATTTTCCGCCAGCGGCTTTCACAAGATTCAAATGCGTTCGAAACGACCTCAACAAATTGCAAAAGAGGTCAGTATCACATTTCATTCCTTCCAAGACGTCGTTGATTATATCCATTAAACGGTCACGGGAACACTGTTCGCTCTCCGAAAAATCCAACAAGCAGTCTTCAACTCGCTCTTTCATAATGGCTCGAAGGTTCTCCGCTGGATTGAGGTCTGGCGAATTTCCAGGCCATCGCCCAAAGCCAACACTGTGAAAATAATGCAAAACAAAGCCAATGCTGTGCAGCCTTAACGGGCCTGAGTGTCTGCAAAAAGTTGCGTGCAATTCCAAACGTGACACAGACGATCCTTTGAGCGACGAGTTTTTCGGTCATCTATATCTACTAGGGCATGCCCGTACGTGGGTGCCCGTTCCTTGCCAAAAAAAAAAAAAAACGCTACCCGTACGCTCTACCCCGCCCGTACGCCCGTACACCCGTAAACAAAAAAAACAACGCTCTTCGCTTCCGCCCTTCGCTCTGACTGAATTGGGAGAAATAATGCGCATAAGAAATCGAGAAATTATTATTTTCTCCGGAAGAAATCGAATTACGAACCGTAATGGCGCACGCGCTCGGCTCGCTCTCACATCGGCCACGCCTACGCAACAACGTGTTCTGTGATTGGCTGCCGGAAGTGCAGTCTTCACTGTCCGGAAGGTCGCATATCGCAGTTACGATGAATCGCAAATTAGTTTTTATTCGTTTTAAAACATAGTTTAACGCCAACATAGCGCCAACATAGTTTGCCAACGTGAAATAAATGAATACGCTCTCAAATGTGCCGTCCGAGGCAGAGTCTGTTCGCCACGTTCGGCACACGTGATAGCTCGCTGCTCTCTGATTGGTTGAATCGTTTTTTGGACATAGCTCGGTAACTACTTGTCCGATTAATTTCAAACCTTGAAAAGGCACATCCTCGGGTCCCCAGCAATATACCTGGCAAGTTGCAAGTATATCGGACCGGTAGTTGTCGAGAAACAGCGGTCACAGACAAACACACACACACACAGACACACACACACACACACACACACACACACACACACACACACACACACACACACACACACACACACACACACACACACACAGAGATTACTGGAATTATAGATAGATAAAACACAGTTTATGTGTGTGTGTGTGTGTGTAATGTTACCGATAGACTCCGAAACGGAGAGGCTCACGTACTTGATATTTGGCATGGACATAGCCATTGAGCCTGGGACGAACATGGCCGAGACCATATTTGACGAGATCCATATTTTTTATTCATATTTACCTCAGCGCATTTCAGCGAAGTACCCGCTAATCTCAGCCGGTTCCAGAGCAGCTCGCTGATTCGCTCAGAGCGATCACGTGATGTTCCATTCCCGCCGCCAGACTGATTCGCTCAGAGCGATCACGTGATGTTCCATCCCGTCACACGTCACACGTTTTTTCACCTTTTATGCGATCGTGTTTTGTATCGATTTTGTGCGACATGAATTAAATGTCTTTGAAACAGCTGTGAAACGTCTTTCCACAACCCTTCCGTAACCGATTGGAGCAGTTTATTGCCGCACAAAACGAGATCCACGAAGCGAGTTGGTCGAGTCGTGCTGACCAAGATGGCGACACGGCGGCTTCACTTTTCACGGAGTATGAGCGTTCTATATATTTTCAATTCAGTGCGCCCGTGATTTGTGGCATAGACATGACCATTGGGCCTTCACGGTGTAATTTGTGTGAGGCTTTTGTCCGAGTGAGCTTGAGTCGAGAGGGCGAATGTACGGGTTGGGAATGTACGGGTCTCCCTTCCCCCGCCCGGCAACGCCGGTACTGGAGGACGTCACAGGATCGGTGATTCTTCAAAATCCGCTTCGTGCTGTTGCGAATATGCAGGACTATGTCCGATTGTTGTGCTGCTCTCCGACCATGAGAACTGCAATGTCATTGTTGACTGGCCATCCCCTTCCCTCCCCCTTCCCCCTCCCCCCTCCCTTCCCCCTCCACCCTACCCCTCCCCTTCTCCCCTCACCCCTCCCCTTCTCCCCTCCCCCTCCATTTTCCCCCTCCCCCTCCCTTTCCCCCCTCCCCCCTCCCCCTCCCTTTTCCCCCTCCCCCCTCCCCCTCCCTTTTCCCTCTCCCCCCTCCCCCTTTTCCCCCTCCCCCTCCCCCTCTCTTTCCCCCTCCCCCACCCCCTCCCTTTCCCCCTCCCCCTTCTGGATCGTGCGATTGATGGCAATCTGGCCAAGGTACGACCAGTCGTCAATGTTTGCTACGCTCTCCATTTGCGATCGCAAACAGCGATTGGTCTTAGGGGTCATCGTACGATTGGTGGTACGCGTGGTTGTGCGATCACCAATGATTGGAGAAGATCGATCGCAAGATCAATCATAGATAATCATGCGAATAGTGGTGGCGATCAGCGACCAATCGTACGGGTAATCGTGGCTACTTGCGACCGCTCGGACTACCGATCGTGAGGTTGAACGACAGGTGGCACCACCAATCGACAGGTGGCAGGACCAGTAGCATGACCAATCGTGCGACTACTTGACCCGCGATCATGCACGACTGGTGGTGCGTCCATGCGCGACTGGTGGTATGACCATGTAAGACCTGTCTGCGACCTCTTACGATTTGGAGTCGCAGGTCAGAAGTTTTGAACATGACCATCGACCTTGCTGCGACTGATTTTGCTCTGGCGATCACCCACGACCTCTGCGACCAGTCGCGCGCTCTTTTTACGATTTGCCCACGATTCACAAAATTTTCGGTCGCAGCTAGGTTGTAACCTGGTCGCAGGCCCGGTGTGACTGGGGCTTTAGCGAGCGCAGGGTAATCACGTCGTCCTGGCACACCGACACAGTGATCCAAACCTTCGGATTTGACCTCCATATGACAGGAAGCTGTGGCTTGAGGTAGCCAGGCACTCCCTCGTGGGTTTACCGAGTGCTGCAGATAGGAGCTTCATTTGCGAAGAACGTTGAACCATCGAATGCACAGTAGATGCAGAGATTCCATATACACATCCAATTTGCGCTGTGCCTTCATCACACCGTCTTTAAATAATGTCATACTGCACCGATCAGTGTGCTTGGCGAATGCCTTTTTTAATGGCGTTTTCAGAGCCGCGAGGCTCTATATATGCCACGCACTGAGCACCTTGGTTGAAGCAAAAAAATACTGACGACTTTATATTGTTAGCCCCGTTTCTATTCCAAATTTCAAAACCGAGTAGCAGAGTTCGAGGGTACTTTCGTCTCAGTCGGAAAATGTATCTGGTACACCTGACCTGATGATCCCCATTTCTCAGGCAAAGTGGAAAGGCGCAATCTGAGTTCCCCGCACTCAGGGCATTTTGTGAAGATGTGTATCAAATCTTCAGAAACCTTACACCACTCGCAGAATCCCCTCGGGTAACACCCTATCTTATGTACTAAATAGGAGTTTTGAGCGCAACACCCGTGTCTGAGCGTATAAAGGATTGCCTGGTCTCTTCAGGAGAGCAGAGGAAACGAGACAGAGGATCCGACTAGAGAGTGCACCTAAAAGCACTATCTCTCCTTGGTGGAGGTCTCCCTCTGAAATTGCCATTTTTGTTGATGTGAATCCTAATTGGATGAGAGAGTTCCAAGGGGCCAGAGGGATTGGGGTTTCAAGCTCAGACCTATGAGAGAGTTCTGAGGGCCCAGAGGGATTGGGATTTCGAGCTCAGACCTATGAGAGAGTTCCGAGGGCCCAGAGGGATTGGGGTTTCGAGCTCAGACCTATGAAAGAGTTCCGAGGGCCCAGAGGTATTGGGGTTTCAAACTCAGACCTATGAGAGAGTTCCGAGGGCCCAGAGGGATTGTGGTTTCGAGCTCAGACCGATGAGAGAGTTCGGAGGGCCCAGAGGGATTGGGGTTCGAGCTCAGACCTATGAGAGAGTTCCGATGGCCCAGAGGGATTGGGGTTTCGAGCTCAGACCTATGAAAGAGTTCCGAGGGCCCAGAGGGATTGGGGTTTCGAATTCAGACATATGAGAGAGTTCCGAGGGCCCAAAGGGATTGGGGTTCAAGCTCAGACCTATGAGAAAGTTCTGAGGGCCCAGAGGGATTGGGGTTCGAGCTCAGACCTATGAGAAAGTTCCGAGGGCCCAGAGGGATTGGGGTTCAAGCTCAGACCTATGAGAGAGTTCGGAGGGCCCAGAGGGATTGGGGTTAGAGCTCAGACCTATGAGAAAGTTCTGAGGGCCCAGAGGGATTGGGGTTCGAGCTCAGACCTATGAGAAAGTTCCGAGGGCCCAGAGGGATTGGGGTTCGAGCTCAGACCTATGAGAAAGTTCCGAGGGCCCAGAGGGATTGGGGTTCGAGCTCAGACCTATGAGAGAGTTCTGAGGGCCCAGAGGGATTGGGGTTTCGAACTCAGAAGTATGAGAGAGTTCCGAGGGCCCAAAGGGATTGGGGTTCAAGCTCAGACCTATGAGAAAGTTCTGAAGGCCCAGAGGGATTGGGGTTCGAGCTCAGACCTATGAAAGAGTTCCGAGGGCCCAGAGGGATTGGAGTTTCGATCTCAGACCTATGAGAGAGTTCTGAGGGCCCAGAGAGATTGGGGTTTCGAGCTCAGACCTAAGTGCCCATTTGGCTGCTTGATCGCAGGCCTCATTGCCTCCAATGCCCATGTGGGCAGAGATCCAGCACAGCAGTACACGTCTGTCATTCAGCCTCTGTTAAAAGCCGGAAGATTTCATTACGATTAGATTTTGTAAAAATCGAATATTTTGAATTAGAAATCTAAAACAGTAAATAATGACCTCGGACAAATTTATAAGAGAATGCCACATAGTCATTTGGGTGGTGTATAAGTTAACAGACTGCTGTCTCGATAGGCTCAAAATCCTTTTAACTGTCACTTTGGTAGTTTTACAATGAAGGGGAAATGTAGAGGAGTTGTAGTTACCTTTGGATAGAGGTAAGCTGAATCTCAATTTATTATTGAACCTCTTGAAGTATCTTTAGGCAAATTATTTTATTGTGTTGATGCAAAATGTATCGTAGGTCGTAGTAGATTTTGTGTAAATCATATAGCAAGTTCGTTATGCCGCCATAATTAACGGCATGTAATGAATGGCTGTATTTTACCTTTTCAGTTTTTACGTGAATTAAAGACAAGTTTTTGAAACCAAGACAAGTCTCGTGACCTCTGAGGATTATAGACATAAAGTGTGATAACCGCCACAGGAGTGCATAGCGATTGTGACTATAACAGCTGCCATGCGTCTTAGGCTTTGCATAGCTGTGAGCACTAAAAGTAAAATGGCGACTGTAAGATTTTTCATGAGCATGCGTGGGTAGGTACTAGGTAGGTTGAGTCAGGCGAACTGTCCAACCAATGGGTGTGTAACAGTAGCCGAAAGCTCGGGAATGATCGAGGCACACCCGTTCAGTGAGCAGCCATGATGGAACTACTTTATTGTACATACGTGTCATCAGTCGCTCATTTGCATATGTATGAGCAGTACTTCCATAACAGGGTGGAACAGAATGTTACATCCAGACACACAAACAAGCATATTATTATTAAGGTTTGGTTGCATATCACTGGCATGCAATAACTGTATCAAGCGTGTGACTCATTGACAGCATAAAACTCTTGGTATCTTCCTTTGAGATGCTTTTCCAAGCCTTCACTGCAGCCATTTTAGGTTGGTGTTTGTTTTGGGGCTTTTGGACTTTAGATTCTTCTTCAGCAAGTGAAACGCATGCTCCATTGGATTTTAATCAGGAGATTGACTTGGCTCGTCTAAAACGTTCCACTTCCCCCCCCTGAATGAACTCCTTGGTTGCATTGGCAGTGTGTTTTGGGTCATTGTCTTGCTGCATGGTGAAGTGCCACCCAATAGGTTTGGAGGCATTTTCTTGAACATAGGGGTCAAAATGTTTCTCAATACTTCTGAATTCATTCTGCTGCTGTCATGATTAGTTACATCAGTAAAGATGAGTGAGCCAGCTCCAGAGGCAGTCATGTAAGGCAAAGCCATGACACGACCTCCACTATGCTTCCCAGATGAGATAGTAGCCTTTGGAGTATATGCAGTTCCTTCCTTTCTCCACACTTTCACCTTTCCATCGATTTGGTGAAGGTTTATCTTGGTCTCATCTGTCCATAAAATTTTGTTCCAGAACTCACTGGCTCACCTCTGTACTTCTTGGCAAATTGTAAGCTGGCCTTTCTATTTTTGTTGCTGATGAGAAGTTTATATCTTGCGATGTAGCCTTTGTAATTCTGCTGTCATTACTTAAGCGAATGGTAGATTGTGACATTTTCACCTCTGCCCTCTGAATATTGTTGGTGATGTCACTGACAGTTGTTTGTGGGGTTTTATTCATAGCTCAGATTATTTATATTTCTGTCATCAACTGCAGTTGTTTTCCTGAACCAACCTGACCATTGTCTATTGCTAAGTGTAGTTGTGGTTTCTTTCTTTTTCAAGATATTCCAAATTATTGTATTTTCTATACCAAAATTTTGTGCTGTGGTTCTAATTGAATTATTCTGTTCTTTCGGCTTCCAAATAGTTTGCTCTTCTTTAATCGACAGTTCTCTGGTCTTCATGTTGGTTTTTTGCCTGCTGATTCCAATGGCAGACTCCTGCGGGAATTTTGTTTTTAACCTTTACGTTTAGACACACACACACACACACACACACACACACACACACACACACACACACACACACACACACACACACACACACACACACACACACACACACACACACAACTCTGTTATATATTTTATGCTTGTGTGGTTAAATGGTTTTAAGGTTAAAAAGAAAGGTTTTAAAAATGAATGTATGTATTTTCATACAAGTCAAGATGCCCCTGGGCGCCAAAGAGACTGCATTCCTTTGGTCTAGTTAGACGTGATCCAAAACATTGTACACAATCTTATCTGCATTTGGCCTTGAATGATGTAACCAACCGAGTGCTTGAATACATAAAAATGGGCTCAACTGGAGTGTCCATTGAGAGAGAATCCCGCAGCAAAAACTTCATTGGCAAAATGTAACTACAGTCACGTGAAAAAGTAAGTACACCCTATGTAAAGTTTTGACTTTTTCAACATATTTCAACATACAGCTATTTGATCTTCATTTCAACAATATTGATAGATAAAGGTGATATAATATAACAAATATCATGAAACATTTACATTTTGTAGTCCATTGTATAATTTAAATAAACATAAATGCAAATTTTGCATGTGGAAAAAGTAAGTACACCCCTACATTTATCACTACTTCAAATACCTAAAATTAGAATCAGGTGCACCAGCTCAGGTGCAAATGATTAGAACATCGTTGGAGAGGATCTTGGAGGAACCTGTCTTATTTAAACCTCAGAAATTTAGTGTGGTTTGCTCTTTGTTGTTGAAGTGTGCGGCACCACCATGCCTAGATCAAAAGAGCTCTCTGAGGCCTTCAGAAAGAAGGTTATAGATGCCGACAAGTCTGGAAAGGGATTTAAAAAGATCTCCAAACAATTTGAAATCAATCATTCGACTGTCCGGAAGATCATCTACAAGTGGAGAAGATTCCAAACAACTGCCAACTTGTTCAGGCTAGGCCGCCCCAGGAAGTTCAGCCCGAGATCAGACCGCAAGATGCTGAAATAAGTCTCGAAGAATCCCAGAATGTCATCACGGGACCTACAGGTAGCTCTTGCCACTGTTGATGTCAAAGTGCACGAGTCTACCATTAGAAAGAGGCTGCACAAATTTCATCTTCATTGGAGGTGTGCCAGGAGGAAACCTTTGCTGTCCAGAAAGAACATCAGGGCAAGACTAAATTTTGCCAATGAACACCGAGACAAAGACCAGCACTTCTGGATCAATGTGCTCTGGACAGATGAGTCAAAGGTAGAGCTATTTGGCCACAGTACCAGAAGACATGTTTGGCGAAAACCAAAGACAGCATTTGACCACAAGAACCTGATACCAACTGTAAAGCATGGTGGTGGAAATATTATGGTTTGGGGCAGCTTTGCTGCATCAGGGTAGCTCACCATCATAGAACCCACGATGAATTCTTCATTGTACCAGAGGGTGCTTGAGGATAATATGAGGCCATCTGTCGGAAAGTTGAAGCTCAACCGAAGGTGGACCTTGCGACATGACAATTACCCCAAACATACCAGTAAATCCACCAAGGAATGGCTGAAAAGAAAGAAATGGAGGGTTCTGGAATGGCCAAGTCAAAGCCCGGATCTAAATCCCATCGAGATGTTGTGGGGGTATTTGAAACGAGCTGTGCATGCCAGAAACCCCTCAAACATCGCACAGTTGAAAGAATTCTGCGTGGAGGAGTGGGCAAAAATTTCTCCCAGTCGATGTCAGAGACTAGTTGACAGTTATAAGAAACGCCTACTTGAGGTTGTTTCTGCCAAAGGGGGCAATACCACCGATTAGAGCCAAGGGTGTACTTACTTTTTCCTCATGCGAAATTTGCATTTATGTTTATTTAAATTATACAATGGACTACAAAATGTAAATGTTTCATGATATTTGTTATATTATATCACGTTTATCTATCAATATTGTTGAAATGAAGATCAAATAGCTGTATGTTGAAATATGTTGAAAAAGTCAAAACTTTACATGGGGTGTACTTACTTTTTCACGTGACGATATGTATGTGATCCTCTCAACCTGCTTGCATGAAATAGTTGTGAACTTTGGAACATCTTCATGCAGGCATGAATTAAACATTGAACCCTGTTTTCCTTGGAACCTGATTGTTGAAGACTAACTTCTTAAATAATTCAACTCTGTAAAACTACGAACCTAATGCATGATTGAGGTAGAATTCTTCCACGCTCCTAAGGCAAAAGCAAAGGCTAAAACCGAGACTGGACATTCAAAGCTCTTTTATGTGTGAACAATTAATGCAACAAGAAACACCTGTCAGTCATTTGTTCCAATACTTATGCCTACCTAAAATGTGGGTCTGAACATAAAAAGTGCTATTGTCTTCCAATGATAAAACATATATATGCATAGAAATACCACGAAATAGAAGCTGACGTTGTGTACTCTCATCTCATATTCATTTTTTGGTTTCAAATCCATATTTCTTGAGTGTATAGCAATAATAACAAATTTTACTTCACTGTTCCAATACTTATGGAGGGCACTGTATACTTGAACACTGCAGAATACATATCACCTTATTTTCACTTCCAAGAACCTCCACTTTTGCAGTACTTGGACATGATAAATAAGGTGGTGTATAAGATCAATCAATCGCGCTAAATTTCCGGAATTTTTTTAAATGATATTTAAAATCATTATTTTGTTTCATTTGAAGTATAAACTTCAACACTGTGTGGGGTAATGTGTTCTATGAACTCTCCAGTTAAACTAGTTTTATTGATTCCCCAAGAAAATGAAATTTTGAAAAATGTTGGTGTCTCCAGTTACATATATTTTTCCTTGCTTGGGAGGGCCAAAAATGACACAGTAAGAAAAAAAGAAGAAAAAAAGAAACGAGCAATGTGACTGTGTCGCCAATATGCCTACACATAGTCCCACAACGGGTAGATGCCCTCGTTCACTGTCTTAAAAAGAAACAAGTTTGATTTAAATCCCTTCAGCTGTTTTCAAATATCACATTTTCACCTGACAGGACAGGATTCACATTGATCGGTGAAGCGGTTTCAGAGAAGGGATTATTTTAATTATTGGCTTTCAAGCGAATATGGCTGTAATGTCATATGACATATGACCTTAAAAATCACTCTGCATATGCATGGGTAGGGGATCACGTTTGTGAAGTTTTGTGTTGATAGGATAAGGTTCATTTTTCTTTCGAAGATGGCTGCCAAACCACGTGACCTACCTACATCATCATTTTCAAACTATATGCAACAATGGCGTTATACATTTTTGTACAAAAATTTCGCATTGATAGGGTAAGTGGTTTCAGAATATTATTTTTTAATTATTTGCATTTAATCCAAGATGGCTGCCATACCACGTGACATATGACATCACAATTATCATATAAACATTCTGCATGGGTCTCACTCCTACCCTGAAAGTTTCGTCTCAATTGGACATGTGGTGCTGAGAAAAACGAGGTTTAGCCTGTACGAACGGACGTATGGATGGACGGACACCCCGAAAACATAATGCCTCCGGCCACCTTCGGGGGCGGTGGCATAAAAAATTGCATGAATAAATCAATAAGATTTGTTGATACATCTCCATCTATTGTTGAAATTAAGAATAACATTTGTCACCTGGTCGTTGCGGTAAATCAGGAGCCAATTTTGGATTCCTTTGAGACCTGTTTTCAGCTTTTGGTGAAAAACTAGTTAAAAATCTTTGCAGTCCAGGGATGACCACTTTATGAATATGGATCCCAATAGTCCCTTGAAATACACTAGCGAAACGCAGTGTACCAATAATAGGCGATGATATCCAAGGTGCATCAGCAATCCAAACCTTATCTGTTATATTCATCCTCAAGAACTCCTCTGCCAAAGGGTAAACTGATGTGTACGCCATATAGAGCCACACAACTCTTGCTTTACTCTCTTTAATAAGAGCACCTGAAAAAGGGTTTTGGTGAATAATCAGCAGGAGTGATTCATCCTCAACGTGTAAGATGATTTAGATTGTTTGCACCCACCAATATATTCACGGGTATTTACATCTTCTGCTCTTGGTAGTAATTCATGGAAGGCAATGCAAATTCCATCTCTTTCTGCTTCTTTTAAAAATTGACCTTGTCCAGCTCTTCCATACTCGTCATCCACTGCCACGGATCCAATGTATAACCAGTCAAAGTGCTTCACCAGTTTAACAATTGCAGAAACTATGGGCACTGCACTGGGAATGGTTCGTAGGAATGAAGGAAACTCTGATTTGTCACTCAAGCATTTACAAATTGAGGCAAAGCTCACCTGCAGATGTTGCAAAGATCAAACTTTTGTTAATTAACATAAATTTCCTTGTATAAAATGTTGTGTCATCAATGGAAGTAGAATTTTGAGAGGCTTCCAGATCAATATGTCTGAAACCATTGTTTTGCTGAGATGTAACCAGCAGCCATGCACTGCATACGAAAGGAAAGGAGCAGGGGGGTGTTGTGTGAATGAGCCTGAATGTTGGTTCAAAAGTCTCCTTCAAAACTGACTAATAAATCTATTCTCCCTTGTCCTTACCTGTGGAACGTAGGAAAGTCCCAGCAAGCGAGACGTTATCACTGAGAGTGTAGATGGGGCCGGTCCAATCACAGCCTGAAATGAACAAGGACCTGCTCCGAGAGATTCCTGTGCCATGAATTGTAATGCTGCTGCTGTTGCTTTTGGAAAAGCATGGCAATCATCCCTTATGACATAACCAAGTGTGATGTTTGAAAGGAGAGTGACATCATTGTTGACTTGATTTATGGAAAATACCATAACCATGGCCTGATGGAAACCAATAGTAGAAAAACTGCAAGGCAATGTGTGGAAGGATCAAATAAAAACAAATTAACTGTTATGTTAACCTGCATAAATAGCTTATCGTGCAGTTTTCCTGGGAGCAACGGCCTCTACCGGAAGTAAATCTATACTATAAGAGAGCCGTTTGTCTGTGTGCCGCCATTTTTCCCAGAGATGGCTAAACCGATCTTCGTCAAACATTCAGGGAGTTGTCAGTGAGTGCTTGGGGGTGTTTTGGACGATTTTGTTTTTGAAAATATTTGAAGAAAAAGTCGACTTTTTGGAGGGATTAAAAAAATATGGCTCGATAGTGCCTAAACCTTTTTTGATTCATGACAGTCATATACAAGTACACATACGCATAAATAAATACAAAACAATTACCAGACATTTGAACACAAATAATCAAACAAATCAGATTCAATCAAGCCATTCCGGAAGTGGTCGAACTTGGTGCGAAGTCTTCTTCTTCTTCCTGAACATCATCAAACTTAATTCAGAAACGTGATCAACGGCACATTCACAGCACATATTCGACGGAAAGCATTTAATTCCACTTCTAAAGTGACACCAGTGCTGCATTTACCACACGGAGAATGTAAAAATACCAGTACAGTACCACATTTATTATTTATAGTGTAGATTATTATTCTTTACAGTATTTATTATTTATTATTACAGTACAGTTTTTACTACACGGCAAAAGGTGGATTTTTTGGGGGGGATTAAAAAAAATCGCTCTATAGTGCTTAAGCCTTTTCGATTAATGACATCAAACAAATCAGATTCAATCAAACAAATCAGATTCAATCAAACAATTCAGGAAGCTGTCAAGTTGGTGGTAGGATTTCTTCTTCTTCCTTAACATCATCAAACTTAACTCAGAAACGTGATCAATGGCACATTCACCAGCATATATTCAATGAAAAGGTACTTTACTCGGGGTACAAATACAAATACAACTTTGTCTGGGGGGGGGGGGGGGGGGGGGGGGGGTAACATAGCCTATGTGGCCGAGGCCTAATGCGGGTATGTGGGGGGCCGGGGGAGGGGCATAAATTCTCTATGTAAATGTGTACAGTGTAGAACCACTTGGTGTTAGTGACAGAGGGTATTACAATTTCTTTTTATACCTGGGCAACACTAAGGTTAAAGCATTCCTCGCACGGGTAAATTTTTCCTCCTTCCCTTCCACCCCTTCCTCCCCCCCAACAAGGAGGGGCCTGTCAAAGCCACCCCCCCCCAAAGATGTATATGTATATGTAGTATATCTTTCCCTTCCCTCTCCCTGCTCACCCCTCCCCTTTCCTCTCCCCCCAATCTCTCCCTCTGCCCTCCCCCTCCTGCCTCCTCCCCTTACCCCGCCCCCCGGCAACGCCGAGTACTTCGGCTAATATATTATAAACCACAAACACGTTTGATTACCTTTTGAACCAGTCGCTGCTGCTGTTTAACACAAAAATGAAAGGGGGGAAACCCGAGTGTGTTCAGTTACCAAGCAGCTAGCTAGCATTTGCCAAGCCAGCCGTTCTTTATCAACGGTTTTGAATGGAGTGCTTACTCGAATGTTTAAACCATTTGGTGAGGACTCCACAAGAAACTTGGTAACTGAACACACCCCAGATGTTCTTCAGGCCCGGCCGTAGATATACAGTAATCTATATATCCTAGAGAGGAACGAACCTTCCTGCCACCCACAAGGAAATCGGGTGTATTTGTTGCTTAAAATCAGACCAATTCATATCAATTTTTTGAGGCCTGGCAAATGTGTGGAGAAATGAAGGCAATTGGATGAATGAATAAGAGAACTAAAAGCAACTTAGCAATGAAAGCAAGAACAAGTTGAAATATATTAATGACATGCTGATGAATGATTGTGTAGCACGGACAGTAAAATGCAATGCCTCTCTGCATACACATAGTGGGATCTTTAATGTCTACCAACTAAAGCCGGCAGACGGGATGCTGGTTCAACGTCCATCCAAGGGACGGCAGACACAATGGTGAATCACCCTGCCTTTGAAGCACCGGGACGGTAATTTATGGCTGGGGCAGGATTCGAACACAGGCTGGACAGCTTCAGGGCGAGTGAGCTTACCTCATGTCCATCCTGCCAGCCAAACTATCTTGTGGATAAATACTGAATATTCATGATGTTCACCAAGTAAAAACAAATTAACTGGACCCACTTATGATCTTGGAATCCTTTTATCACAAACCCTGTACATTCAATTGGAAGCGAGGAAAACGAGACTTACCGGACACAACTCTGATCTTGAGGAGCTTCGTTCAAAAGTAATTGTCTGTTTTCCTCTCCAAAGTGAATGATAAAAATACCTCCGAGCATGATATCACCTGGTGCAGTTATTCCTTCTGGTTTCCACCAAGAGGGGTATTTGCACAGCTTGCTTCCAGCAAGGTACAGTGAAGCGACCAAGATCAGAGCCTTGATCATAATCATGTGATTCAGCATTTCACATTCAATGAATAGTAAGGAACGTTTACCAGAAGTTTACTCTGCGTATCATTGATCTCCACACCAGAAACAAACAGGATATTTATAGGTGGTTGTAGTAATATTTCACAGGCAACAACTATAATTTCATGCCCCTGATAATTCCGAATCATTTAAAATCAAAATAATATAATTAATGCTCGTTAAGATGATTGTTTTCATTTGGGATTCATAGTTATCATTTATTATCACTCATAACAGCTTCATTTTGGGTTCCATGAAGAAATTGGAATTTAAAAAGTCTTCAAGATAAAATGATTCTTGATAGAAAAGTATCTTGTTTCATATAAAAACTTCTGCGCAAACACAACTCCAAAATCAAAGATTACTTTTGAAATGAAAGTTTAAGTAATAATCTGCATTATATGCAGTCACGTGAAAAAGTAAGTACACCCCATGTAAAGTTTTGACTTTTGCAACATATTTCAACATACAGCTATTTGATCTTCATTTCAACAATATTGACAGATAAAGGTGATATAATATAACAAATATCATGAAACATTTACATTTTGTAGTCCATTGTATAATTTAAAGAAACATAAATGCAAATTTCGCATGTGGAAAAAGTAAGTACACCCTTGGCTCTCATAGGTGGTATTTCCCCCTTTCACAGAAACAACCTCAAGTAGGCGTTTCTTATAAGTTATAACTGTCTACCATCTCTGACATCGACTGGGAGAAATTTTTGCCCACTCCTCCATGCAGAATTCTTTCAGCTGTGCGATGTTTGAGGGGTTTCTTGCATGCACAGCTCGTTTCAAATCCACCAACAACATCTCGATGGGATTTAGATCCGGGCTTTGACTTGGCCATTCCAGAACCCTCCATTTCTTTCTTTTCAGCCATTCCTTGGTGGATTTACTGGTATGTTTAGGGTCATTGTCATGTTGCAAGGTCCACCTTCGGTGGAGCTTCAACTTCCGAATAGATGGCCTCACATTATCCTCAAGCACCCTCTGGTACAATGAAGAATTCATAGTGGATTCTATGATGGTGAGCTGCCCAAGCCCTGATGCAGCAAAGCTGCCCCAAACCATAATATTTCCACCACCATGCTTTACAGTTGGTATCAGGTTCTTGTCGTCAAATGCTGTCTTTGGTTTTCGCCAAACATGTCTTCTGGTACTGTGGCCAAATAGCTCTACCTTTGACTCATCTGTTCAGAGCACATTGTTCCAGAAGTGCTGGTCTTTGCCTCGGTGTTCATTGGCAAACTTTTGTCTTGCCCTGATGTTCTTTCTGGACAGCAAAAGTTTCCTCCTGGCACACCTCCCATGTAGATCAAATTT
This sequence comes from Myxine glutinosa, assembly GCF_964187855.1. Taxonomy (NCBI): domain Eukaryota; kingdom Metazoa; phylum Chordata; class Myxini; order Myxiniformes; family Myxinidae; genus Myxine; species Myxine glutinosa. Next base: position 163,190,202 of record NC_136263.1, read on the forward strand.
GTGCAGCCTCTTTCTAATGGTAGACTCGTGCACTTTGACGTCAACAGTGGCAAGAGCTACCTGTAGGTCCCGTGACGACATTCTGGGGTTCTTTGAGACTTCTTTCAGCATCTTGCGGTCTGCTCTCGGGCTGAACTTGCTGGGGCGGCCTGGCCTGAACCAGTTGGCAGTTGTTTGGAATCTTCTCCACTTGTAGATGATCTTCTGGACAGTCGAATGATTGATTTCAAATTGTTTGGAGATCTTTTTATATCCCTGCCCAGACACATAGGCATCTATAACCTTCTTTCTGAAGGCCTCAGAGGGCTCTTTTGATCTAGGCATTGTGACGTCGCACACTTCAACAACAAAGAGCAAACCAAACTAAATGTCTGAGGTTCAAATAAGACAGGTTCCTCCAAGATCCTCTCTAACAATGTTCTAATCATTTGCACCTGAGCTGGTGCACCTGATTCTAATTTTAGGTATTTGAAGTAGTGATAAATGTAGGGGTGTACTTACTTTTTCCACATGTGAAATTTGCATTTATGTTTATTTAAATTATACAATGGACTACAAAATGTCAATGTTTCATGATATTTGTTATATTATATCACCTTTATCTATCAATATTGTTGAAATAAAGATCAAATAGCTGAATGTTGAAATATGTTGAAAAAACCAAAACTTTATATGGGGTGTACTTACCTTTTCACGTGACTGTAGTTTCCAATTGTTGTTTTTTCCATGATTTTTTTCTCGACAAGGTCTAGGCTCCTGAAAAAGCTGGGGCACAGAAGAGATCAGGACACAACTTAAAGGGAACAGCCAGAGAAAGGGGAAACACCAACAGCAGGGCAGAGGGAGAAAGTCGACGGAGATAGACAATCACGGGATACAGGTAACGATCAGTGGTAATGGAGAATGAAAGAGTTGAACAAGGTGGATACGTAAGATCATGGTTTTGGATGGGGGATGACTTCAGATGGCGGTGAGCAGTTGTCTTGAAGACCTGGACGACAGAATGAATTTGAAAAGACTGTGGAAGGTGTTTCCACAAGTGGGGAAAAGAGGAATAAATGAGTGGAAGTGAGCAGTCGTCCTGGATTTAGGCAGTTTCACTTGGAGGGGTTTCACTTGGTTGCTTGTCGACCGTATGCATCCTGTAGATACCTTGGGGGGGGGGGGGGAAGAGGGCAGAGGGTGCAAGACCCGAGATGAGGCAGAATAATACGGAGAGATCACCAACCTGTCGGTGACGGTGAAGTGATCAGCCCATCGATTCGGCTTCATTGCAAGGGATTCCATGATCTTGAAAGCTTTGGTTTACACGACGTCAAGCTGAGCAAGATATGAGGCAGGGGAACCAGCCCAGAGGGGAGAGCAGTCCTCCATCAAACTGCAGATGAAAGTGTTGTAGGTGGATAGGAGCTCAGGTGTGCCAAGGAAGTACTTTGCATGACGGAGGCGTCTGGCTTTGGCTGCCAACTTTGAAATGTGTCTTGCCCAAGAGTGATCATGGCTGAGAGTGAGACCCAAGAGTTTGAGTGACTGGAACTCAAGAGGTTGTTGAGAAAGTGAATGGGAGGATTTGCTTAATGGTCCTTTCGGACAGTAACAGTGAGAGTGAGTGCATGGTATTTCTCAGGATTTAAAGGCATATTCCAAGTGCTTGACCAGATTGTGATTTTGTCAAGGTCTGAGGAGAGGGAAGAGGCTGCTGCCTGTCTGTCAGAAGGATGAGGGATGTCACAGCAGAGTCATCAGCAAAGAGATAAAGAGGATTTTTCAGAGAGTCAGTGAGATTATTGATGAAGATTAGGAATAAGATGGGGGCCGAGAACACTGCCTTTGGGTACTCCAGCCTCGACAGGGAAAGGAGAAGAAAGGGTTCCAATGAGAGCCACACATTGGCTACTATAATGGAGGAGGTCAACAATTCAAGAGTGGAGTTGGCCTTGGATTCCATAGGTAGACAGTTTGGAGAGCAAGGCAGGATGCCAGACTGTATCGAAAGCTCGAGATATGTCAAGAGAGACGGCCCTGATCTCCTGTCTGATATTGAGGGCCTCCATCCATTATTGGGGGAGTAGAGGCAGCATATCCAATATGGAGTGTCCAGGTCTGAATCTTAATTGATGATCTCTGGTGAGGCTGTTGGAGAGAAGGAATGATTTTATGTAAACTGCTATGATGGATTCTTTGACCTTGCTAAATATGGAAGTGAAATAATTGGTCTGTAATTGAGGGGGATCCATTTTTGCACTTAATTTATGTAATGCTATGATGTTAGCTGATTTCGATGCATATGGAAGATGACTTGTGGTAAATAAAGGGTGAAAAGGGCAGAGAGAGAAAGTTCAAGAGCAGTAGAACCTCATAGCGTGAGCTAATGCCTCCGGTCTTGTTGCTGAATATGAGTTGAGGGGTCGCAGAAACTTTTCCACCTTTTCAGATGCAAAATATGCAGAATCCAGGAGCAGTTGGGTATGACTGGGAATGGTGGGTACAGAGAGAGAGTGAGAGAGGGGGGATTGGCAGTGGTGTAGTGATGGTTTGTGGCGCTTGGGACGAAGGTCAAAAATATCGCCCCCTGTAGGCACTGACATAGTCAGAAATTCCTATTGAGGGGGCATATGAAAGAGCTTGAAGCTTCCCCAGCGGGATCAGCAGCATAGCCTTGGAAGCTGTTCAAAATGAGAATATTGTTACGGACGCGGAGTACGGTTCTCCCCTTAGCAAGAGGTGGTTAGCCCCTTGTCTTTTTAAGCTGACCGTCTCTGCTCCTGGTACTTGTAACGCTCTCCTGTGGGATGGAACGGGTCAGGGTTATGGGTCCAGGGTTTATCCCGAATACCTTTATCCATCCCTCCGCAGAACAGGGAGACAAGTACTGCTCGAACCCCGGTTTTAGATGGACTAGTCGCCGAGCGGTTTTAGCAACCCGAAGTTTGAGCCATTAACAAGGACTAAACCCGATTCTGAGCGTTGGCCAAATCGTGCCACAGGTGTTCAATGGGTAAAAGACAGGGATGATCGGACGAGCATGAAGAAGAAGACGAAGGTAGGAAGAACAGATATTTATTAATTATTTACACAAACCAAAATCAAGGAGAAGAGAAGAAATAAAAGTAATATACAGGAAAATGGAAGGATCAGAAGGACAGAGAGCAATTCCTAGCTTATCTACACAGGCTTACTTATTCCCAGGACAACACAAAGGACAGACGACAGGCAGACTCACACGAATGGGGAACTTGAAGGCAGGAACGAATGGCTAGAAGGAGAGGAAGGTTCAGCTGGACGCAGGGCTGGAGCTTGATCCCGCATGGGACGTCGGGGCTGGAAGTGAGCGGCCACTGTCTCCACCGCAATTTGGTTCACGCACCGCGGCGTTTGCTCGCAGCAGCGCGTCAAAGCTGTGCGCGCGCAGGGGCTGTTTAGACAGCGTCGTCTCCCTCTCGTACCTCTGTGGGTTGCACGTCTCTCTCGGCACTCAGAACCTCCTGCCGAACTCCTCAACTCCTCACAGAACTCAACTCTTCAAAACCCCTCAAACCTTCAACTCTCTCAACCCTCCTCCAGTGGGGGCTCTGCGCAACGGGTTATATAGCGCCACACCCCTGGAACGTTCGCGAAACTGCTCGATGGTTCTCTCTCCGCCCTCTCAAGCCAAACCCCTCATTCTTGGTTGGTCGGTTGGAGCTGGCTCACTCCTCCTCCTGATGACGATGGGCGGGCCATGCCCTTCTTCCCCGAGTTAAGAGCACATGGCCATGGCGGCGATGCAGTTGGCAATGCAGTTGGTAAAGGAGGTTCTGAGGCCATTGAAAGGGGGTCTATCTTATTTAATTTGGTGCAGCGCAAATGAACTAGGGGAAAACAGAGCCTTATACTGACATAGAATAAAGAGATAACTATTTAGAAGGTCCTATGATTGGCTACGTGCTTGTACATGGACTAGCTAAGGTGCACTCATTTCAATTAACAGCCAATTAAGGGGGAAATGTACACGGGGGGTTATTAGGGATTTTAATACTAAATTTGATAAAGTGAAGGTTCTAAAAACCGCAACACAGCACCCTCATTCCTCACGGCACGTCTCGGGCCGACAAAACTTTAACTTAGTGTGACACGCAGGTGTAATTCCCTCTACAATTAAGCTGACCCTGAGTGCGACAATTTTAAAACACAAATAAATATGTCCCCCCTGTTGCATTGCACCCTACCTAACAGATTCACACCCACAGAATAACCGAATTACGGAATGGTTTTCAAACTAAACATTGACGGTGGGGAGCATTATTTACAAGTGACGTTAATTGTATTTACACTGCGACCCAGGACCTGTTATTTATTTTTGAGGGAAACAGAAAGAGAAAAAAAAACCTGTGGGGGGGGGGGGGGAGGGGAGACGACAGCATGCACTGCATCGACGCACCAGCACCAATAAACACCAAAGCACCATAAAGCACCATTCCATGCACAGTCATCACATTTGTTATTGATAAACGATGACGTCTTCTCAGCTGGGCTGATGTTCTTGGCTGCTGTGCCAATGTTCTTGATGTTCTTTGCTTCGTTACTTGCGGCCTATTTGGTGGATAATAAAACAAAAGCACAAACCGTGTCCATTTTTATTTATGGCCCACAGGGGCCAGCTATGGGTGGTTCACCTGTGGGCTTGGTGCCACCTCACCGAGGTCCGCAAGCAAGATCCCCCTTGGGCCATCGTGGCCGGTCCCAGCAGAGGGGCTAGGCCCCAACACGTGGGGTCCATCAGTGGTGCTCGGCCACAGTACCGTGGTCCATATGGTGGTGCTCGGCCACAACAACGTGGTCCATAAAGTGGTGATTCGATGCAAGCAGCTGGTTGCGGGAATTCGGGCACACAGACGCGGCCTCCCGCACGCTCCCGCTCAGTGCCCAGAGAGCACGATCCATGGGTCGGGGAAGGAAGACAAAGCAGAATTAGCGAGGCAAGGGCGCAAGGGTACACATCAATCAAGGCAATGCAGAACGAGGTGCGCACGGAGAGCGAAGTGAGAAAGCTCATCCCTACCATACGTCACCCCCCCGTCACCTACTCCACCCTTGCCCTTACCCATATTTACAATAATTTACAATTCGTCTCTAGCGTCACGTCTTCCTCATATCTCCCATAATTCCAAATTCGTCACAATCCCTCCAACCAAATTTGCCATCACCCAAATTCCTCATCAATCCCTTTTAAGGAGGAAGAGATGGAACATTAAGCACAATGTCACACCCACGTCATGATGCGTCTCACAATCCAAAACATTTGCAGAAAAATATAATAACAAAATAAAACAGGTGTGGAGTCTTCTCACCGACTCAGGTAAGTGGATGCAGATGGTGCGACAGGTTTTCATCCGAACTACATTCTAAATGGCATTAACACTCTTTACACTACCTGGGGTTTTTTCCCTGCCAAACCATTGGCACTTTACTCTATGGGTTCTACAAACCAATTCCAATTGACCATCCTGTGATGCCATTCAATTTGGGGTCTCACTCCCCCAAGTTTTCACTACTGTGCCTTCGCACAATTTTGGAGCTGGGTCGTGTGGCTCTACCAGCAGGTCTACCTACCTGCGCACCTCCGCCACTGAAGTCGCCACCCGAGCTTACCATGCTCCTTACCACTACCCTAAATCAGGGAAGGCCCCACCTGGCTCTCTCACCCCTCTGATGCCCTCTCTGGCATTGGGCTACCCGGGTCCTTCTCCTGGATCCTCGGGCCCCACTGAACACTACTCTGACTGGCTCCCAGAGCCTACCTGCGGCCTCACCTGGCCGACAAACTACCAGTGGCGGAGTGCCCGAATAACCATACGTACCAATTAAGCCCACACGCCCAGCCATTTCCACAGACTTGTGCACCCATCTTAGCACTTCCTTGCTACTACCTGCACCACAGATGCCAATATCCAACCACAATTTACCTATACCCTCTACCTAACTCTTAAACTACCCTCCCCGGGTATTCGTGATAGGGGTCCATCCTCCCCATACACTCGCTTTGCACCAACCACTCCCCTCCACAGTTTCCACCATACTCACTCCACACCATCCATTCCATACTCCATGTATCCCAGACTATTCATTCAACCATTCTCCATACACCTGTTCACTCACTTGCACACCTGTGCTCACACACCTGGTACTTCCTGCACCCTCCTTCCTCCCAGGCTTCTTCATTCAATACAATGCACTCACCCACACTCACAATACTCTGCTCAATACTCTTCTATACACACACACACAGCATCATCTGATCTTACTACTCCCTTCTGAAACTCGCGCTTCCCAGTCGCCCCTTATACTATTGCGCTCCCTCGTCGTTACAATCCAACTAATCTATCCTACGTCCCCTCTACAGGTACATGTCGCTACTTAATTCTCATGTCACCTTTGGTCATTTCTCTAGATCCATATACATTATCCAAACCCTCCCTTGGCGAGCTTACACTGCCAAAAATTCCATAACTAGTGCTCATGTGCCCGGGGGATGTGAGAGATGGTGGATTTACCATCCTTGCACATCGGGCATCTCCCACTATAAATTTTGCCAATCCAATTTTCTGCAAATCTAAATTTGCCAATCACTGCCAATCATTTTTACCCATCAAATTTGCCAATCATTACTGCCAATCCTATTCACTATCCCAATTTCGGATCAAAACATTATCGTCATCACAGTCCGCTATATCTGAGCCTCTCGGTACGTCATGACTTCATTAAAACTCGGCTTCGCAAAGCCGAACAATGAATTCGGGTGGTTTGGTCGCCTGCAGGTTGGGTCCGTCCGGCATTCGGTTCAGGGGAGGCGGCATGCTCAGGCCGAGATTCCACGCACCATCTCGGCGCGGAGGCTTTCGGTCTCCGGCCCGATGGCTCAATCTCGCCCGGCCGGAACGCCGCAACCACAAGGGGGCGCCGCTCCGGTCTCTCCTACCTGCCCTCGAACCGGACCGGTCGCCTTGCCCGGAAAGGCCCGGACTCGACCGTGTGGGGCGGGGCCAGGCCCGAATCGTGCACGACGCTCCGAAGAGAAGCGACGCAGCACCGATCCCCGCCGGGTCCCACAAAACCCACAGCCCGGCACTGACCGAGGGCTCGCGTCGGCTAACCGTCGGTCTAACCGCTATCCCGTTCCACATCGATGCCCCCCGGACATGCTCACACCACGCGTTCCTTTTTACACTCACGAAACCTGGCGGCTCAGCGCCTCTCATGCATTCCACACACTCCGTCCATTCCACCACTGCAATCTCTGTTACACACCACACCTCTCACGCACCTTCTTGCGCACATTCTCCCGGTACGTACTCCGTACCACTTATGGGGGTGCACTCTTGCATCCACCCACTCACGCGCTCCGATGTGCTCTCCCGCACCCACGCCACAACCAACTCAGGTTTGCGTTCTCTCACACTCTCAACCATCCAAGCGTGCATTCTCGCACCTGCTCCACCACCAACTCACTCTCCGGGTCACACTCCGTACACTCTGTTTCACACATACCCTCTGACGTGCATTCGCTCTTGCACTCGGTATCACTCCCACACTTTGTAACACACTCACTCCTCGACGCACACTCTTTTCTTACACACGTGCCATTTCCTCTCACACAGCGCCCAACGGACCTCCCACAAACGCCCGCGGAACGCTGGGATCCCAAGCGCGCGAAAATTCGTTTCGCGCCAAACACTTTTCCGAAAAACCTTTTCGCACCATACACAGCCCGTCTTACCTTTGGAATCCTCCTCTCCACGTGAACCTGCAAATCTTTATAAGGATTAGCAAGTACGGCATCAGGATGTGAACTTAGACTTTGTACATTTTCCATCTTTTCCTTCAATTCCTGGGCTACCTCCGTCGTCTTTTCAATTTCAATTCCCACTACTTTTTCTTTATTCACCTCGACGACCGCTGGCTTTATTAAAATTTCCTCTTGTACCTCAGCGGTCGCCGGCTTCCCCAAACCCCGGGTCGCGATCTCTATACCCGTCATTTTAACCACGCTTTGCTCCGCCTCGCTCAACCCGCGCTTCTCAACCCGCTTTACCTCGTCGTGCACCGATGTGCCCCTCCTGCTCAACATGCGCCCCATGGTCTCCCCACATTTTTGTGCGCTCTCCCCACATTTTTGTATGCGGTCACCCATTCTGTCCCCAACTTTACTGATTCGCTCCAATTTGCTTCCTACCCCCCTATTTTGTCATCTAACCGCTCCCCTATTCTACTTTCCAATCCTCCAATTTGGTTTCCCAATCGCTCCCCCATTCTGTTTTCCATTCCCTCACCCGTCTCGACCATAAAGGCCCTTATTGGCTGCATGAATAGGCCCCAGTCCATCGGCGCCGCGGGCGCGGCTGCCGCGGTCACGTGCGCGGCACCATTTGGTGCCGCTGCCACCTCATGTGCAAGGCCGCCATCTTGTGCACCTGAAACCTCCGCTACCCAATGCGTATTGCGCTCCTCCTCCATTATTTCCACTGTCTCCCTGGGGTCCTGGGTCGACTCTACCCCCTCTTCTAACTCCACTACCGGCATCCGGTCGCCTTGATTATCCATGGCACGACTTTAATTTGGGATGTTAAATAGAATTTCGGCCGCTCCAAATTTTGAGTGCGTTAAGTGCACTTCGGGTCCAAATCCCACTCCTGACTCCAATTGTTACGGATGTGGAGTACGGTTCTCCCCTTAGCAAGAGGTGGTTAGCCCCTTGTCTTGTGAAGTTGACCGTCTCCGCTCCTGGTACTTGTAACGCTCTCCTGCAGGATGGAAAGGATCAGGGTTATGGGTCCAGGGTTTATCCCAAATACCTTTATCCGTCCCTCCGCAGAACAGGGAGACAAGTACCACTCGAACCCCGGTTTTAGATGGACTAGTCGCCGAGCGGTTTTAGCAACCCGATGTTCGAGCCATTAACAAGTACTAAACCCGATTCTGAGCGTTGGCCAAATCGTGCCACAGGTGTTCAATGGGTAAAAGACAGGGACGATCGGACGAGCATGAAGAAGAAGACGAAGGTAGGGAGAACAGATATTTATTAATTATTTACACAAACCAAAATCAAGGAGAAGAGAAGAAATAAAAGTAATATACAGGAAAATGGAAGGATCAGAAGGACACAGGGCAATTCCTAGCTTATCTACACAGGCTTACTTATTCCCAGGACCACACAAAGGACAGACGACAGGCAGACTCACACGAATGGGGAACTTGAAGGCAGGAACGAATGGCTGGAAGGAGAGGAAGGTTCAGCTGGACGCAGGGCTGGAGCTTGATCCCGCACGGGACGTCGCGGCTGGAAGTGAGCGGCCGCCGTCTCCACCGCAATCTGGTTCACGCACCGCGGCGTTTGCTCGCAGCAGCGCGTCAAAGCTGTGCACGCAGGGGCTGTTAGGACAGCGTCGTCCCCATTTCGTACCTCTGCGGGTTGCGCGTCTCTCTCGGCACTCAGAACCTCCTGCCGAACTCCTCAACTCCTTACAGAACTCAACTCTTCAAAACCCCTCAAACCTTCAACTCTCTCAACCCTCCTCCAGTGGGGGCTCTGCGCAACGGGTTATATAGCGCCACACCCTGGAACGTTCGCAAAACTGCTCGATGGGTCTCTCTCCGCCCTCTCAAGCCAAACCCCTCATTCTTGGTTGGTCGGTCGGGGCTGGCTCACTCCTCCTCCTGATGACGATGGGCGGGCCATGCCCTTCTTCCCCGAGTTAGAGCACATGGCCATGGCGGCGATGCAGTTGGCAATGCAGTTGGTAAAGGAGGTTCTGGGGCCATTGAAAGGGGGTCTATCTTATTTAATTTGGTGCAGCACAAATGAACTAGGGGAAAACAGAGCCTTATACTGACATAAAATAAAGAGATAACTATTTAGAAGGTCCTATGATTGGCTACGTGCTTGTACATGGACTAGCTAAGGTGCACTCATTTCAATTAACAGCCAATTAAGGGGGAAATGTACACGGGGGGTTATTAGGGATTTTAATACTAAATTTGATAAAGTGAAGGTTCTAAAAACCGCAACATTATATTAATAGATTTAGATATGATCTGAGATGATTAGGCTTGTTAACCACAAATAATTCCGATGTTTCTAAACACGTGCCATGTTAAGGTGTATAGAGCAGTTCAATAGGTCCTTCCATGAGATGGTATTCCGATTACAAATAAAACTAGAAAGAGCAATTGGAGATTGCAGACCCTCGCCAGGATGTGTTTTCAGTGGTTGTTAAGGCTTTTCTGTTAAAAAACAAATATGGCGGCCGAACCACGTGACCTATGACGTCATAATTATCATTAAACAAGACCAAAAGCCTAACAGCGGCATAGCCGGGCTTGTAAACTATTATAAACCACAAACACATATTAGCTTTTCAAACCATCACTAATGCTGTTTATAACATTAAACAAAGAAATTTGGAGGAATCTCGACATCCATGAGGTAAGTTTTACTTACAGAACTGAGTGAAGATCTACTGTAATCTAGATTATACCCCTCAAGGGTTGGAGGTGTGCTCATTTACCAGGCAGCTACCACTTTACCACTTGCCAAGCCAGCCATTCCCTAACGGTTTTGAATGGAGTGCTTGCTCGAATGCTTAAACCACTTGGCGATCTCTCCACAAGAACCTTGGTAAATGAACACACACCCAATGTTTTTGAGACCCGAGCATAGATCGACTGTAAGTGTAATCTAAATACCCTAAAGATGAATGGCCCTTCCTGCCACTCCAGTAGCCAGTGGGTATACTTGTAAATTCAAATGTCGGTCGGTGCAGTCAGCCGTCTGAATGATATCATAGATGTAATGACGTAAAGGAAACATAACTGATATTTTTAAACTTCCAGTAAGTTTGCAGTCACTACGAAGGGATTCATGTCATGATTAGATGTACTATAATATTTCCGGTACGTCATCATTATTTCGAAAATGATATTACTATCAAAAACCCGAGGCTAATTCCTTACTTCCGCGGTTATTAATATTAGTGCCGAACACCGCTCATCACTATCATGAACAATACACCGCTTCAATCCATAAACCTTCAATTCACGACATTGGGATTGAAGTTTTAAGGTTATATTTACTATATTATTATTATTATTACGAAAACGATACGACTGAAACGATGCACGACAGTATTAAGAAAACTCGGCTTAATTTGCCCAAAGCGGTCCGAAGATGATGTATAATGCCTAAGGCCTATACGTACCGTATTGTTGGAAGAGACATAACGCCGATTCTTTCGATATTTTATGATCATTTTTAACAATCGGTTTGTTTGTGTTTCACACAGAATGAAGGTAGAGCATGGCGATTGTGATATATGACAGGTTCGACGATATGTTCGGCATGAATGGCATATAAATCAAAATGGCGGAGTGTGGAGAGTCAGAAGCCGCACCACCGTAATTACATCAGAGGTAATCATATCACTTTGTCATGTGACCAGATTCTCAGCTCTGATTGGTATACGTTTGAGGGGACATACATACATACATACATACATACATACATACATACATACATACATACATACGGATGGACAAACACTGTTCTAGACGGCTCGACCCGATGGGCTACGCCATAAAAAAATCTACAGGTGGAGTTGCACCTTTGGTGGAAATTTCCTGTCAATCAGACCAACGGTTGCCGAGAAAATTATATTTATTCTGTGCGGACAAAAACAGGCAAACAGAGACGAACAAACAGACAAACAAACAAACAAGAAGATGTCGTGTGAAGCACGATACTTGCAAAATCCACCTCCACCCCCAAGAAAAAAAATTCCATTGCTACAGCAACTTGTCCATTTCATCAAGATTAAAATTGACAATCTTGATCAAAGCTCAGGTCAACAGGAATAAAAGTGACGATTTTTCAGATGAAAAATGATGATTTTGTAAGGTTGACCTTGAGTTGACCTTTGACCTTTTGACCTCAAAAATAGTTCGTTTCCCTATTTAGTGACTCAATGTGCAAATGCTGTTCAATTTTCAAGTCAATTCGATGAAAATTGAGGATTTTAGAAATGTGGCCTATGTTGACCTTTTGGCCCATGTTGACCTCAAATATACTTGGTGGTTGAATTCAGTGACCAGATATGCAAGTTCTCTTCAAATTTCAAATCAATTGGATGAAAATTGAGGATTTTAGAAATTTGGCCTATGTTGACCTTTTGGCCGATGTTGACCTCAAAAATACTTGCTGGTTGAATTCAGTGACCAGATATGCAAGTCCTCTTCAAATTTCAAGTCAATCAGATGAAATTGAGGATTTTAAAAATTTGGCAAAGTTGGTGACCTTTGGCCTATGTTGACCGTTTGACCCCAAATACAATAGGCTTCTCATTTGGGACGACCTATACAACTTGGTGAAGTTTCGTGACGATCGGTTTGGAATTGTGACCTGTAGGCCGGTGACAAAGAAACAGACAAACAGATGAAAAATCGGTCAGAGACCGAGGACTTGCCGGAATATACTTTTTTTTATCGGCAATTTTTGACAAATATGGCGGCCAAACCACGTGACCGATGACGTCATCATTATTTGTTTACTATCATCTATTTTGTCATCATTATCTAAACTAATTTATTCCGAGATTATGCTCAAGATATTTCATCTTGATCGGATGAAGTTTTGTACTTGTCGTCGAATTATGATGTCATAATGGAGGGACCGATGACATCATCATTAACATATTTTATTCCCCATGGAAAGTTATTTACAATGAGCCATGTCTCAATTTTTTCTATTCAGCACTTTCGGAGATATAGAGGTGCAAAGTTTTTCGGTTTTTCCAAGATGGCGGCCGAACCACGTGACCGTTGACATCATCAATTGGGCACAGTCTATTCCAGAGCAAGACAAATATGTTTGTAAAGTTTGGCAATTCTACCTGCAACGGTGTAGACGTAGTGCTGCACACAGACAGACAGACAGACAGACAGACAAACAAACAGACAAACAGACAGACAGACAGACAGACAAACCAACCGATCAACATACTTGCAGGAATCTTTTCCGGCAAGTAACAAACAGACAAACAGACAGAGAGACAGACAGAACCACAAACGCAACCGACCAATATACTTGAAAAATCTTCGATTTTGCAAGTAACAAACAGACAAATGGACACAAATACAATACCCTCTCCTTCTGCGAGGGTAATGATAACATTGTAAGAAATGTTACGGTTTGTGACCTTTCTTTTCTTCTTCCCCCCCCCCCCCCCCCCTTGACTTAGACCAAATGGTTTGGCCCACGGGTACAAAGCCTATGATTGGATGTGGGGCACGGGAGGGACCAGGAAGGTGATTCAGAGGAGAGAGCAGAGAGGAGAGAGGAGAGAGGAGAGAGGAGAGAGGAGAGAGGAGAGATGAGAGAGGAGAGAGGAGAGAGGAGAGAGGTATTTTGGAAGAGGGCTCATGGCGGAGTGCCTTTTCATGTGTTTGTAGAGTTTTCAGCTGCAATCTCTCCACTTGAAGGTTGTGCCGGATCAACCCCTGCGACCACCTCTGTACCTGAAGATTGACTTTGATTAATCTCTTGCTACCGCTGGGCCTGCGTTGGGGCCTACTGCTGGGCCTGCATTGGGGCCTACTGCTGAGCCTGCATTGGGGCCTACTGCTGGGCCTGCATTGGGGCCTGCATTGGGGCCTACCTTTGGGGCCTGCATTGGGGCCTACCGCTGTGCCTGCATTGGGGCCTACTGCTGGACCTGCAATGGGGCCTACTGTGGGGCCTGCCTTGAATGCAGTGCTTATTTCGAACTCTCACTGCAGCTGCTCCAGTTCGGATCCCCCCAACCTGGCCTTGAGTGGTACTGGAGGACGCAGTACCGCTCACATCCGCATCGTCTGGGTCTCTCCTCTTTGGACCTCTTCAGGACCACCGGATTAGGTCCTCCCTTGGGACTGACGACACAAGCAACACCCACCAGCCCTGGCTGCCTCCTCCTTCCCTCTCGTGCTGGCCTAATCTGGTTTTTCCCTCTCTTCTCCCATCTTTGTTTCCTTTTTATTTATGTGAAGGAATAGATTTTGAGTGTGATAACTAGACTACGGATTTTTATGTTAAGAAAATAGGCCTTTTAATGTTTTGAAAAGCGGCTTTTTTTTTTTTAATGTGAAAAAATCCCGAAATATTTTTTTCCCCCGTTTTATTCATTTTTTATTATTACCAGGTTTTTCAGAAATCAGTCAAAAAAAGAACAAAAAATGGTAAGCTTTTTCCTGCACAACATTAAGCACTCTGGGCTAGTAAACAGGTAAAAAATGACGTTCAGGTACCTTTATTGCAACCGCATTGTTTGATAAGTAGAGGACTAGAAGAAATTGACAAGACCCTTTTAGGAACGGTTAAAGTAGGTGTTTGAAATCATTATCTTGGTAATGTTCTCCTTGGTGAGGCGGTGTCGGCGGTCGGTGAGGACGTTTCTGTAGACGGAGAAGGACCTTTCCACGTCGACGCTGACGATGGGGCAGTACCTCAAGAGGGGGTTGTCAGCAAGCTTGACTCCAGCCGGCACACCAACCTCAGATCCGTGCTGATCTACATCCAGGATCAAAGCCACTGTCCTCAGCACACCAATGTCGGGATTGCGCTGCAGCACCGCCTTGAACTTGGTGAGCAGGATCTCCTTACGGCAGCCTCGGATCTTTTCGAGCTCCTCCTTGGCCTGATCAAGGAGCTGGAAGGCCTTGGCCAGCTCCATGCCGGCCTCCTCCAGCTGCTTAAGGATCTTCGGGATGAACGACACGTGGGCATTTAAGAAGACCAAACTGAGCTTGATGTCCGCCTTTCCGAACAGGTCCTTGGCACTCCGGATTGCCATCGCGTCGTCATCGTTCAGCTGGTCCACAATGTCCTTGACGGCCTCGAAGTGCTCGGCGTAAAACACCGCGGCGTCGATCCACGTCCCCCACCGAGTCAGAATGGGCTCCGGGGGGAGAGAAAGATTGGGCTGCTGCTCCTTCCAAAAGACAACACGCGACGGGGCTTTGACGAACACCTTCTTCGTCGTGGCAATCAGGTCGTTGACGTCCTTGAACATTTCTCGGACTGTCTCGCAGACACGGTGGAGCGCGTGGGCAACGCAAGTCACATGCAGCAAGTCCGGGAAGAGTTCCTTCAGGGCATGGCCGGCCTTGATCATATAGGCCGCGGCGTCGCTGACGAGGACCTTGAGGCACTCCGGCTTGAAATCAGGCCAAAGATAGCGCAGCGTGTCATTGACTGCACGCACGATCTCCCCGGAGTTGGTCTTCTCCAGAAACATGCACTGGACGAGGTGGGGACGAAAGTACCCCTCCTTGGACAAGCGTCCCGCGATGATGTTGGCCACATATCGACCTGCCGAATCGGTCGTCTCGTCGACGGACAGCCAGATGGGCTGCTGTCCGAGGTCGGCACGGATCCCCGCCAAGGCCTCGTCGTAGCACTTGTCGAGGTAGTGCTTTCGAATCCAGCTTTCATCGGGGATCTGTAGAGTGATGTGCTTCTCCAGGAACGACCGGAGGGCAGGGTTTTCCAATTTCGACCATGGGATGCCAGCGGCCAGCATGGCCTGGCACAGCTCCTGAGCCACGACGTCGCACTTGTGCCTCTTTCCGCCACCAAAGTCCTCCATGGTGGCTTGCGTCCTCTTCGTCCGTCCTCTTCTTCTTCAAGGCCACGTTGCTCTTGTGGCGGTCTCCTCGGACATGTTGGGCCAGCTCAGACTTCTGCTTCGCCAGGAAAGTCTTTTCACAAGCTCGACAGAAAGCCGTGTCACTCGACACGTACTTGAAGGTGGCCCCATCGCCGCCAGCGTTGAATTCCTTCAGCCACTTGTCACGAAGAACAGCACTCATCTTGATAGGAGACTTGTTCACACTTAGTGTACACTCTCTCACTGTAGTACACCGCCTCACTGCTGTACACGCTGGGGACGCAACGCACGCAAGTGGACGCAACGTTTTGTTTTTGAGATCGATCGCAGTTAAAAATTTCGATCGCAGTTACAAATTTCGATCGCAGTGTAAAATTTCGAAAAATTCCCTATTTTTTTTTTAGCGTTGCCAGACATTTTCGACCAAAAAGGGCATTTTATTTTATTTTTCCCGAAAAAGGGCGAAATTCTTTTTCTCTCCGAAAATAGCAAAATAATTTTTTTGCACGCAAACAAGCCGTTTTATGTGAAAAAATATTTTTTATTTTTTCACATAAAAATCCGATGTGCAGTGATAACCTATAAATAAAGCCGGTGTGATTGAAAGCTTGGCTTGGTGTGCTTCAGGCCGTAACACAAAGCATTTTTTTAACACTTGTAATATTAACAACAATAATAACATTCGTACCATTTGGCAATAATAAAACGAATGGATAATCGCCGCCCTGGTCCAAGCAGACCTGGGCTTGGTGAACGGTAAACTCTTGCTGAAGCAGTACAGCAGGCAGGTATGCTGCAAGGCTGTTACCGAAAACTACAGCAAACATGCATGCAGCAAGGTGTGGTATTTCTATGGCCTAGAGACTAGAGCTGATGAGACAGAGCAGCAGAGGAAGGCAAGGAAGTTAAATAACTCATTTGACACATGATCCTGGCCTTCACTGATTGGGACATAACACCTGAGATATCTAGATTTGATCGACGTAATTACTTAACAAACGTCCAACAGTTACACCCCTCCATCCCTTGGGCCAATGGGCGATCTCCATGTTACCGAGTGCATATTAAACCTCGTGATACAAAATAAGAGATCTATGCAGCAACACTGGAACACGGATTTATTTACTGTGCGAGGTGATAGAAATAGGAATGAGGAAAAAAGTGAATCGGATGTAAGGAGTTTGTAAACATCAACCAGACACATTGACACGTAGCACGGAGTTTAAACTGTAAGACTTGGTTCTGAAAGTTGCCTCTCCTGATCTCACGATTTCGTTGTATTATAATTCATATACAATACAACCAAATGGAGCATGAAAACGTTGTTTTGAGGGTGTCATTTGTCGCCCCATGTACTTCGCGCTCGGTGCGGTCGCCTCCTCCCCCCCACCCCCCCCCCTCCCTACCATCACCTCGCCACTGGCGATAGGGACAGAATAATTTCAAGCAAACACAGAATTGATCCATTCAACCATCTCATGAGCAGAGTCGGTTGTGCCATTTGAAGTGAGGGAAGAGATGGAGGGGGAGCAAACACCAGAGAAAGACTTGACCAGGCACCACCAGGTTTTATAGGGAAACAAGTTTGAAAGCTCATTCT
Source organism: Myxine glutinosa (assembly GCF_964187855.1). NCBI lineage: Eukaryota > Metazoa > Chordata > Myxini > Myxiniformes > Myxinidae > Myxine > Myxine glutinosa. Next base: position 163,207,476 of record NC_136263.1, read on the forward strand.
TGAGGTTGGAAGAGAGAATTGGGATGAGTGATTAAAAGTTGGTGCATGTCATCTGAGAAAATTGGAGATGGAGTCGTCACTGTTTATTATTGTTTGGTTTGATTGTTCCTTTGGTTTCACTAAAATAATTCTCAAAGGATTTCTCCTGGATAAAGTCTCTCATTTTGTGACCACAACTAATCATTGTTTTCAATTGTACTTTTCTTTTCTCATTTGTGATAATTGTACATTCAGTCAAAATGCATGTGGTGTACATTCAGTCAAAATGCAAGCCAATAAAATGTTTCCTATCAAGTTTGTTGTATCTTCTGGAAAATTCCACGTTGATTTTATGCCTCCGGCGACTGCATTATGTTTTCGGGTTGTCCGTCCATAAGTCCATAGGGGCTAAACCTCGTTTTTCTCAACAACCATTTGTCCGATTGAGACGAAACTTTCAGGGTAGGAGTGACACCCATGCAAAATGTTTTTATGATAATTGTGATGTCATAGGTCACATGGTATGGCAGCCATCTTGGATTAAAAGCAAATAATTAAAAAATTATTTCTCGGAAACCGCTGAATGGAAAAATTTGAAACTTGGCACATTGTCAAGTACTCCCAATGGGGAACAAAAGCTTGATAGAGATGACATCATAGGTGAAGTGATATACCAGCCAAAAATGTTTTAATCAAATTCCTTATCCTAAAAATCTGAAATTGCAACCCCCATGATCTATGACCCATTTGTATTGCAATATTAAATTTGACATCTTTGGTCACTTGGTTTGGCAGCCATTTTGGATTGAAGGGAAATATTAAATAATTATATCTCTGAAACCGCTCACCCTATTGATGCAAAATTTTACAAACATCATCCAACAGCACTGTTACATATAGTTTGAAAATGATGATGTCATAGGTAACGTGGTTTGGCAGCCATTTTGGATAAAAAAACGAACCTTAGCCGATCAACACAAAACTTCACAAACGTGATCCCCTACCCATACATATGCGGAGTGATGGCATCTACCCGTTGTGGGACTATGCAGAGGCATATTGGCGACAGTCACATTGTTCTAGTTTATACATAACTCTGAGAGATGTGTTTGTATTTGTGTGTCACCATTTTTCACAGAGATTGCCAAAAGGAACTTTGTCAAACGTTCAGATTTATCAATGAGTGCTGGGGAGTGTTTTACGGCAAAAAAAGTGTTTTTGAAAATTTTGCAACCAACGTTGCAATTTTTGTGATTTTTTTTAAATCACTGTTGTGCCTAAGCGTTTGTAGCTATGTGAAAGGTAATATGAAATGATCCCTGACCCCATTCCTTCGTGGGTGTAGAGAATTATTTTATTCAAATTTTTTTTAAAAAGATTTCAGAAAAAATCTAAATTTGGTACCACAGCTAGTCGTCTATGTATTAATAATTAACCAAATAAACTGTTAACCAGTTGGGTTTTTATGGCGTAACCCATAGGGCGTAGCCGTCTAGAACATTGTTTGTCCATCCATATGTATGTATGTATGTATGTATGTATGTATGTCCCCTCAAACGTATACCAATCAGAGCTGAGGATCTGGTCATATGACAGGGTGATGTGATTATGTCTGACGTCATTATGGCGGCACGGCGTCTGACTCCGCACACCACATTTTGATTCCAATTTCGTTCAGGCCGAACATATCGTCGAACCTGTCATATATCACAATCACCATGCTCTACCTTAACGTTTTTCATTCAGTGTGAAACACAAACAAAGCGATTGTTAAAATGACCATAAAATATCGAAAGCATAGGCGTTATGGGTCTTCCAACTACCCAGTACTTATTCGTTATAAGCCTGAGGCTTCATGCCTTCATGGCTCACCTTCACGCCTCTTTGGAAAAATTAGCCCAGGTTTCTTAATACAGTAGTGTTGTTTTCGTAATAATAAAATGGCATTAATACTTATAATATATAAACTAGCCGAAAGCACCCGGCGTTGCCCGTGTTCTTTTTGAATTAATTTACTACTATAATTCAGCTTTTACTCGCGGCCATAGAAGATTGACTACAATTCAGCTCAGCTTTAAATTGGGAAATGGGCCCAGCCCAGCCGATGCGGCCTTGACCGTCCTCGCCACCTAGCCTATAACGTTCCCGGGGCCCGTCTCGACATTTTTGGTTCTTTTTGAATGAACTTACTACTATAATTCAGCTTTTACTCGCGGCCGTAGAAGATTGACTACTATAATTCAGCTCGGCTTTTAATTGTGAAATGGGCCCAGCTCGGCCGAAGCGGGCCTTGACCGGCCTCGCTACCTAGCCTATAACCTTCCCGGGGCCCGTCCCGACATTTTTGGTTCTTTTTGAATGAATTTACTACCATAATTCAGCTTTTACTCGTGGCCGTAGAAGATTGACTACTATAATTCAGCTCAGCTTTTAATTGCAAAATGGGCCTGGCCCGGCCGATGCGGCCTCGCCACCTAGCCTATAACCTTCCCGGGGCCCGTCCCGACATTTTTTGTATTAGAGGTTTCCTCCTATCTTTCACCGTTCAGGAGATTAGCTTACGCAGACAAACAAACAAACAAACGAACAAAAACTTTCTTTTATATATATAATATGAATAATGAATGAATGATCGTTTTAAGGCCATTTTCCCCGCTAGAGCGGGGGTTAGCCTTGTGGGCCCCATGACAATCATGGTTCCCTGTTTGAGGCAGTTTTTATGGCCGGATGCCCTTCCTGACGCCAACACTTGGTCACGCTCTCACGATGCGCAGGGATACGGTGTACCTATGCTGAATCCGTGTACACACCGTGATCATTCATCCCAGCAAGCTGGTACTCAATTTGCCGACCTCGGAAGGATGACAGGCTGAGTCAACCCCCCTGGCGTTAATTCAGCGATCGACCGGGATTACGAACCCAGGATCCTAGGATCCCAAGCCGGCACCCTAACCGCTAAGCCAACACCAGGCTCAGCCAACACCATTTCTTTTATATATATATATAAAACCACCTTTTAGAGGCCATTTTCCCCCGCAAGCGGGGGTTGGCCTTTTTCGGGAACTGTGGTTGTTGTTGTTTTTCGGTCCCCTTTTTGAAGCAATGTTTTACGGCCGGATGCCCTTCCTGACGCCAACCCTTTTTGCCGCCTTTAACGACAAGCAGGGAATTACCAGTGAACTGGTACTCAATTTGCCGACCTCGGAAGGATGACAGGCTGAGTCAACCCCCCTGGCGTTAATTCAGCGATTGACCGGGATTCGAACCCAGGATCCTAGGATCCTAAGCCGGCACCCTAGCCGCTAGCCCAACACCAGGGACTTTTATATATATATATAGATATAAGATATATAATAGTAACACTGCAATCCCTTTGTTGTTATTGCAAAGTTTCGAGATTGAAGCGGTGGATGGTTTGTTCATTGTTGACTCGAAACATAGAATAAACTAATGCAGTCGTAGCAGGGAAATGGGGGTTCTAAAACACACCCAATTTTACATTGAAGTGAATGGGGAAAACGCATTAGAACTTATGAACCACCCCCATAATTTCCCATTTTTATCCAATCATTTATCCCAACCCATTTGTTTTTTTACCAAAACCCTTAAAAAAAAATCAAATCCATCGAGATATATAAACCACATATCATTTTATATATAACCCTACCATATACATACAGAGAACCGATGAATATTTGTTGATTCTAAAACACTTGTACCACTCCTTTTTCTCCCATACTTTCTTTGAACCCTTGCCATCCACCGTTTGCCCTTCACGTGACTCGTGGTGGTCCCTCTCGGCTCTCCCCCCGTTGGTATTTTTGTGCACATAAGATTGTTCACGGTTCTGTTTAAATATTATTTAAATATGTATAACCTTTCCCCTTCAGTGTTTTACTCAGTGGTATTTTACAACACGCTGTTTTTCTTCCTATTTAAAAGGATTTTCTCAATTTCCTCTCCAACTCATTCCACCTCAAAAAAAAGAAATTCAATATCTTATACGTCTCCCTCACTACATGGTCTAAATTCACATTCATTCCATCCCTCCTCCATCATTCTGAACCGGATTGCTAACTTGAAAATCACAACAAACCCAATTTGTTTTCAATGTTCGTCTTTCATAAATCATCCACTTTCTAAACTCCCCTCTTGCCCCTCCCATCCAAATCCCTCCCCTTGCACCTACACTCCTAAACTCCCCCCTTGCCCTTCCACTCCTGAACTCCCCCCTTGCCCTTCCCCTCCTAAACTCCCCCCTCACTCCTCCCCTTCAAAACTCCCCCCCAACTCCTCCCCTTCAAAACTCCCCCCCAACCCCTCCCATTCAAATCTCCCCCCATACCATTCCTCTCCAATTCTCCCTCCTCTCCCCTCCTCCTCAAAGCTGCCTCCTCCCCACTTCGTCTCCCTTCTATCTCATACCTCCACCCCCCCCAACCTTCTTCTTTCCTCTGCCCCCCCTCAAACAACCCCTCACTGTGCCTCATCCCTTCACCTTCAAACCTTTCATCCTCCTCATCCTTCCCTTTCTTGGAACTCTTCTGCAATCGCTGACACACTAACAACTGCTCTCCCTACCTCCCCCTCTCATCCTTCATCTTACCCTACTCCTCCCCTCCCCTGTCCTGTACCCGATGCTCCCCCTCTCTCTTCATTAACGGTATGGACCTCAAACATCCGGGGCCTTCGCTCAAACCTGACTGATCTCTCCATACAGGTTGCTTCTGACAATCCAGACTTGATCTGCTTAACAGAGACTTTCCTCCTTCAAGATGTCTCTGATTCCTTAATATCTCTTCCTGGTTACTCCCTCCTCCGGTATGATAGACCTGAGCCTCGGCCTGGTGGTGGGGTGGCTATCTTTATCAAAAACTCTCTTCCTCACTCTCCTTGCACTGCCCTCTCTCCTCCTCACCCCCAGGAGTACCTCTGGCTACGGCTTCCTCTCCGCTCCCACCTTTTGTTCATATGTGTTCTGTACCGTCCCCCAAACAGTGATGACTCCATCTACATTTCACTGTCTGACAACATGGACCAACTTCTATCCACTCATCCCAACTCTCTCTTCCTCATATGTGGTGACTTCAATTGTCATCATGCCACCTGGTTGGGTGTGGGTTCCTCTCTCACCAGTCATGGCACCTCAGCAAAGGACTTCTGTGACTCACTGGGATTGACACAATCTGTCAATTTCCCGACCCGGATCTCAGCCAATGGAGTATCTTCTCTTCTAGACTTGGTTATGACTAACTTCCCTGCTAATGTCTGCTGCTCTTCTTCTGCTCCAATCGGTTCTTCTGATCATGTGCTTGTCAAAGTGGACATCTCTCTGGCCATTCTCAGAGAGCCTCCTCAGCGTCGACGAGTCTGGCATTTCACTCAGGCCGACTGGGACGGTCTTCAAGCAGCCATCAATCGTCTGGATTGGTCTCCCATCTCCACTGCCTCTGACATCAATTCTTCCTGGGAATTCTTCCAAAGCAAACTGATCTCTCTCATGCACAGATTTATCCCATCTCGCCTTCAGTTGTCTTACCCTTCCTCCCGTCCATGGTACACTGAATCTTGTGGTGAGGCAGTTGCCCTGAAACAACTTGCCTTTGCCTCTTGGAAGGCTAATCCAACTGAAGGAAATCTCAGTTCCTTCCACCAAGCTCGGAACAAGTGTGTGTCTACCCTCAGGAGTGCCAGGAAGCACTATCTCTCCTCACTCAAGAATGAACTCTCAAACCTGTCTCCTTCCTCCAAATCCTGGTGGCGTCTGGTCAAATCCGTTTCTGGTGTTTGTTCCCCCTCCATCCCCTCCCTTACCTCAAATGGCCACACAGTTGACATCGCACGTGACAAAGCCGAATGCCTCAACTCTGTGTTTGCCTCAAAATCCTTAGTCCCAAACCCATCTCTCTCTGTTCCCACCTTTCCCAGTCGAACCAAACTGTTCCTGGACTCTGTGACCTTCTCTCCTGACAAGGTGGAGGAGTTTTTGTCAAACCTCGACTCTGATTCTGCAACTGGACCAGATGGCATCAGCCCACGGGTCCTAAAATCCTGCTCTGCCGCTCTATCTCACCCTCTCTCTGTTCTTTTCACCCTATCTTTTGCTCAAGGTCATCTGCCAGCATCCTGGAAATCAGCAAACATTACCGCTTTACACAAAAAAGGTGCAAAAACAGATCCTTGCAACTACAGACCAATCAGCCTGCTCCCAATTATCAGCAAAGTCATGGAATCCATCATTGCTTCGGATATGAAATCTTTCCTCTTCTCCAATGGCTTAATCTCTGATCATCAATTTGGTTTCAGACCAGGTCACTCTACTCTGGACATGCTGCTTCTGCTGTCTCAACAATGGAGGGAGGTCCTCAATGCCAAACAGGAAATCAGAGCTGTCTCCCTTGACATATCACGTGCCTTCGATACGGTCTGGCACCCAGCTCTGCTCACCAAACTCTCCTCCTATGGTATCCATGGAAATCTCCATGCATGGCTTGCGGACTTCCTCTCTGGTCGTAGTCAACGTGTGGCCCTGAATGGATTTCTCTCATCTCCCCTTCCCGTTCAGGCTGGAGTTTCCCAAGGCAGTGTGCTGGGCCCTGTGCTTTTTCTGGTCTTTATCAATGATCTCTCCGACTCTCTGGAAAATCCTCTGTATCTCTTTGCTGATGACTCCACTCTCTGCCGCTCCATTCCTCTTCCCTCAGATCGGCAGTCTGCAGCCTCCTCACTCTCTGAAGACCTGGACAAAATCACAGACTGGTCAAACATGTGGAACATGTCTTTCAATCCTGACAAATCTCACACTCTTACTATGTCTCTCCGAAAAGATCGACTGGACAACCCTCCCATCTACTTTCTCAACAATCCTCTCCAAGAAGTTCTGTCGCTCAAGCTTTTGGGTCTCACCATCTGCCATGATCTTTCTTGGGAAAACCACATTTCCAAGCTGGCCTCCAAAGCCAGTCGCCGACTGGGCATCCTCCGTCGTGCGAAGTCCTTCCTAGGCACACCTGAGCTCCTCACCACATACAAGGCTTTCATCCGCAGCTCAATGGAATACTGTTCTCCCCTATGGGCTGGTGCTCCTGCCTCACACCTGGCTCGGCTTCACGCTGTTGAATCCAAAGCTTTCAGAATCATTGGAATCTCCCGCGATGAAGCTATCTCTGAGGGCCTTTCACTCACTCACCGCAGGCAGGTAGGTGGTCTTTCTGTCTTCTACCGACTCCTCTCCGGCCTTGCTCCCCCAGCTCTCTCTGTGCTCTGTCCCCCAAATATTCCTACAGGTCGCACAAGATCTGCCAGCCACCCTCTGATGGTTAAACTGCCGAAATCTCGGCTCTCTGCTCACCTTCACTCTTTCATTCCTCTTTTCTCCCGCCTCTGGAACAAACTCCCACACTCACTTCAATCACACTCCTCCCTCCAGGTCTTCAAAACAGCTGTTCACCACCATCTCTTATCTTCCCCCATCCAAAACCTTGATCTTTTCTACCCCCACTAATTCACCCCAGATCCACCTTGTTTGAAATTCCAACTTCTTTCCTGGAAGTCTTGGCAGTGTCCATATGTTTTATACCTCTCCCACCCCCGCCCCCTTCCCATGCCTTCCCCCCAAAGCCCTCTCCCTCCCACAGTTCTCTCGATGTCTCCATGTCTCTCGGTCCCTGCTCTCAAATGTTGTGTTTGTGTCCTTCCCCCTCTCTCCCCATCTTGTCTACCGCTCCCGATGTTATTTGTTTTGTGTGTCTGTTTGTCTTTCTGTGTGATTAATGTTCGCTCTTTCACGAGCCTCGATCTTGTATACAAAAAAAAAAAAAAAAAAAAAAAAAAAAACCCATATAGAGAGCCAACCAACAGTTGTTTATGTTATATTTTAGGGAATAACTTAATTTCCTTATGGCATTCATCACCATCGAGTATATTGATAAATAGTATGTTTGAACTTGGTTCTTGATTTATGTATCTTTGTTGGGCAGAGATGAAATGATAAACCTCTATTATTGTTCTTGTTGGAGCACCTCCTGAGCCACATATCATTTTGAGATTGTAGTAAATTATTTTTCCATTGAACTCTTGACATCCAGTACATCTTTTTTAAACCCTTCAGTCTGTATGCTTTATTTCGGCTTGTCTTGTTATCTCTTCAATAAGGATTTTTTGATATTTACCACATTCGTGATGTTTTCCATTTTTATACCAAGGCTGCGATTTTCTCTACTCTTTAGTTTGGTTATTGCTTGGTTTTATTATTTATATACCAGTAAGAAAGATGGCGGTAGCCCGTTTAATCCCCCCAAACCCTTTTATATTAATCCTTTTGTATATCTTAACCTCAACTCTTATGTTTATCTTAACACTTATATTTATCTTAACTCTTATACTTATCCTTTAAATATCTATATATTCATAAGGGAGGCTGTCAATTCCATTGCCTGAAATTAACCTCTTATCATCAAAAGCCCCCAATGCCTTATTATTTACCTCTGTATATAATTGATGTTTATAACTTCTTATTGTATTCATTTTTCTCAACTCTTCTTTCTTAAAGGTTAAACAGTTGTAATAATGTTCAAAGTTTCTTGTTTTTGTTACATTTTTCTTCACCCCCTTTAACTTTTTATCACTCTTTTCACTATTGTTATGTCAGGTGGTGTAGTGATATGAAGAGCCAGCTAGATCTGAATAGGTAACGTGCTTCGTCTGTCGCGGTAAGGAATCTGCCCTGTAATAAGTTTCATGTGTCGGCGTTTTGTCGGGTAAGAGTATACCTGTGAACATACCAGGAAGTTCGGGTGTTAAGTAGTGTAGGGATTAAAAGATAACGCCCCTGTGTGCGTCACACCTGGTAGCCAAACCTTTGTCCCTTTTGGCAATGCACCCATTTAGACATTTAGTTATGTCCCTAGCGCAACATTAACTAAATGATTCCCTTCCCTGACATGACTTCGGAAGAGAACAGGCAAAAGGAAACCAGGCTGGGACACCGCCCATGATGGCCGCCGCCAACTACACCTCCGGCAGGCCTAGGAACTTCGAGTAGCATGTGCTATGACCACGCTACATGCTACGAGCTATCACCATGCTACACGCTACGAGCTATCACCACGCTACACGCTACGAGCTATCACCACGCTACACGCTACGAGCTATCACCACGCTACACGCTACGAGCTATCACCACGCTACGGTCCTGTGATTGGTCAGCGCGCTAGGTGCGAACTTCCAGCTAACGAGTGCGAGAGGCGCGAAGCTGGAAGGTTCGGTGGAAGTCGCTGGTTGGTAGCACGCCAAGGCTGACGTCACCGGCAAGGTTATATCAGCGCGCACCGAACGACATTTTAGAGAGAGCACATCCGGTTTTTGTTTGCGCAGCCCTTCCTCTTGGACATCCGGCGCTTCGTCTTGCGCAGCATGCTCTCTTCATCTTGTCAGACCGATCGTGAGTGGGGATCGACCTTGTGTGGAGATCACTGGCGGTGCTTTGGGCCGCGTGGTGCTTGTGGGGCGTTGGACGCATGGTGCTCGGTGCTTTGGAGCTTGGTGCACGGACCTTGTGAGCAGCGGGAGGCTTGGAGTGGGGCCTGGTGGCACGCGAGCGGGGCCGAGTGGGGCCGTGTTACACTGCAAGACGACAATACCAGATAAGACTGCACACTACATTACATTTCACGATTACATAACGAACGTGTTATTTTCGTAAATCCATTCCTGTGTCTGTTGTTGAGTCTGGTGTGTGGGATCCCAATTTAGGACTTTGATTATCGTCACGTTTTCCTGTCCCTGCGTTTCTTTTCAATAAACCCTTGTATTATTTTATATTCCCTGTTACACCTGTGCCCGTGTCGAGTTAATTTCCCTTACAGGATCGGAGTGTCCGTTGGAGTTCGATCGCCGTCCACAGTTAAGCGCTTATGCAGCTTCCACCTTCCTTCTTCCTCCCGACCATAGTAAAACCATAGTAAAATGGCGACCATAGTAAAATCCGTATTGGTTGTTGCCTCCGAATAAAACCGTTTAGGCCTATCCGCGGTCTCTGGTGTTAACCGGAGTCGCACGACAATATTATTATCAATACATTGATAAGCATAAGCCTTTGCTCTCAATCCCACAAATTCACTCATAATTATCTTTCCATCCAATTCATCTTTAAACTTTACAATAACCTTTTTATTATTTGTAGTGAATAGTTTATTATCTGATTTATAATAATTGCTTGTATCATAAATATCAACATCCTGAGACATATACTTATAAATATCTTCTGTATTGATTTTCAAAATAAAACTGTCTGTATCCATATAAAGCAGATTAATATTATTCACATATTTCTTCTTCAAGTTATTGTAAAAGTAATCATACATTAATAATTTTGATAAGTCAAGAATTGATGTTCCAATATAAATAAAATAGGTTTATCCATTCAATACTCTCTTTAATCATACTAGAACGTGCCCGCACGTACGTGCTTGCCCGTACGTGCGTGCAAAAAAACATGCGTGCAAACAACAACAACAAAAAACAACTTTGAAACCACGTGGCAGTAACGACCACAGAACCCCCCCCTCTATTTACATGAAATGGTTTGGTCCATTCGCAAAGCCAGTAACGACCACAGAACCCCCCCCCCTCTATTTACATGAAATGGTTTGGTCCATTCGCAAAGCCAAAGCGAACGGCTTGCGAGTACGGTGACCATACCTTGGGAACCACTTGTCCGATTAATTTCAAACCTTGAAAAGGCACATCCTCGGGTCCCCAGCAATATACCTGGCAAGTTTCAAGTATATCGGACCCGTGGTTGTCGAGAAACAGCGGTCACAGACAAACAAACACACAGACACACAGACACACAGACACACACACACACAGAGATTACTGGAATTATAGATAGATGAATAGCACAAAGGTTCTCTGAAAACACTTCTGCTCTTTGAAAACTGGGTTTATTAATTAATTTAGATGCTTGTTTCCAAGATGTAGCAAGTCTTAATTTGTCTATTCCTAACATTTCCATAGTTTTTTTTCCAAATACCCCATTATTCATTAATTTATAAAAGTCCTTCTCAAAATCTGTTTTTGCTTCCGTTCTCCTTTTTGTATTAAAATCAATATAGGTCTTTAACCAATGACTTTGTTTAAATTCTAAAATTCTTTACTCAACTCAGCAGATAAATATTATCTTAAATTCTTTTGATGTAAAACATAATTCCCTTTCTCATATAATGTAGTAAGTAGTTTTTCTGTTGGTTTGCCTGTAGTAGAATGATTGTTGATAACCACAGCCATTCTTTTCTTGGACTTGCTTTATCAGGTGCATATGGCAGATATTTATGTTTGTTATGGAGTTCTTCTCGATATTATAAATCAACCTCAAAATAATATACAACTTTAGCTTTATGTAATTCTTTTTAAGAAGATATAATGATGTCTTGTAAAACCTTTTCTTAACTTTTCTTTTACCCATTTAAGGTTTCCATAAGGTAAAGCTTGAGACATTTTTTTTTTTTTTGTGTCATAGTTAGGAAGATATTTGTTTGCTTTGGCATATCTCTTTGAACATACTTGAGATATTCCTCCTCTTTTAGCCTTCTCTATCATCAAAAGCATATCTATATCACTGATTAATTCCAAATCCTGTTTGGTCATTTTTAACATCGCACTCCAAGCCAATCCTGTGGCCGTGTAATAATGAGCGGGGTCTAAACCACATGAATGTTTATTATGGCAGACGGTTCTAAAAGACTCAAATACATCAGCCAATAAAAGAACATCAGTTTTAAGATACAAATCATGATATTCCCCAAGGTTCTTTATATTAAACTTCTTCCAAACATTTTGTGCTTGAGTTTAATCTTTATCAGTTATATGACTTTTATTTAGCTCATTATAGAAATTCTCTTTAGAGGGAAGTTGTGTTTCTTTAAACCTCTCAAATGAATCCATATAATCATAAGGATATATCCCCTTTTGTGATAGGAGTTCAATGTCTTCTTGAATTGAAAAAATGGGATTTAAGATGTGGAAAGTTTTTAATATTCGATACCAAGTCAGACAATGGACTTGACATAAATTCGAATGTGTCAAGAAATCTGATATGAGTTATGGGAGATGTACGAATTGTTTTTGTGAATGAGATGTATTTCTGGTTTGTGTTAGGAATGGCTGAAATGTCTCCACTGGTTTTACTCAATTATTTTATAAATAGATGTGTGTCATTGTGAGCATTGTTGTGAACAAGACTGGAATGAAAGAGGGAAGTTAAAAATTGAGATTACTACTTTGATGAGCTGGACATCGACATTTACCAGTGAGATGACAATGGTCTCTTACCTTTGGACCTTCACTAATTTCCTCCTCACAAATATGACAGGTTTTATTTTTCCTGCATTTCCTTTTCTCTTATTTTGTTAAGCACATTGGCTCATATAGGCCATGGGCTATCTAGACCCCTGGTGTACCCCCCCCCCCTCCACCAACCTACTACCCAAGGTTTTTTTTAAGCCTTGGGGTGTCCTGAACACGAAATTGAATGTTAACAGTGAAAATATAGGGACGAACTTTCCTGCGTCAAACACCATGGTGACTATCCGTTAACACCTGTTAACCTTCACACAAAATTTTTCCAATTTTTGAAAAATTTGGTGATGTTGGAAAAATTTCCAAATTTGGGAATTCTGGGAATGTTAGGGAATTCTTTACCAGACGAAATTTAGGGAATTTAATCCACAGTACAAGATTTATGGAATTTAATCAGCAAAGCCGAGCCCCCAATATAACATATGGAATTTAAGGCCGCCAACGCGATTCATGGAATTCATGTTTTCTCCAACACTCTTTACGATTATTCGCCATACAGTTTTTGTTTTCAGTTATATCTCCTGTTGTACATGTGAAAATATAGTTAAGTTCTACCCAGGCAATTCTGAAAGGACTTCGTCACAGGTTAGTTAAGTTTTTACTCATACATGTCGTGTGACATGGCTATGAAAATTCACAACAATTGTAGTTAAGTTTCAATTTCCAGTGTACCATTCAACCAAGTGAATATATACGTCTCCTGATTCTCTTACCTTGGTTTTACACATAAATACTAAATATTACACATATATTTGATTGTCTTCTGTTTCTAAATATGACTTTAAACGTGTCTTTTCAGGTCCAGTGTGAATGCACCAAATGACGCAGCCTGATCATGTCTGATCCTACTGACCCCTCCACGCCGATGGAGACTGGTCCACCTCCCCAGAAAAAAACACGACACGATAGTGGTTCTACAAGTAATGAAGAAACACAGACACAGAAACATATACCCGAATGCATTGTCCATGTTCCAGGATTAAAGTATGGACCACTTCAGCTTCTTTCGAGCACCAGTACTGCCGAGAACAAATTGTCGAAGTTGCAGGACATCAGACAAAGACGGCTTTCCCAACCAGTGGATTCTACACACAGGATGAAAGGATCATGTGATCTAATACCCAGTACCCTGTCAGACCATCATGGTTATCACCGACAATGTTACCAACGCTTCACTATGAATCTGGATCGCCTGCAACCATCTGAACCATCTGACCCACTTGAAACAGGTACTGCCCCCAGAACAAGTCGGTCGTCCGAAGGTGATCGCGTCCTCTTCAACCCCGACTGTTTATTTTGTAAGTCTGAAGGGAGGAAGAAGATCAAATCAAGTGGATCGTGGACATCAGAAGGTTTGTCAATGTTTGAATTTGACGGAGGGAAAAATGTTGTCGCGTCAGCTGAGGAGCGAAGTGATGAGAGCTTGCTACGTCGGATCAGAGGGCATGACCTGTTCGCATGCGAGGCCAAATATCACAAGTCCTGTCGGGCCAAATATGTACAGAAGCCGCAAAAGTGGAGAAGCACTGACGATGAACAGCGGAAGAGGCAAGCCGACATGGAGAAGGCACACGGAGAAGCATTCAAGGCTGTCTGTAGCATACTGGACACAGATGTCCTCGAAAAGAAACAAATTCTGAAACTAATGGATTTACGCAACATTTACATATCATCCCTGCAGGATTCGCAATACCCTAATCCAGAATACAGGAGCGAAAACCTGAAAATAAAGCTGCAGACGCATGATCAATACAAGGACAAACTATCATTCTGTAACATGGGCTGCTACAAATCATTCATAGTGTACAGCTCCACTATCGACACGGATACAGCTGTGAAGCATGCCTACGAGCTTGGATCCGCTGATCCAAGCTCGTAGCACTGACGATGAACAGCGGAAGAGGCAAGCCGACATGGAGAAGGCACACGGAGTTGTGTGAAGGTTAACAGGTGTTAACGGATAGTCACCATGGTGTTTGACGCAGGAAGGTTCGTCCCTATATTTTCACTGTTAACATTCAATTTCGTGTTCAGGACACCCCAAGGCTTAAAAAAAAACCTTGGGTGGTAGGTTGGTGGGGGGGGGGGGGGGGGGGGGGTGCACCAGGGGTCTAGGTAGCCCATGGCCTAATGGAGGCATTATAACCAATACATTGTATCTCATTCCTAAAAATGCTTCTTAACTTTTCATCCCAGCATGGATTAAAATGAAGTGCAATACTACATATTTGATTGTTGTTAAACAACTTAAATTGTAAACCAATTTGTGAGCACAACATGTATAACTTATCACTCGTGCAGGAGGAGAAATGGTAACGAGTGTCCAACCGGAGCATGTTTGGAAGTGTACGAGACATCTGACCGTTGATCGTTCAATCAAACCTACCACGGCATTGACCTGTCCGCAACAGTGTCACAGCTTTTCTACCTGCACAACATGTCTGGATTCAACCGGTCCTGAAACAGGAGAAGGCCATTGTAGCTGGAGCCCTGCTTTGCAACTGGTATTGTATGAAGCCAGATTGTTGATCGATTTATATGGTGGAAGAAATGAATGGGTGATGGGTTCAAGACAGGATTGACTGGCAATGGAGGAGGTGGTGGGTTGGAAGAATAGCAAAGGAAGAGAAGTTGAAAAAAAAATCATTAAAAAACGCAACCCAAAGTTGTTTTTATACTTCTTTAATTTTCCATTGAAACAACATGAAACTTGTATATAAGAATCTTTGTAATATATAGGAAAAAGTAATACCAAAATGAAACTATTGATTTCAGAAGACAGTTCACAAAACAAGTTCTAAATGGCTGCCCTGCTGCAGCAGGCACAAATGGATCCTCCTGGTGAAGTTATTGATAACTCGGCTGCATTCCTGAACCGCAATAGCTTTGATGTTGGTGGCAATTGCATTTTTGAGGTCATCAATAGTCTGAGGTCTGCCTTGGTACACGCTATCCTTTAGGTAACCCCGAATATAGAAGTCGGGTGGGTTGAGGTCTGGAGAATGGGGCGCCCATTCAACATCTGTCCTTCTAGAAACAATTTGATCACTGAATTTCTGTTGTAGCCGCTGTATTGATATGCAGCCTGGTGTTGGCTTAGCGGTTAGGGTGCCGGCTTTGGATCCTCGGATCCTGGGTTTCAATCCCGGTCAATCGCTGAAGTAACGCCAGGGGGATTGACTCAGCCTGTTATCCTTCTGTGGTCGGCAAATTGAGTACCAGTTCACTGGTAATTCCCTGTGTGTCGCAAGAGGCGACGAACAGGGTTGGTGGCAGGAAGGGCATCTGGCTGTAAAACATTGCTTCAAAAAGGGGACCACGGTGCCTGAAAAAGGCCAACCCCTGCTCTGTGGGGGAAAAATGGCTTCTAAAGGTGGTTCTTGTTCTTCCGCTGTATTGATGTGTTGGAAGTGTGAGGTGTGGCCCGATCTTGCTGAAACCATTGCACAACCTTATTGATCTGGCGCTTCCTCGCTAATGTAACCCATTAGTTCTGGATAACTTTCACATACCGTTTAGTGGTTACGGTTACCGATTTTTCGTCTTCATCTTGAAACCTGCACAACATGTCTGGTGTTGCCTGGTGTTGGGCTAGCGGCTAGGGTGCCAGCTTAGGATCCTAGGATCCTGGGTTCGAATCCCGGTCGATCGCTGAATTAACGCCAGGGGGTTGACACAGCCTGTCATCCTTCCGAGGTCGGCAAATTGAGTACCAGTTCACTGGTAAATCCCTGTTTGTCGTAAAAAGGCGACAAAAAGGGTTGGCGGCAGGAATAGAAGGGCATCCGGCCGTAAAACATTGCTTCAAAAAGGGGACCAAAAAACCACAACAACCACGGTCCCCGAAAAAGCCCAACCCCCGCTTCGCGGGGAAAAATGGCCTCTAAAGGTGTTTTTTTTAATTTTATTATCTTGAAACCAGAAAGGCATGCAGTGCCTTTTTATTGTGCAACGGCCTTTCAAGAACTTCATCAGCAGATCTAGAACCCCAAACCACGTTGTTTTTAGAGTTAATATGACAACTTAAAAGAAAGTGGGCCTCATCAGAAAACCACACGTGCTCAGAAAAAATTTGGATCCTTGCGCATCTTTTCCTAAAAAATTCACACATCGTCACACAAAGTTGTTTATTATTGTCTGTTAGTTTTTGCTTCACTTTATGCGACACGGGTGCATTTTTTCGTCATCTCATCTCGATTCTCGAAGAGATTAACTCATCTCATCTCAGTTCTCAAAGAGATGATGAACTTATAAAATGATGTCCGGATGTTGTGATGTCCAGATGTCATGATGTCCTGATGTCTGTCCGTCCGTCTGGTCGTCCGTCCGTTAACTTCTTGCTATTTTTGACTCTCCTCTCTTAACACCTGACTGATTGTTCTGAAACTTGACACATGAATACAAGACATCAGCCCACACAATCACTTGGGCTTTGATTTTTTGATTTCGGATCATGTGGGCTCCCAGGAGCAGTTACCTGTGAAACTTTGGATCCCTCCTCGTCCTTTATTTACTAACTGACTGCTATGAAATACAGCCTTTCTACTCGATGGTCCGCAGGACTGTCCTATCTTAGATTTTTACCCTCGCCTGAGGAGAGGGTATTGCATTTGAGTCTGTTTGTCTTTGTTTGTCTGGACAGAATAAATATGATTTTCTCTACAACCGTTGGCCCGAATTGACAGGAAAGTTTCACCATAGGTGCAATTCCACCTGTAAATTTTTTTAATGATAATTATGACATCAGAGGTCACGTGATTCGGCCGCCATCTTGGAAAAATTATTGGGGGGGGGGGGGGGTGTGCACCAGGGGTCTAGGTAGCCCATGGCCTAATAGGTTTTTCCCATTATTTTGGTTAATCGAACACAGTCTTTTCCCAGTCGTTTTACAACTCCTCTGAGGCATCTTCTCCTCTGTAAAGTTCTAACTTGTGTTCATCACCAACAGATGATTTGATATAATAGCAGAGACCACAAGGAGTATGTTTTTGATATTTATTTGTGTATGATTGATCTGGATTTGTAGAAGCAGTATCTATCTTTTCAAGGATACTTTCAAAATCAGCATATATCTCAAATGGATGTTTTATAGATTTGTTGAAATCTTTGAATGATATTGTAACGAATTTGAGAAGTGTAACGGTTTTGAGAAGGGTAACGGTTTTGAGAAGTGTAACAATTTTGGAGAAAGTGTAACGAATGTGAAAAGTATGGTTTTGTTGTGTGTAACACCCTCGTAATGTAAATAATGGTCGCAGCCGTCCTCCTAGTTAATTCCATGAAACTTACACACAGGCCACGATATATCTTTTTAAATAGTTTATTTCCTTATTCTATGTAGGCTAAATATGTGTTTCCCACTAGATTGACTCTGCATTGCATCAAACGAAATAAAGCGTAGGCCCCTCCGATGATCCATGGCAGCTCAAGTGCCAGGGATTCCCCCACTTGAGCTTTCACAGCAACCGGTTATTGCAGTACTGAACTGCTGTGCAACGTGACGGCGCAGTACCTGCAGCTGCTGACCGGTTTTCGCCATTTGCGGCCATTACGAACAAGGGGAGTGGCTAGAGAAGACTGGTCGCCCCCCTCGTCATAGGGGGGAGGAGTAAGGCGGCCCCGCTCATCCAACCCAGAACAAGGGGTTTGGCTAAGAGAGGGCGGAGCGGGAACCCCCGAGAAAGTGCGCGAAGGTTCGGTGAGGAAACCAATATAAGTCGCCGCGGGACGCACTCCACGCTCTTGCTCCTCTTGCTCTTGCTCCTCTTGCTCTTGCGTCGTCCAAGCTCTTGCTTTGACCCCGTCCTCTTGCTTGCGGTCCCTTGTTGTTGCTGGGGAGAAGGAAGACGCCTGAACGAGCAGGTGTGTGCGAGCCATCGTGTGACTAGCTGCGCGGCAGCTAAGGGGGCAGCTAAGGGGCCGCAGGCCACGAAAAGGACGCGCCAGGCAGCAATCGACGCTGGACCCTCCATTGCCTCCCAAAAACAACCATCCATCCTCAAGCCATACCTGCCTGCAATATCCCCCGTGTAAGTGTGAACGTCGTCTGTCCTAATCGTTGTCCTGGGGTTAAGTAAATAGACTAGTATAAGCTAACGATGCACTGTGTGACTGCTTCTTCCAGTTCCATCCATTGCTTGTAAATAATTTTGATCGCTCCTTCCATTCGCTGAATATAACCGATTGCTCTCGTTGCTCTGGCTTGTGAAAATACATAATAAATCCTGTTATTCCTCCGTACTCTGTCTTCTTCTCTCTTCCTTCTCTTTCGGTCGCTTTAGAGGTTTCCCGATTGAATATCTGTGGTGCGATCTGGTCAACGTTGGGGGAGTCGGGCCAATTGGGGATCCTGTAACGGTCGCGGTGGACCATCCGCTCGGCCCAAAGTAACATCTAAACCGCGATCCGTAACAATTGGTGTCGAGGAGTGAGATACGAGGCCCGAACCAAATTTTTAAAACGTGTAGGAAAAAAATTTTTGGTCAAAATTGCGAGCTGCCGAAATTTTGTTTTATAAAACCCGAATTTTGAGATCGCGCCATGGACAATCAAGGCGATCGGATGTCGGTGGGGGAGATAGACGGGTTAAGGGTAACCCAGGACTTAGGGGAAGAAAGGGAGGAGGGGAGCAATGAGGTGGTTGAGGGTGTATCAGGTGCACAAAATGGCGGCCTCGTGCACATGGTTATTGTGGCGCCAAATTTAGCCGCGCCCGCGACCGTAGCAGCGCCACTGGTGGATTGGAATCTCTTTATGATCCAAATGAAGGCCCTTATGGACAAGAATAGTGAGCGATTGGAGGGCCAAATGGGGGTAATGAGGGACGAAGCGAGGGCTCAGAGTGAGCAATTGGGGGCAATGAGGGACGAAGCGAGGAGTACCGGTGAGGGGTTAGACAAGAAATTTGGGAAGTTAGACAATAATTTTGAGGGGTTAGACAACGGGATAAAAGAGGTGAAAAATGGGTTAATGGGGTTAGAAAATAGGATGGAGGACAAATTGCGGGAAATAGGGGAACAATCTGCCAGGGAAATCAAACGAATGGGGAACCAGATAGAGGAGGTGCAAATCGGGTTAGAAAGTAAACTGGATGCTCAGAGGGATGAATTGGGACAGATGAGGGTGGCATCTACAAAAGAGATGGAGGAGATGAAAGAGGGGATACGACGAGGTGTAAGTGAGGAGGTTTCGGGGCTACGCGAGGAGGTAAAGCGAGGGGAGAAGCGTATGGAGAAAGAGGTGAGAAATAATACGGCGAGGTTACAGGGGGGAATAGAGGGTCTGACGAAGGGAGTAGAACAGCTGACAGAGGGACAAACGGAGTTAGTGGAGCAGGTTCAAAGGAACACTGCGGTACTAGGAGGGTTAAAAGCGACACAAAAAGAAATTAAAAATGACTTAATAGCGACACAGAGGCAATGTCAGATGGTACGTGAGGGACTGACAATGAGGGTGGACGAGGTGACAGAGGTAATGGAAACGAACGACCGGCAGGTAAGGACGCACATAGAAACGGTCACGGTAGCCTTAGAGGACGAACTTGAGGAGACGCACCGGGAAATAAAAGAGGTGAAGCAAAAATTAGAGGAAGTGGAAGAAGAGGTGAGTGAAATTAAGAAGGGACGGACAGAAACTAAGAGGGAGATAAAGGAGGAAGTAATGGAATTGGTACAAGGTCTGTGCTCGAATCGTGATGTGCTGCTCACTAACCAAATAAAGAGTTTGCAGGTGGCAAAGGAGGTGCGGAGACGAGGTGCCAAGGTGAGTGGCGATATAATCGGAAATGTACATGATGTGAGGAAAGCTTCAGTCGGCTTGGGGATTGGTTTGGATCCGGGTGTTCGTGAAAGGCCGTTGGTGAAGTGTGTGACAGGTCAGGTGTGCGAAAAAAGAGGTGTGCGAGAATGTCCGACCATGGGGTGTGTGAGGAAAAAGTGCGCGCCGACCAGTGAGTGTGCTGTCGAGAGTGAGTCGGTCGTAGCGCGTGTGCGAGGGGGTACATGGAAGCGCGGTGTGGTAAGTGTTACGGAGGAAGTAACGAAAGAGTGTGCGCAAGAGGATGCGCGAGAAAGGTGTGTAACGGACAGGTGCATGGGGAAAGAGTGCGCTGTCGAGAGTAAGGGTGAGTGCGCTGTCAAGAATGGAGGTGAGAGTAGTGAGAGTGACACGGAGCGTGAGTTGGTTGTGACAGGTGAGCGAGGATGTACACCTGGAATGGAAGGATGCACACCTGGAATGGTAGAGCGTGTGTGGGAATGCACACTTGAGTTGGTCGTGAGGCACGTGGTTGGGTGTGCGAGTGAAAGCACACCTGTGATTGTCACAGAGGAGGTGACCGAGGAAGGGGCGCGAAGAGGTGTGTTGGTGAGGTGTGCCAACAACGAATGTGTGCCAAGGTGTTCGGTGGTCAGGTGTGTGACCAGGTCTGTGAGCGGAATGAGTGTACCGAGGTGTGTAAGGAAAGGTACGAGGAGCATGGGAACAGCTGGAGGGTATGAGCAAGAAAGGGGTAGCGTATGCGTGTAAGCATGCAGGTGAGGCATCGACGGTAACCGGGTTAGCGGTTAGAGCGACTTTTAGCCGAATCGGGCCCTCAGTGCGTGCCGGGCTTCGCGTGCCGCGAGAACCAGCGGGGATCCGAGCCACGGCGGGTTCGAAAGGACCACCGTACGCGATCCACGCTGGGCCTTGCTTGGAACGGCCGCATCCGTGCTCAACTAGGCGGAGCGGGCAGCTCGATAGGAAGGGTCGTCATGGCGACCACTTTTTGTTGAGACGTGCCGGCAGGTCGAGATCGGGACATTGGATGGCTCCACGCCGAGGTGGTGCGTGGGATCTCGGCCCGGGTAAGCCCCCGTCCCTGCCCCGAATGCGGGACGTATCCAGCCGCTGGCACAAAACAACCCGCATTCATTGCTCGGCTGTACGAAGCCGAGCTTTAGAAGGGAATTGGCGCACCGAGAGGATCTAATAAGTAGACGAGTGATGAGGTTAGTGTTTTGGACCCAAAATTAGAAAAAGGCGAAATTTGATGATTGGTACGGTGATTGGCAGATGATTGGCAGAATTTTTGATTGGTTGGATTTAGGTGTGCAAAATTGATAGTAGGACCTCCCCGATGTGGTGGGATGGGCAATCCACCATCCCTCACACCAAGGGGGGCAAAGGAGCACAAGCTTATGGGGTGTATGGCAGTGAAAACTAGCCCGGGTGGGTTAGGATATTGTGTGTAGGGCCCTAGAAGATGACAGTAGGTAACGTTAAGATTAGTTAGTGACAAGGATACCTGTAGTGGGGACGCAGGTAGATTAGCGTGGATGATAATGACGTGGGAGCGCAATAGTTTAAAGGGACGACTGGGAAGCGCAAGTTTCAGAGGGGAGTAGTTAGATGAGATGATGCTGTGTGTTTGAGGATTGAACAGGTGAGATTGAACAGGTGTGATTGCACAGGTGTGCAACTGAACAGGTGGATGGAGCAGTGTATGAGTGAGTGATGGTGATGTGTATTGTGATGACCAAATGGTCCAGGAAGAAAGGAGGGTGCAGGTGGCACCAGGTGTGAGGGCACAGGTGTGCAACAACAGGTATGGAGAATGGTAGTGTGGAATAAATGGAGTATTGGAATGGATGGTCGTGGAGTGAGTATGGTGGAAATTGTGGAGTGGAGTGGATGGTGCGAAGGTGTGAATGGGGGAAGAGTGGACCCCCATCACGGATACCCGGGGCGGGTAGAGTAAGTGTTAGGTAGAGGGTGTAGGTAAATTGTGGTTGGATATTGGCATCTGTGGTGCGGGTGGAAGAATGGTATTTGGATGGGTGCATTAGTGTTGTGAAAATGGCTGGGCGTGTAGCCTGTTAGTGTGTGTAGTTGGTTGGGCACTCCACCACTGTGAGGATGTCGGCCAGGTGAGGCCGCAGGTGGGCTCTGGGAGCCGGTAGTTGTTGTGGATGGGGCCCGAGGATCCGGAGGACGGACCCGGGTAGCCCAGTGCCAGAGGGCACCAAGGGGTGACAGAGCCAGGAGGGGCTTTCCCCAGTTAGATAGGTTAGGGTGAGGAGCAGGTAAGCTCGGGTGGAAACTACAGTGGTGGAGGTGTGCAGGTGGGTAGACCTGCTGGGAGAGCTACACGCCACAGCCCAGAAATTGTGCGAGGGCACCGGGAGATGAATCGGGGGAGTGAGACCCCAAATTGAGAAGCACCACAGTTTGGTCAATGGGAATTTGGTTTTTAGAACCCATAGTGTAAGTGGCCAATGGATTGGCAGGGAAAGACCCCGGGTAGTGTAAAGGGTGTTAAAGTCATTTAGAGGATAGTTAGGATTGAAGTCTCCTCGCACCATCTGCATCCACTCACCTGAGATGAGGTAACTCCACACCATGCCATGTTTTATTATTTTTCATTAATGCAAATGTTTTGGATTGTGAGACGCATCATGACGTGGGTGTGACATTGTGCGTAATTCCATCTCTCCCTCCTTATGAGGATTGATGATGAATTGGTGATGGCAAATTTTGAAGTAGAGGGATTGGAGACAAATTTGGTGTAGAAGGGAAAGATGGGGAAGACAAGACGTAGTGACGAATTTGTAAAGGTGTAAATTCTTGTAAATATGGGGTAAGGGCAAGGGTAGTGTAGGTGACAGGGGCGGGTGACGTACGGTAGGGACGAGTTTTTCTCACTTCGCTCTCCGTACGCACTTCACCCTGCATTGCCTTTATTGACATGTACCCTTGTGACCTTACCCCTCGCTCATTTGTCTTCCCCCCTTTTGTCTCCCACTTGAGGACCTGTGCGCCATTGGGTGCCGAGGGGAGCGTGCGCGAGATGGCCATTGTGCGCACGAGATTCTCAGAACCAGCATGCATTGCGTTGATGTACCACTTTATGGACCGCTGTTCTGCGGCCAAGTACCACTTGATGGACCCCAGGTTCTGGGGCAGGGCACCTCTGTTGGAGACCGGCCATAGTGGCCAGGGAATCTTGCTTGCGGACCTCGGTAAGGCGGCACCTATGCCAAACAGGTGGACCACCCTTAGTTGGCCCCTGAGGCCCTAAATAAAAATGAACACAAGTTGTGCTTTTTATTATTTACAAGTAGGCCGCATGAAGCCAGAAGACGTCGGGAAGAACATCAGCCCAGCAGAGAAAGAGAAGACCACCACCAGTTGTTTTGTTGTGTTTATTATGAACCGTGGTGACTGTGCACCGAGTGGTGCTTTTGGTGCTTTGTGGTGCTTTTGGGTGCTTTTGGGTGCTTTGGTGGTATTGGTACTGGTGCATCGATGCAATGCGTGCTGTCTCCTCCCTCCAAACAGGAATTTCTTTTTCTTGTTCCCTAAAAAGAAAAAAAAAACACAGGTCCTGGGTTGCGTTGTAAATAAGAAATAACATCACTGTAAATAATGCTCCCCACCGTAAATGTATAGTTTGAGAACAATTCCGTAATTCGATTAGCTGTGGGCTTGAGTCTGTTAGACAGGGTGCAATGCAATAGGGGGACATACTTATTTGTGTTTTAAGATTGTCACACTCAGGGTCAGGTTAATTGTAGAGGGAATTACACCTACGTGTCACACTAAGTTAAAGTTTTGTAGGCCCGAGTACGGGCCTGAAGAAAGGAGGGTGCAGTGTAACGAATTTGAGAAGTGTAACGGTTTTGAGAAGGGTAACGGTTTTGAGAAGTGTAACAATTTTGGAGAAAGTGTAACGAATGTGAAAAGTATGGTTTTGTTGTGTGTAACACCCTCGTAATGTAAATAATGGTCGCAGCTGTCCTCCTAGTTAATTCCATGAAACTTACACACAGGCCACGATATATCTTTTTAAATAGTTTATTTCCTTATTCTATGCAGGCTAAATATGTGTTTCCCACTAGATTGACTCTGCATTGCATCAAACGAAATAAAGCGTAGGCCCCTCCGATGATCCATGGCAGCTCAAGTGCCAGGGATTCCCCCACTTGAGCTTTCACAGCAACCGGTTATTGCAGTACTGAACTGCTGTGCAACGTGACGGCGCAGTACCTGCAGCTGCTGACCGGTTTTCGCCATTTGCGGCCATTACGAACAAGGGGAGTGGCTAGAGAAGATGTGTTGCCCCCCTCGTCATAGGGGGGAGGAGTAAGGCGGCCCCGCTCATCCAACCCAGAACAAGGGGTTTGGCTAAGAGAGGGCGGAGCGGGAACCCCTGAGAAAGTGCGCGAAGGTTCGGTGAGGAAACCAATATAAGTCGCCGCGGGACGCACTCCACGCTCTTGCTCCTCTTGCTCTTGCTCCTCTTGCTCTTGCGTCCTCCAAGCTCTTGCTTTGACCCCGTCCTCTTGCTTGCGATCCCTCGTTGTTGCTGGGGAGAAGGAAGACGCCTGAACGAGCAGGTGTGTGCGAGCCATCGTGCGACTAGCTGCGCGGCAGCTAAGGGGGCAGCTAAGGGGCCGCAGGCCACGAAAAGGACGCGCCAGGCAGCAATCGACGCTGGACCCTCCATTGCCTCCCAAAAACAACCATCCATCCTCAAGCCATACCTGCCTGCAATATCCCCCGTGTAAGTGTGAACGTCGTCTGTCCTAATCGTTGTCCTGGGGTTAAGTAAATAGACTAGTATAAGCTAACGATGCACTGTGTGACTGCTTCTTCCAGTTCCATCCATTGCTTGTAAATAATTTTGATCGCTCCTTCCATTCGCTGAATATAACCGATTGCTCTCGTTGCTCTGGCTTGTGAAAATACATAATAAATCCTGTTATTCCTCCGTACTCTGTCTTCTTCTCTCTTCCTTCTCTTTCGGTCGCTTTAGAGGTTTCCCGATTGAATATCTGTGGTGCGATCTGGTCAACGTTGGGGGAGTCGGGCCAATTGGGGATCCTGTAACGGTCGCGGTGGACCATCCGCTCGGCCCAAAGTAACATCTAAACCGCGATCCGTAACAATATGTTTGAACCTACTTTTGGCATATTTATTATGGTTGATTTATGATTACTATAATATTTTGAATGTTGGTTTAATCGTCCTTTCGTATGAAAGAAGTTGAAACATCGTTTACAGGGATATGTTTTACATTTTCTATTGACTACTTGTGAAGTGGTTATTCTTGATAAATTTTTGATGAAAGCATAATGTGAATTATCTTCTGAACTATAACACAGAAGGTCAATGTGTGTTTCATCATTTTTATAGTTATTTGAAATTTTTAATATTTGAACTTTGTTTGTATGCGTTATTCCATATACATTAACAGATCGATTATTCATTTTCTCAAATTTTGGAATATCTGTCAATGTCATTGGAAGTATCATTTTCATAATAATAATAACAATATAGGAAATATAACCATAATACTTTAATCCCAATGTTATGAATGGAAGGTTAATGGATTGAAGCGGTGTATGGTTCATTATCAGTGATGATCGGTGTTCGGCACTAATATTAATAACCGCGGAAGTAAGGAATTCACCTCGGTTTTTTTAATAGTAATATCATTTTTGAAATAATGATAATGTAACATTAATAGTATAGTAAATCTAATCATAACACTAATCCCTTCGTATTGAGTGCAAACGTTCTGGAAGGTAAATATATCAGTTTTGTGTCCATTGCGTCTATGATGTCATTATGACGGCTGACTCCACTGACCGACATTTTCATTTACTAGTGGGCCTCCACCCGCTCACTACGGGAGCTGCAGAAAAGGTCATTCCTCTTTGGGGTATATAGATTACAGTCGATCTATGGTCGGGTCTCAAGAACATTGGGTGTGTTCATTTACCAAGTTTCTTGTGGAGAGATTGCCGAATGGTTTAAGCATTCGAGCAAGCACTCGTTTCAAATCCGTTAAGGAATGGCTGGCTTAGCAAGTGCTAGCTAGCTGCTTGGTAAATGAGCACACCTCCAAACCTTGTGGGGTATATCGATTACAGTAGATCTTCCCTCAGTTCTGTAAGTAAAACGTACCTCATGGATGTCGAGATTCCTCCAAATTTCTTTGTTTAATGTTATAAGCAGCATTAACGACTGTTTGAAAAGCTAATAAAATGTGTTTGTGGTTTATAATATTTTACAAGCCCAGCTACGCCGCTGTTAAACTTTTGGTCTTGTTTTAATAACGAATTCACGAGGTACCACACTATTATCAACATCCAGTTCTTGTCTTTGGAGTTCATCATAAGCATCACAAACTAAGAAATCTTGGAACGATGTGACAAACTGAGGGTTTGTTCTCATGT
The DNA here is from genome assembly GCF_964187855.1 of Myxine glutinosa. Classification (NCBI taxonomy): domain Eukaryota; kingdom Metazoa; phylum Chordata; class Myxini; order Myxiniformes; family Myxinidae; genus Myxine; species Myxine glutinosa. The sequence goes on from NC_136263.1 coordinate 163,234,037, forward strand.
AGGGAGTTTATTCCTCACCTTCTCTTGTCATATTCAATTTTACTCCCATATAAACCTTTAAGTATTGATTTCACTCAGTGTTTTAAATTAGAATTTCAATACTTGGTTTAACCATATAAATGGTCCCAATGATTGAAGATGGTGCTGGTTCTTCAAATCGAAACAATGTTATTTTTATATGTCCATGAAATGCTTCATCAGCATTTTCAAAGAGTATCCAAGTATCTCTTCTCATTCTTCTTATGTTTGTTTGATTGAAGGTGTTTCTTATAACTAATCTTTAAGACATCTTTAGAGCAGACATCACAATGTTTTGTTTCTCGTTCAAGTAGAGAGATATTTGGTGGAATAGATTGAATGTGTGTTTGTGGGGTTGAAGGTGTTTGTTATAATATTTATATTCACGATTACAAATGTCGCAATACTTTGTAATCACCATGTTTATATTGTAAAACTTTACTTAAAGTAAAAAATTTTGATGAAAATCTCGTGGTAATTTATAGATACTTTTTCGTAAAAAAAGAAATTTTTATTGATGAAAATCTCGTTGAAAACCACTTATTTTAGTTAGTCTCTTTGAAGGAGACTGTTTAAGGTTTAAGACCTTTATTTTTCAAAAAATTTTTTGAATGAGACTTTAAGGTTTAAGACCTTCTTTTTCATTTTTTTTTTGAAGGAGACTGTTTAAGGCTTAAGACCTAATTTTTCTATTTTTTTTAGTTAGTTCCTTTGAAGGAGACTGTTTAAGATTAAAGACTGTATTATTGTAATTATCTACAATGTCCTGATTTAAAGATACCCGTTGTTGAGAACCGAGTTGTGTGAATTTTTTATATCGTCTCTCCTTCAAGGTGCGATTAAAACGCTCAATAACAACTGCCTTTCCGTCATTAAAGGTGCTGTATAATGTAATACCATTATCTTTAAGATATTTTATAATTGTTTTGTTATAGAACTCTGTTCCCTCATTAGTCCATAACTTCTTTGGTTTCCTTTTGCTTTTACTAAATATTTCACTGAAAGCTAACATAAGAGTATTACCCCTCTTGTTTTTCAAAGGGACAACCCAGGCAAATGTACTCCTCAAATCAATAATGGTTAAAGCATACTTGTATCTCTTATCATTATTTAGTTCAACTAAATCAGTGGACCAGATGTAATCAACACCTTTGGAATAAACCTTCCTTTTTCAAAACTTGAAGTTATGCCAAGCGCTCTTGAAGCTAATATTCTCATTAAACTTCGAATTTCTTTATGTTCCTCCTCAGTGCATTGAACGCGATTTATTTTACCTAATACCTCCAATCTTTTATTAATCTAACTGGTTTCCATATTTTTATATTTTTCCTCCTTCTCTCTCTCCTCCCTTTCCTCCTTCTCTTTTTTCTCCCTCTCCTCATTCTCTCTTTTCTCCCTTTCCTCCCTCTCTCTCCTCCCTCTCTCTTTTGTCACTCTCTCCTTCAACTCCATCCTCATCCCTTACTATCCCGGAACCATCCCCCCATGGTATATCAAACATGTATTCATCTGGATTATGTGATATTCTTGTATCTATAATTATTTTTCTCTTAACAGGATACCAATAAATTGGTTCTGAATTTCTAAAAGTGCTTTATATTTTATCAACTTTAAAACCTGTTCTTTATTTAGCATTTTAATTAAATCAACATTTGTAGGTTTATCAACATCAGTATAAAGCCAATCCTTTATTGAAAACACTCCATTGTTATGTTGTAGGACATATTTATTAAAATACCAAATACCTTTTTTTTGAAGGTATGCTTCGATACAGAAATGATAATTTTCCTGTAGCCTCCTTGCTGTCACTTATGTGTTAAAAAATTTATATTTCAGAAATAGATGAGAGATTAATATTATGACAGGTAGTACCCCCTCATGTTTCTGTTGTTAGGATGGTTTGTATTCCCTGGCTTATTATGTAAAATCCCATTCTTTGTGTTTTCATTAAAAAAAAATGGTGAAACTGTTGTTGATTTTAGATTTATTAAATTATTTTCTTTGTTGATAACGAACATTGGTTCGACATGTCTCATTATCCTCACCAAGTGGATAATATTATTCTTTACGTGATTGATTTAATTATTGTAGGTCTTGTAGGTTTATTGAAAAAGACCAGTTATACCCTAAATCAGACATATCATACCCCCAATGTCCTATTCTCATAAAAACGATACGTCCTTCTTTATGAAAGTTAATTTTAATTGGAATTGTGAATTGTGTATGACTTGGGTATGTATTCAACATTTCTACATCTTTTGAATATCTCGCCATTTTATTTAAAGATATATATGTTGTGATAAATCATTTAATCTAACTAAGTCATTCGCATCTGTAAGGCTTGGATAATTGATTAATTTCTAAGTATTTTTCATATTAATATTTTTTGTTATTATATTTTTGTCGTTCAGCCTGTGCCTTTGTATAATAATTTGATAAATCGATATCCAACTCTTGGGATACTCCAAAGACAGAACCATCTTTTCCAACATGTCATTTATATTAGATTTAAAATTACATAATTTTTTTTATTATTGTTGAGTTGAAATACTCTATATATCATGGAGCAAGTGTTTGTATGTATGTATGTATGTATGTTCGCTCTTCACCCATTGGTTGGACAGCTGGCCTGACTCCACCCACAAATGTAACCTAAAATACTTAACCTGAAGTACCCAGAGGACCAAAAACACCCCCCCCCCCACCTCAACACCATGAGGACCTACTAGACCGAGAAGACCCAGAAGACCCAAAAGACCCAGAGGACGCAAAAGACCCAGAGGACCCAAAAGACCCCAAGGACCACGAGGCCCCAAATGACCTCAAAGACTAAAAAGACCCTGAAGACCCAATGGACTCCAAAGACCCTTAAAGACCCTTAAAGACCCAAAGACATAAAAGACTTAAAAGACCCAATGGACCCCAAAGACCCAAAGGACTCTGAAAACCCAAAAGACCCCAAAGACCTAAAAGACTCCCAAAGACTGAAAATATTCCAAAGACCCGGAAGACCCTTAAAGACCCCAAAGACCCAAAACACCCCAAATACCCTTAAAGACCCAAAAGACCCTGAAGACCCTTAAATACCCCAAATATCCAAAGGACACAGAGGACCCATAAGACCCCAAAAACCCATGAAGACCAAAAATACCCCAAAGACCGAAAATACCCCAAAGAATGAAAATACCCCAAAGAATGAAAAGACCCCAATGACTGAAAAGACCCCAACGAATGAAAAGACCCCAAAGAATGAAAAGACCCCAAAGAATGAAAAGACCCCAAATAATGAAAAGACCCCAAAGACTGAAAAGACCCCGAAGCCTGAAAAGACCCCGAAGACCTTTAAAGGGGAACCCAAACGCAATTTTTTATTTATTTCTGAAAAACCATTGGCAATCATTAATCACGGTCTAATTTGAAGGGAATTTTTATTTATTTGCCAATTAGAAAGTGCCGAAGAAAACCCTAGACTGTTGATTTTCGAGATTGCCAGTGACGTCACATTGTTAACTCACCATGATCCTGCCGTTGATGGTACAAAGAGAAATGGCGCATTGCAAGCTCGGATTCCAATATTGATTGGGGATGATGAAAGGGGGGGCGCTTGTGGGGTATTCGTGGGGTATTGTTAGCTAGGTTGACGGTTGATAGGGGATTGTGAGAGGTGGTGGAGTGGGGTGATGGGTGTGGGGCGGTAATGGGTATTGTGAGCTAGGGTGACTGTTGAAGGGGGATTGTGGGGAGAAGGTGGAGTGGGGTTGTTAGGGTATTGTTAGCTAGCGTGATGGTTGATGGGGGAATGTGATGGGTGGTGGAGTGAAGTGAGGGGTGTGGGGTGGTCATGGGTATTGTTTGGTCATGGGTATTGTTTGCTAGGGCGATGGCTGATGGGGGATGGGAGAGGGGGTAAGGTGGTCATGGGTATTGTTAGCTAGGGTGATGGTTGAAGTGGAATTGTGGTGGAAGTTGAGTGTGGGGGAGGGGTGTGGGGTTGATGCTTGATGGGGGATTGTTAGGGGATTGTGGAGTGGAGGGGAAAGAGGGTGGTGTGGGTTGTTTGTGGGTATTGTTAGCTAGGGTGACGATTGATGTTTTTTTTTTTCTGGAAAATTTAGATGCCTCAAAAACCAAGGACACCTAAGTTGAACAGAAATCACCAAGAGGACCATTACCAAAGGAAATCAGCAAGAAATCCAAGTAGTCGTGTCAGCAGGAAATATCCGATGTCAGAAAAATATATTGCACGCTTGGAACAAGATCGCCCATAGGGCTGGTACTCTGCTAGTACATATAAACATAATTGACCACAACATTTGGAGTTAAAAGTCTTGGACTTGAAATGTTTGACAAACACCATTCTGAAAGAAGTTAATTACTTCAACAGGTGGTGGAAGACCATAACTATCAAAATAAAATTTGGCTCGACTATTATAAATACAAACCTAATGAGAACCATTCCCATTATTATCTTCTAAATTCATAATAATATTCCTTGTATTGTCAGACAACTTTGTTCATTCATCTCTCATACAAACACCCACATTATCAATTTTTAGCTTTTTACAACATTTAGCAAGTTCTATATTTGATGTTGTATTATTTCCAAATTCTGTAAAACCATTTATCCATTTATTTATGAGAAAGTGTTACGGATTCGGCACTTATTATTATTATTGCTGTTATTATTATTATTGTGGGTTCTAAGTATTATGGGTATTGTTGTTTAAGGGAAATGGTTATTGTGGTTAAAAGGTTAAAAGCGCTCATGGTAAAAAGGAGACAGGAAATCGGATCGTGACCCGGAAGGAAAAGGCGGTGAAGAAGAGGAAGACGTAAGGACAGTGAAAAGACTTGCCTTGAAGCTCTGTATGGGGTGTGGTTGAGCGAATGTTGCAAGTGGACTTTGGGTCCTTGAAAGGAAGTTCGAGCGATAGGTGATATCGCCGGAGAATGGTGAAGCCTGCGTAGACGGGTATCGGCATTGAGATTCCGGAGAATCCTAGAAGCTCTGGCTCGAGTGAGGGCTGTCCGCCATTTCGCCCCGCGCGCTACCTTCATTGGAAAAGGTTTTGGCCACGTCGGCTGGGCTTATCCACCGGTGGTTTGCCGGGGACAGCTGTGCAATAAAGCGGCGTCTGAAGATTGCACGGCAGTTCGCTGATTGAACGGTGCAGGTGCACGTCTGGATCGCGTCTTTGGGAGTTGCCTTTCTACTGCGAGTTTGCTGGGTGTTGGACCACGTGACTTCTGTGTCGCTTCGACCGTCTACGCCTCGGTTGCTCTTGATCGGACATTGTTCCAACGATCGCCGAAGCGAATCAACTTCGCCTTGAAGGTTATAGAGACATTGAAGAGGTTCTTTCCATGTACTGGGAACAGTGAGTTTGATTACTTTAACAGAGGGTACCATCCTAAGATTGATTGTATGGTGGCTGGCTATCATGGTTGTATCATTATTCCAGTGTGATTTTTAATATATTCTTTTTGTTGGTAACCAGTGGTGTGGTTTTTGATCTTGATTTTGACACAGAGTAATATATATTTTTCTGCCGTGATTCCTCCCGGGGTTCGGAGGTATACCGAGACCAGGAGGTCAGGGAGGAACACGTAACAAAAGATATCATCCATTACCCCTTTTAGTTAGTTTAACATCTGCCTGTACGATAGAAGAAAGCTCGTCTCCAACAAACAATCTTTCTTTATCAGGTAGACTTTCAAGTTTTTCAGCAAAATCTACAATTACACCACTTCCACTAATTTGTTTTTCCAACACCTTGTTATGTCTTTCCAACTCTTTTTGAGCCTGTTTTCGAGCCTTCCTTTCATTAGCGGTCTTGACCGCTGCTGAAATACCACCCGTCAATGCTCCCGCCATGCTTAAACCAGCAAATAAAGGAATTAGAAATGGAAGAAATCCTCCACTCGTTTCCTTTGTTGAATATTTCTTCAACATAGGTTTTGTCATTTTTATTTTAAGTGATCCAGCATCATTTAGAGTTTTCACCTGCTCTCTTGTGAGCAAAACATCAATTCTTACTGCTCCTTTTCTTTGAATTGTATTAACATTAATAATACAAGGCTTTTTATTTTGAATACAAGACGATAGTTTATCAAGATTGATTTGATTAACATATACATCAGTTGATACTTTAGTACTCATTTATTTATGGGAAAAATCTATGTGATATTAATCATAACACCATTATCTGTATTAATCTGCAATTCTGTTTCTTCCAAAAGCAAACAATATGTATCAACTTCTTCACTCTCTCCTCTTTTAATGTATAGGGAAGTATCCACTCTATTGGACTTTTTAGTTTCCATTTGAGAACTCAGGTCAATTGTGTAGATTGTATCAAGTTTTTTTTAACCAACCATATCCAAAATGGGATCTTGATTACCGTTGCTTTCACACACCTTTTGGTAAGACTTGTTGGCTTCCACATACTCATTTTTTTCCAAAATTTCCAATCTATCTCGCTGGTAGAATGTTCTTTCCAGAGAAACGCGAAGTTGTTTCACCTTAGCATTATCAATCAATGCATTATTCTTATCAGTACCATCATCTCCATCTGGTTTCTTAAAAATGAGCCATAGGTATCGTGGCTTTCCTTCCAGAACATCCAAATTCCACGTGCAGGTAGTTTGGTTCAGTTTAACGTGTTGGCATCTTATTTTAAGGTATGATACATTTGGTGGTCCCTTTCAGTTGAGTCTTTTATTCAACACCTCTTCTGTTTTAAGATGAGGATTTATTTTATTTATTATAATCAGCAAAAGTATTGGCAACACCAAAAAGCAATCATTTTTCATTAATATTCCTTTGTCATTGAAATCTAATTTTAAGACCATACAGAACTGTCTCATAATCACAAAATCCAAATATACCTCAAAGGGAACTGCTGCAGTAAAACTGTTTTCTGCTTTATTATCATCATTATAAATTCCCTTTTATTGATTGTAATCAGGGTCTATGTTTCTTGCCATTGCCATATAAGGAATAAATTCTTCAACAGCTCCCTCACCCATTCTATCACCAAATGAATATAGTGTAAATTTCATCATTTAAGATGTAGCAGAGACATAATCAACCGCTTCAACCTCTTGTGTTCCAATATACAAACGTACACTATCAAACATTTTCCAGAAGAAATCATTTACGAGTGTAGCATTAGTGTTATTCCCAGCTATAGTGAATTTAAATTTACACAACAAGAAACTATCAGCTAGATTCAAGTAAGTTTGTTGATTATTTATTTCAAATCTTTTTGTTCCATTTGTATTCCAGTCTGTTCCTGTTACAGCATTTACCTTCAAATAGTCTTCGTTTTTAGGAGAGTTTGAGATGATAATTGTATCATCCAAATCATAGATACTATCAATTGCTTCCATACTCGTTTATTTAGTTTAAAAAAAGTTGTTAAAACTTTTGAAAACCCGACCCAAGTATTTTGATAATTTTTTGTCGTTCTTGTGGAGATAGTTGAGTTCTGCCTTTTTTATTTCTTTGATTGCTTGTAATTTATGGGACTCCTTTTGAGCGTATTTTATACTCTTAATAGCACCCGCTACATTTCCCACGGCAGAAGCGGTTGAACCAATTAGGTCTTTATGTTTAAGAATAGTTTAACCAATACCCACTTGAGAGGGTTGAGACTTGAGAGGGAAGTCAGATCGCATGGTTCTTTCCACATTGAGTAAATGTGATGAACAACATGAAGGAGAAAGAATCAGCCTCGCTGTGGAGTCGCTTATAGATGATGAACCACGTCGCTTGGAATTATGCCACGTATGGTCAGAAAAGGACTTGCCAATTCCCTTTCGTCACCAGCACGTTATTAGGAACAAGAGGCGCTGGCCTCACCTGCAAGGCGTTCCATTACCTGAGGTTAACCGGAAGAAGATTTCTATGATAATCGGCACCAACGTTCCTGAGGCGTTCATCCCGCTGGAGGTTTGCTGTGGTGGGCCCTGTGATACAATAGTCATCCGGTCCTGCCTTCGATTTTCTCTTCTTGGCTGTGTCGAGGGTGAACCAAAATGACAATGCTATGATGTTCACCACATTCACACAACGACGGATGACATCACCCTTAACGAGCAGGTGGAGGAATTTTGGAAAGTAGAGTCCTTTGGCATTAAGAATCCCTGCCATGACCTGATGTCTGTCGAGGACAAGCAAGCCACAAAGATGATCGAAGACACGATTACAATGGTTGATGGGCATTACCAAATGGAACTGCTGTGGAAAGAAAGTAACCCTCATCTTCCCTTTAGCCACCCGATGGCTGAAATCCGGCTTCGTCACTTCAAGCGCAGATTAGAGAAGGATCCAGAACTAAACCACAAGTACAGTTCCGTTATCGAGGACTACATAACCAAGGGATATGCTCGTAAACTTACTAGGAAAGAGGCGGGGTGGAAGAGCAGCAAGACCTGGTACCTACCACCCCACCCAGTTCAGAATCCTAACAAGCCAGGTCAGGTCCGCGTAGTCTTTGACGCAGCGGCAAAATATGGCGGAACATCCCTAAACGACCAAATTATCACGGGCCCAGACCTGATTAACAATTTTGATCGGAGTCCTCATACGTTTCAGACAAGAGGAGGTTGCCCTGGTCGCTGACGTTGAGGCGATGCAGGTAACGATGAGAGGTAAGGGGGGGTGCAAGGGGGTGGGCAAGAAGGATAGGAAAGTAAAAAGCAAAAACCAGACAAGAGGCATACAAGGGGTGCATTAGATTAGGTTGATCAATCAATTGAGTTGGCAGCTATATCCCTACAAAGATGTGGTGACCAAAACTGCACACAATAGTCTAGATGAGGCCTCACACTAAATTCCTATATAGTGTTACAACTACCTCCTTTGGTTTATAATTTACCCCCCTATGAATACAACCTAAAACTGTGTTTGCTTTACCTATAGCTGCTTTGCAATGTGCTGTCTGCTTACCCCCTGCATGAATAACCAACCCAAGATCCTTCTCCAATCACTCCAAGATTGCCTCTTGCATCATGTAGTCCCTATTTTCATTATTCCTAACCATCCCCAGCACCTTTCATTTGTTTATGTTAAACTGCATCTGCCAATCATTTGCCCAATCTATTAAAATATCTACACATTCCTGAATCTGATCAACACCCTGTCCCTCCTGGCCCCCTCCCCCGCTCTGCTACCCACCTTATCTCCAAGCTTTGTCTCATCAGCAAATTTAGAAATTTGAAAATATTGAATACTTTGACTGGAAGTCCTGGAAAAAATATGAAGAGAAAATTTATTTTGGGAAAATATTTAAATATTTAATTTGCAGCAAAAAAGTAATTGCAATTAAAACAAGTGCAAAACAATTCCAATAAAAAAGCCAAAAGCAGCACAACAAGAAAACTAGATGATATTCATAGAATACTTACTCTGTGCAGTCAACTTGGTGCGAGCCAACTTTTCTGTTTTTGAAGGTTTTTTTCTTCTTCTTTGATCCAATATGGCTGCTAGACCATGTGAGCAATGACATCATAAATGTATATTCTCTAATATAATTGTTCTGTAGATCATGCTCAATAAATTTCAAACTGATGGGACCAAGCGTTGTACTTGTCGAATTATGACGTCATAACTAAGGCACCAATTAATTATGTAATCGTTAACAACACTTATTCTCCATGCGTAGTTTGTTACATTGAGCTACATTTCATTTTTTTTCCCAATGAGCGGTTTTGTAGATAGAGGTGCGACGTTTTTCCAAGATGGCGTACATACCACGTGACCTATGATGTCATAATTATCACTAAAAATTATGCAGGAGGATGCACCCCCATAGTGAAAATTTTGTGTCAATTGGAACAACCGTTGCTGAGAAAATGAACTTTAAGGACTAGCAACGGTACCTGCCCTACGGGCGGTGCTTTAATTGGGAGGCCCAAATGAAAAGGTAAAATATCGGAAATTGAAGGCTTTTTTATTTTATTTTAAACGATTTATATAAACATCCATTAAATCATATCACACGCAAATCATCAAAATCTAAAGAGTATTTGTAGAATTTCAATAAAAGCCACATCACTGTTCATATCGGTAAATGTTATTCCATCGTGTTTGGAAAAATTGGAACTTGGAAAAATTGAAAAATTGGAAAAACAATATAGCGATTTTACTTCAGGGGGTCCCAGGTTTACCCACCCAAAATTTTGTTGCGATCGGTTCAGCCGTTTTTGCGGTACCTGGGAACGGACAGACGGACATTTGGTGAATTATAGTAAGATGCAGACACGTACGTACAGTACGTACGCCATGTGTGCGCACGCAACTGATCGCTTAACTCTGCTCTTTGCTTCGCGAGCAACAACAACAACAACAACAACAACATGCATTTTAACGCCATTTTCCCTGCTAGAGCGGAGGTTAGCCTTGCGGTCCCCATGACAATCTTCTCCATTTTGCCCTATTTTCTGCATCTCTCCTTGTTAACCCCCTTGCCCGCATTTCTTCTTCCACCATCTTTAGCCAAGTCTTTCTCGGTCTTCCCCGTCCTCTACTTCCTTCTACATTCATTTCCATCACTCTTCTCAACCAGTCACTTTCATCCTTCCTCAACACATAACCAAACCATCTCAACCTGTTCCTCTTCACAACATCAATCACAGGCTCTATTCCCATCATCTTTGGCAATTCATCATTTGTCTTCCTCTCTCTCAACGATACTCCACACATCCACCGAACCATTCGCATTTCCACCCTTTCCAGCCTTCGTTGCTGCTCTACGTTCATTACCCATGTCTCGCTCCCATAAATCATAACACTTCTCACACATGCAGCATATGAGCATACACCTTTCCCTTCAGCTTCATCGACACTCCCCTCATCATCAGCACGCTCTCCTACCTCTGCTCTTTGCTTCGCGAGCGCAGGGTAATAATATTTATCTTGACTATTATGAACACAGACCCAAATAGAACCGTTCCCATTATTTTCTAAATCCATAGTACTATTATTTGTATTTTCAGACAACTTCATGAATACATCTCTCATACAAATAACGACATTATCAATTTTTAGTTTTTCACAATGTTTTAAAAGTTCTACATTTGATGTTGTATTCTTTCCAAATTATTTTAACCATTTATCAATACTCATTTATTTGGAGGAAAGATATAATCCATTTCCTCTTCTAGTTAGTTTTACTCCGGCTTGTGCAATAGAAGAAAGCATATATCTCCAACTAACAATCTTGCTTTATCAGGTAAGTTTTTTTTTTGAGCAAAATTTACAATTCCACCACATGCCCTTCTTTGTTTCTCTATCTCTTTGTTATGTCTTTTCATCTCTTTTTGAACTTATAGTTGAGCCTTCCTTTCATTAGCTGTTTTATCTCTGATATAACGTTTGGAGCTGAGGGTTTATCAACTTGCGTGTGGAACTTAGATTTCTTTGTTACGATGACACATTTGCAACTAGAAAATGACGTTAAAAAAAATTCTAGTTTCGCATTTGAAAATGAAACATAAAAAACTAGCTTCATTGTAGTTCCCTTTTAAAAAACTACAATCTGATAGAAACACAAAAATAGACGACCAAGTGTATTTGGTACTCCAAATACTACTTCTGGAATCAAACTAAAAACTTAGTTTTTATGACAAGTGTATAACTGCGCAAAAATAAATAATCCTAAACCTTTAGATTAATGAACAGGATCAAATAATGAAATTGATATATGTGGGAAAATTACATTCCCAGACCAGGATTCAAACCCAGGTCCTCTGGAAAACCGTACGAGTGCTCTGCTATCTGAGCTATCTGGGTGACCTTGACTGCGCATGCAATTTTCCCACACATAGGATTGCCACTCTCTTTCCGTCAATGCTTCCGGGGCACTCACTGCCAACCATAGGAGCACCAACGGCCTGAACACGAGAGGGTCTTCCCTCAATAGGGGGACAAATCCATGTCCTCTATTATAAACACCACTGTGGGCGTAGTGAAGCAATTAGATTAATGAACAGGATCAAATAATTAAATAGATATGTGTGGGCATGTAATTTCCTCACATATATCTATTTAATCTCAAACATTCTAAAAGTCGCATGCAAAATGTGGTTGGTTAACAACTGCTACAGAAACTGCACATTACAAAGTTCAGTGATCATCAAATTTAAAGTTATTGTTTCCATGAAATGAAATTGGAAGCGAAATTTTCTTCATGATCTTCTTCCATTTATAGAACAGTCTTTCTTCGGGTAAGGGCCAATTGAAGTTGTTAAATTCAGCAGGATTTATAACCTTCACTTGTGCTCCATCATCTGAGATGTTCTCAACTCCTCCAGTAGTCAGGTTCACTATGTTCTTTCGTTCAAAATCATGGTAGATTAGCAAACCTATACATTTTTGGAAACGTTATTGCATGGAAAATCAGAAAATCAATGTTTACATTTGCCAATTCCGACCAATTCGATTCGACCAATTCGACCAATCGACCAATTCCATTCGACCATTCGACCATTCGACCAATCGCTTCGATCGACCATTCGACCATTCGACCAATTCGTTTTGCCAATCAATTTGACCGACCTTTGCTTGTGTGGAACGGACTGTGAAAACGATGCGGACTATATTGTCGGATACGACACACAGGACAGTGATGACGAACTCTAAATGGCATATTCTGTAATCGTGTATGTTTGATGCCATTGACTGCCTGTGTATATTTTGTCATTGACTGCCTGTGTAGATGTGAAGTTATACTGACCGCATGTGTACATATGATTTTGCTGACTGCCTGCGTATGTTTGGTGATATGAATTATTGTGACACATTTTGATGTTATTAACTGCCTGTACAAAATGATAACATGTATTTGATTATGCAACTTATCGCGAATATAAAGACAGTATTTTGCAATTCAAAACCTTTGACTCGTGTCTTACCATTCCCCATAGCACTAATTTGATACTTTCATTGGATTCCTTGTCCCTGAAAATATAGGTTTAGTATATTTTAAAAAGTTTTTAGGGTAATTAGAGGCAGAAATAGAACAAAATATGTATTTTACAGTGGCCATTTTGAAAATCCAAAATGGCCGCCATACAGGTATCTCTCCAAATGTAAACATTGATTTTTAGTTTCCTTATGCTATAACCTTTCCAAAAATGTATAGGTTTGCTAATCTACCATGATTTTGAACGAAATATAATTTATTGACATAGTGAACCTGACTACAGGGAACATTTCCGTCATATGACACCTTAACTCAGTCACCCCACACAGTGCAGCTGAGTTGGACCCTCCTGGACATCTGCCTCAGTCAATACTCTCACCACATGGAATTCTGTACTTTCACTGTTAAATGAGGATTTTGTCTTGCTTGGGGCATCACTGAAATGGTTAGGGCATCGTCACACCTGGCATTGAGAGAATAGTTTTTTTCAACCTGTTCTTGAGAGACAAAAATTACCTGCACACCGGTTACATGTCCTTCCGCCCATTGATAGAGCGCTGGCAAGGGGTTCATCACCCCTCAGCTCCACACGCATGTTCATAACCCTTCAGCTCTATGCAAGTGTCACTGGAAGCACACCTTGTCACTTTCTATTCTAGATCTACTTCCATACAATGCAAAATTAGAGAAAATGACAGTTTGGTTAGGACTACATGGTACTTTTACCTCATCAAAGTAGCAATAAGCAATGGTTGAATGAATGAGAAATACAAGTTCAAAAAACTGCAAAAATCAAAAATTCCAGGATACGAAAATATTTTGGTTGATTATTGTAGATCTCATCAAGATCAATGCAAAGATATATTTGGGTGATTTTTGGGGAACAGCCTCCCTCCCCACGTGGGTTATTGTGGCCTAAACTTGGTAAAAATATTTTTGAAAATTTAAATTTGATATCATCTGTATACCCTATTAGGGTAGAAAGTTGGGCTGAGGGTGAAATAAAACTTGTCACTTACACCATGTCTGGCAATTTGCAAAAAGTGAGTTACGGAATCCTGATATTTTAAAGCGGTGAGGCCGCTTCAATATTTGATGTCTGTCCATAAAAAAGTGAAGAAGAAGAACCTTTATAACCCACTGTGTTTAATTCTAAACTGTTATAAATGCTAATTCTAAAGGGTGTAATTATAATGGGTTCTATCGGGTAATGCTAAAGGGTTCTAACCAGTTCTAAAGGGTTCTAACCAGTTCTAAAGGATAATTATAATGGGTTTCGTTTGTTTCTAGGCTTTGCCAATTTCATAATAAAAATGCCAAACTGAACTGCTTCCTTCGGACATGGCTGCCATTTTTCTTTGAAAGATCTATTCATTACCAATCAAACAAAGTGCTACACACAATGGAAGCATCTAAGTTGAGTGCTGGGCGATTTTCTGCTCAAGGACACTTTTTCAATTTAGGTTGAGCTTTGCCAGATCACAGATCAAAGGGGATTTAAAAGAAAAAGAAAAACAATGACTTGCATTTTTACACTTGACAGACCAGAAACCCCCCAGGTGAAATTTTCTCACAATCTGAGAGGGTCGGGCAACGGCTCAGGTCGGGTTGGTATGGAATGACCCAATTTTCATGTAACAAACGCTTGAGGGTGAAATATGGGAATTTTTATTTTTATTTTTTTTGTATACTGAATCGAGGCTCGTGAAAGAGCTGACATTTACTTCACAAACAAATCAACCAGACAAACAAAATACCCAAAAAGAGGGAGCGGAAGACCAGATGGGGAGAGAAGGGGAAGCACACAAACACAACATCCGAGAGCAGGGAGATGTGCGGAAGGGAGAGGGCCCGGGGGGAGGAGGCATGGGAAGGGGGGGGGGGGGGGAGGGAGAAGTATAAAACACAAGGACACCAAGGACTTCCTGGACAGAAGTTGGTATTTCAAAAAAGTGGAATTGGGGTGAAATTAGCGGGGGTAGAAAAGATCAAGATTTTGGATGGGGGAAGATAAGAGATGGTGGTGAACAGCTGTTTTAAAGACTTGGAGGGTGGAGTGGGATTGAAGAGAGTGAGGGAGTTTGTTCCAGAGGTGGGAGAAAAGAGGAATGAAGGAGTGAAGGTGAGCAGAGAGTCTTGATTTTGGCAGTTTAACCATAAGAGGGTTGCAGGCAGATCTTGTGCGACCTGTAGGAATATTTGCGGGACAGAGCCCAGAGAGAGCTGGGGGGGGGGGGGGCAAGGCCAGAGAGGAGTCGGTAGAAGACGGAAAGACAACCAACCTGCCTGCGGTGAGTGAGTGAGAGGCCCTCGGAGTTAGCTTCATCGCAGGAGATTCCAATGATTCTGAATGCTTTGGTTTGAACAGCGTGAAGGCGAACTAGGTGTGAGGCAGGAGCACCAGCCCAGAGGGGAGAGCAGTATTCTATTGAGCTGCGGATGAAAGCCTTGTATGTGGTGAGGAGCTCAGGTGTGCCAAGGAAGGACTTTGCACGACGGAGGATGCCCAGTCGGCGACTGGCTTTGGAGGCCAGATTTGAAATGTGGTTTTCCCAGGAAAGATCATGGCAGATAGTGAGACCCAAAAGCTTGAGTGACAGAACTTCTTGGAGAGGATTATTCAGAAAGTGGATGGGAGGGTTGTCCAGTCGGTCTTTTCGGAGAGACATCGTAAGAGTGTGAGATTTGTCAGGATTGAAAGACATGTTCCACTTGTTTGCCCAGTCTGTGATTTTGTCAAGGTCTGCAGAGAGTGAGGAGGCTGCAGACTGCCGATCTGAGGGATGAAGAATGGAGCGACAGAGAGTAGAGTCGTCAGCAAAGAGATAGAGAGGATTTTCAAGAGAGTCAGAGAGATCATTGATGAAGACCTGAAAAAGCACAGGGCCCAGAACACTGCCTTGGGGAACTCCAGCCTGAACAGGAAGAGGAGATGAGAGAAACCCATTCAGGGCCACACGTTGACTACGACTAGAGAGGAAGTCCGCCAGCCATGCGTCGAGATTTCCATGCAGAGTCAACGTGTGGCCCTGAATGGATTTCTCTCAACTCCCCTTCCTGTTTAGGCTGGAGTTCCCCAAGGCAGTGTTCTGGGCCCTGTGCTTTTTCTGGTCTTTATCAATGATCTCTCCGACTCTCTGGAAAATCTTCTCTATCTCTTTGCTGATGACTCCACTCTCTGCCGCTCCATTCCTCTGCTCTCAGATCGGCAGTCTGCAGCCTCCTCACTCTCTGAAGACTTGGACAAAATCACAGACTGGTCAAACAAGTGGAACATGTCTTTCAATCCTAACAAATCTCACACTCTTACTATGTCTCTCCGAAAAGATCGACTGGACAACCCTCCCATCTACTTTCTCAACAATCCTCTCCAAGAAGTTCTGTCGCTCAAGCTTTTGGGTCTCACTATCTGCCATGATCTTTCTTGGGAAAACCACATTTCCAAGCTGGCCTCCAAAGCCAGTCGCCGACTGGGCATCCTCCGTCATGCGAAGTCCTTCCTCGGCACACCTGAGCTCCTCACCACATACAAGGCTTTCATCCGCAGCTCAATGGAATACTGTTCTCCCCTATGGGCCGGTGCTCCTGCCTCACACCTAGCTCGGCTTCACGCTGTCGAAACCAAAGCTTTCAGAATTATTGGAATCTCCCGCGATGAAGCTATCTCTGAGGGCCTTTCACTCACTCACCGCAGGCAGGTAGGTGGTCTTTCTGTCTTCTACCGACTCCTCTCTGGCCTTGCTCCCCCAGCTCTCTCTGTGCTCTGTCCCCCAAATATTCCTACAGGTCGCACAAGATCTGCGAGCATCCCTCTGATGGTTAAACTGCCGAAATCTCGGCTCTCTGCTCACCTTCACTCTTTCAATCCTCTTTTCTCCTGCCTCTGGAACAAACTCCCTCACTCCCTTCAATCCCACTCGTCCCTCCAGGTCTTTAAAACAGCTGTTCACCACCATCTCTTATCTTCCCCCATCCAAAACCTTGATCTTTTCTACCCCCGCTAATTCACCCCAGATCCACCTTGTTTGAAATTCCAACTTCTTTCCTGGAAGTCCTGGCAGTGTCCATATGTTTTATACCTCTCCCACCCCCCCCCCCCCTTACCATGCCCCGCCCCCAATGCCCTCTCCCTCTCACAGATCTCTCAATGTCTCCATGTCTCTCGGTCCCTGCTCTCAAAATAATGTTGTGTTTGTGTCCTTCCTCCTCTCTCCCCATCTTGTCTACCGCTCCCGATGTTATATGTTTTATGTGTCGGTTTGTCTTTCTGTTTGATTAATGTTCGCTCTTTCACGAGCCTCGATCTTGTGTACAAAAAAAAAACAAAAAAAAACCAAAAGAGGAGAGTTTGGTGAGCAGAGCGGGGTGCCAGACCGTATCGAAGGCACGTGATATGTCAAGGGAGACTGCTCTAATTTCCTGTTTGGCATTGATGACCTCCATCCATTGTTGAGAAAGCAGAAGCAGCATGTCCAGAGTGGAGTGTCCAGGTCTGAAACCAAATTGATGATCAGAGATCAAGCCATTGGAGAAGAGGAAAGATTTCATATCTGAAGCAATGATGGATTCCATGACTTTGCTGATAATTGGGAGAAGGCTGATTGGTCTGTAGTTGCTGGGATCTGTTTTTGCACCTTTTTTGTGCAAAGCAGTGATGTTGGCAGATTTCCAAGCAGATGGAAGATGACCTTGAGCAAAAGAGAGGGTGAAGAGAACAGAGAGAGGGAGTGAAAGAGCGGAAGAACATGATTTTAGGACCCGTGGGCTGATGCCGTCAGGTCCAGTTGCAGAATCAGAGTCGAGGGTTGGCAGAAACTTTTCCACCTTGTCAGGAGGAAAGGACACAGAGTCCAGGAGCAGCTGGGTACGACTGGGTATGGTGGGTACAGAGAGGGATGGGTTTGGGACACAAGATTTAGAGGCAAACACAGAGTTGAGGCATTTTATTGAGGCATATTTTCTTTGTGCACATCAGTTTTGACATTGTATGGTTAGCTTTATCAAATTAATTTTCTAATAAAAGTACAATTAATAATGTCAATAGCACAATTATCATGAGTCACTTTAGTTGGTTATAAACCTATTGGTCTAATTCTGGTTTAAACAAAATTGTGTGGCATTTTGTTAAAAACATGCAGCCAAGAAAACCATAAGCAGACACATTTGTAGCAACGAGCTTGAGAGCAACGTTGAACCTTCCGTAAGTACTGGCATAGGCAGGTAGGAACGCCAGGCACACGAGGAAGCAAAATATAGTGCTGAAAGTGATAAGTTTGGGCTCGTTGCTGGCAGAAAACTTAGCAGTTGTCTTAATGGATGTGCAAAATGAGAGGACAAGCAGCAATCCCAGGTAGGCCAAGGAACATGCTGGCCAGAAAGGTGATGAATTCTGACATTCCAGCACAACATTGCCTACTTGGATCTCATCGTTTTTGCTTGGCCTCGAAATTCCAAGCATCGCCCATAGGAGACAGAATGCTAACTGTGGACAGGAAAATAGACAAAATGACATTTTCCCCTGACACTTGCACAGAAGTCTGCACTGTTGTGAAACTGCAATGAGTAAAAGGAAACAAGAAAACGAGCAATTACAAATTTTTAATTTCACTCAATAATCACATTCAGGTAACACAGTACTTCTAGGTAACTAGAGGACAATAGAACATTGCATTACTTGTTTTGAAAGTTAAAAAGCAATTTTCAATTGATTGTCTGCATGTAAATTCGAGATACTTTTGTTTTTGGAAGGAAAGGCATTCAATTTCTTCCATAATAATTCCAATGTAAAGAAAAGTTTCACTTTATGATCTGTGAGAGTTGATGAAAGATTCATTAATTTAGTTTTTGTCCAAGTCTGAAAAACAAAGTTAATTTCCATGGAACATTGAAAACCTAATAAACCACATCATCTCTTCATCAATTATTGCATTGAATAGGTCATGGTATTCCCAAATAATTTTATATGTGCGATATTACAATCAATTACAGGGTGCTTCTAAAATGTGGACTATTATAATGTTTTATTGTAGAAAAATTACAAATGGTAGTAAGTTCAGTGATCCATTGATGGAAAGCATACACCATGCCATTTTTAAATGACTCGTTATATTGCTTGTAATTGACAATTTCCATGTGTGCGCCGCCTCTGTTCAAACAGGCTTTGATCCTGACACCGAAATTCTCTACACCTCGTCTGCACGTGGCTGGAGTGGTAGCCTAACGGTAGTCCTCCACTTCCTGTTTCAGGACAGTCAGGGTTAGAGGTTTGATGGTGCAAACTTGACCTTTGGCATCATCCCGAAAGAAAAACATCCAATGGATTCAAATCCGGGCTGTGGGGTGCCCACTCATCCGCTGTGCCCAGGCTGATGACACGATTTCCAAACAGCTGGTGGAGCCAGTCGATGGTTTCACCCGGAGTATGCAGTTGGGCACCGTCCTGCATGAACCATGCAAGTCTGAGTTGGTTTGGAGACTAGTTGAGCGAGATCAGTGTGGAATCGGCGTAAGACACATGACTGGGCAAACAAGTGGAACATGTCTTTCAATCCTGACAAATCTCACACTCTTACGATGTCTCTCCGAAAAGACCGACTGGACAACCCTCCCATCCACTTTCTGAATAATCCTCTCCAAGAAGTTCTGTCACTCAAGCTTTTGGGTCTCACTATCTGCCATGATCTTTCCTGGAAAAACCACATTTCAAATCTGGCCTCCAAAGCCAGTCGCCGACTGGGCATCCTCCATCGTGCGAAATCCTTCCTTGGCACACCTGAGCTCCTCACCACATACAAGGCTTTCATCCACAGCTCAATGGAATACTGCTCTCCCCTCTGGGCTGGTGCTCCTGCCTCACACCTAGCTTGCCTTCGCGCTGTTGAAACCAAAGCATTCAGAATCATTGGAATCTCCCGCGATGAAGCTAACTCCAAGGGCCTCTCACTCACTCACCGCAGGCAGGTTGGTGGTCTTTCCGTCTTCTACCGACTCCTCTCTGGCCTTGCCCCCCCAGCTCTCTCTGGGCTCTGTCCCGCAAATATTCCTACAGGTCGCACAAGATCTGCCTGCAACCCTCTTTTGGTTAAACTGCCAAAATCAAGACTCTCTGCTCACCTTCACTCCTTCATTCCTCTTTTCTCCCGCCTCTGGAACAAACTCCCTCACTCTCTTCAATCCCACTCCACCCTCCAAGTCTTTAAAACAGCTGTTCACCACCATCTCTTATCTTCCCCCATCCAAAACCTTGATCTTTTCTACCCCCGCTAATTTCACCCCAATTCCACTTTTTGAAATACCAACTTCTGTCCTGGAAGTCCTTGGTGTCCTTGTGCTTTATACTTCCCCCTCCCCCCCCCTTCCCATGCCTCCTCCCCCCGGGCCCTCTCCCTTCCACACATCTCCCTGCTCTCGGATGTTGTGTTTGTGTGCTTCCCCTTTTCTCATCTTGTCTTCCGCTCCCTCTTTTTGTGTATTTTGTTTGTCTGGTCGATTTGTTTGTGAAGTTAATGTTAGCTCTTTCACGAGCCTCGATTCAGTATACAAAAAAAAAAGAAAAAAAAAAAAAAGACCTAATGGTACCATTTGCTGTTGACTGTCACCGTCTTAAGCATTGGCGTCCTTGAATCAATAGAGTCCCAGCATACCCCATCTGGCATTCAATGCACAAAAGCAAGTGGACTTAGGTCCCTTGTGAAACACGTCAGACACCTCCTCAGGAAGCTCAGCACCCCCAGAAGATGTTGTTGTTATTGTTGGTAGCCCCATTCAAGTGGAAGGCTGCTTCATCATTGAACCACAAGGAGTTGATCCAATTTGGGTACCTTTCCATTTGGTCACTGAACCAATCACACATTGTTACTCATCTTGCCATGTCACTCAGAGTTAGTTTATGCCTTACAGTTATGATGCAGGGGTAGAGCTGGAGTTCAAAAGTGAGAATGCGCCACATAGATGAGGCTGAGATCACCAGTTCCCGGGAATGCCAACGGTGGAATTTCTTAGGATTTTCAATAGCATTATCTCTCACAAGATCAATGTTCCCTTGGTCCTTTGGTGACACTTGGAGCGCGGCGACTGTTTCCTTTATTTTGATCTTCACGCTTCCATGTGCTTGGAAGTGCTCCACAATCCGATAAATGCTCTCATTGGAAGTTACATTCAGGGTGTGAACATTCTAATACTGACGGTATTGTCGGCGCACATGCACGTTGGATTTAGTCTCAAACCACAAAGTCACGATTTTCACTTTTTTGTTCCACTGTGAACACCATAGTTGTCGTAGAGTCCGACTGACTACTTGTTAGAAATGGCATACCACCACCACCATGACCTGCAAGAGAGAAGGGTATAGGATTAGAAATGACAGAATATCAGGCTGCTCAAATAGTCCACTTTTTTGAAACACCCTGTATATATTGTATCACAATTTTCATTTCAAACAAAATGTCAATGCCCTAAGAATATGTCGTTACCTTCAGATGGAATGGTTTTGTGAATTGTGACACTTAGTAAGCATGCTGTAGCAAATGTGAGGCAGGTGCAGGTCAGTGCATCTTGAATACGGCAATTGATATCATTTGGACGACCAATATAGGCCACATTACTGATAAAGCATCCTGATAAAGCCAATAATAGCAATGCCTGAATGTCAAAATTTGAACCTTCCGCTGCAAACCGATGCCAGTTGCTAAGTAACAATCTTGCCACTACAACTGTGATAATAAGTCCAATAAGAGCAAATGACAAGAGAACAAGAGCCAAAGGATCAGAAAATGCCAGGAATTCTAGTGGCATAACAATGCAGTCACTACGATCCTTGTTCGACCACTGAAACTTTGGACACTGACGACAGATTTGGAACTCTGTGGTCAAAGTATAATCAAGTTGTGATTGGCCAAATGACAAACAACAACACCACAGCATATACCAGATAATCATTCATGAATGGGCACAATAGAGTAACAGCAGTGACAGATGACCCAACTTTATGGCAGGTTTACTGTACCATAGTCTTTACAGAACATTGGTACTGCTGAAGCAGTTTTTTGGGAAGGGTTATACTTGGTGGTTTACTATTGCCTTTCCAGCATTGTTTATCCATGCTCTATCCTTTTAAATGCTGAGCACCAAGCAAGGAAGCAGCAAGTACCATTTTTTAAGTCTTTGGTATGACTCAGCTGGGGTTTGAACCACCGGCATCCCAGACTCAGAGCGGAGGCTTCTAACCATTATCCCACTGGGTGTGGTTCTTCATAAAATGTGTTTGTTTATTCTGTTTGCATCTTTATTAGTGACGAGCCATCCCCTTAGAAAGATAAACCATAACATATCTGGAAAGGAACTTATGAAGATCCAAAATAACACAATAATGAGGTGGAATCTATATAATAATAGCGGAAGTACTCGACTTTGTTATCCCTTTTACGCCGCACCCAGTGATCCGATGCCCACGGCACTAATGGATTTACGATCTACGAACCGCGCTCTTTGTTTATCACGTACAACCATACTCGAAAAATCTGAATTAGCCGACGTTGGGGCCCAAAAGCATCCGATTAACTGCCGATACGACGCCATCTTACGACGCCATCGTATTGGCATCTGCTGGGCGAAGGTGAAGCAAGCCATCCGCTGATTGGACAGGCGAAAGCGACAGCAAGCCGTCCACTGAGTTAACAATCCTATAGTGGTGCTATGCCGAATCCTATTACGAATCCATTCATTTTTCAAAAGTATATCGTAGCGTGGTCATTTAAGTAGATTGCAATAAATACGTTGTTCATATACGCACTCTTCATTCTCATCTTTCTTCCTAACTCTTACTCGGACAAGCAAATCCCCTATGCCATCCATAATGGTACACTCTATCCATACACCACATCCTCCCTTCCGTGGATGTTCCACGGGTTTCGGCTAGTATATCTGAAACTTCTAAAATGCAAAATGCAAAATCTAAGGGAAATGTCCCAATGATAATTGATGAAGAAAAATTGTATGCAAAGTCAAGACTCAGGGAAGAGTGAGAATACTGAATGGATCAGGATGCAACAGGAAAAAGGAACAGTGGAAAGAGTGGAAAAACAGTTGCAGCAGGGTTTAAGGATAAAATAGAGGGAGACTTGGACAAATAAGAGATGTGGGGAGGAAAGAGGGGTAGGGGAAGATGCATGGGGTGGTCAAAATTGAAACAGAAGCATACTATCAGGAAGGGAAGACTTGCAATTTGGAAGGAGGTGGGACTGGATGTATGGAGTTAACGGAGCATGATGGGTGATCCAAGATGGTGGTGAATAGCTGCCTTGAAGAGCTGGAGGGAAGAATGAGATTCAAGAGAATGTGGAAGTTGATTCCACGGGTGGAGAAAAATTGAAAATATCTCTGCTTGGCATCTAGGGCCAACTCCACACATCGTTTACTGACTTCCTATACTGTCGTAGCTAATGTATGGCTTTCAACAGACTCCTTTAATCTCCACTCACTGTTAAGGCTGGAGTGCTCCAAATTGGGTTTGTTTTAGTCCCTATCCTATTCCTAATCTTCATCAACGATCTCTCTGAAATCTGCTTTATCGCTTAGCTGATGACTCTACCCTCTCCCATGACATTTAACATCCTTTAGATGGACAGGCAGCAGCCTCTTTCATTTCTTCACACCTTGACAAATTCACAAGCTGATCAAGCACTTGGAAATCCTGTCTTAATCCAGATAAATCTCAAACTCCCACTCCCTTTCTCCAAAACGACCATATGGCAAATCCTCTCATCTACCTTCTTAACAATTCTCTTGAGGAAGTTCATCACTTCAACTTCTGGATCTCACGATTCGCCACGATTTATCTGAATGGGAAACCAAATTTCAAAGTTGGCCTGCAAATCCAGGTGCGACTGGGCATCCTTTGTCATGCAAAGTCCTTCCTTGGCACACCTGAATTGCTATTCACCTACAAGACCTTAATCTGCAGGTGATGGAACAAAATGCTCTCACACATTGCTCAGCTTGACGCCGTGAAATTGCACGTCCTGCAAGATCATTGCTTGCATCCTCTGCTCTTTCTGTGATTTGTCCCCTCCCCCTCCTTGCTGATGCAGGAGTAGCCTCATCTGGTACATGGTGTCATTCAACCCTGCTTTTGGTGTGCTTCCCACTTCTCTTTCTAATGTTGCTTTTGTTCTGTTATGTCATGATCCATTGTATATAAACGACCGGTCAAAAGTTTTCGAACACCTCAATTTTTCCAGTTTTTATAGAAATTTACGCAGTTTAAAGTCTCAATGTACTCAGACATTAAGCACAGCACAAATAAACAATTGGAGATAAAAAATAAATCATAGAATCATTTTGTTTGACAAAATTTAATTTAAAATTTAGACTCAGCAAAGTAGCCACCTTTTGCAGATAAAACCGCCGAACACACTCATGGCATTCTGTCTACTGTGGTGCTGCGCACACATGACTCGATTGCCAGAGAGGTAGGCCACAACGCGTTGGTAT
This sequence comes from Myxine glutinosa, assembly GCF_964187855.1. NCBI lineage: Eukaryota > Metazoa > Chordata > Myxini > Myxiniformes > Myxinidae > Myxine > Myxine glutinosa. Next base: position 163,258,474 of record NC_136263.1, read on the forward strand.
AACAAAGAGTTTATTCAAAGCTCGTACTTCAGCACTGGGCGGGCTCGAGCTTAGAGCCCGCATATATCGACTTCCGTTTCCGGTCCGGTCGTGAGAGGACGCTGGCGTCACTTGCTCGCCGCTTCTCTGACTGGACCATTGTCCGTATCTTGCTTTCCTGGTGGTCGTGGCGGATTTATGGCCATTGAGTCTTCCTCTGCACGGTCCCGGCTCTGCTCTGCTGCTCCTGGCTTCACCTGCTCGGCTCCTTCGCTATTTCCTCGGGCTCACTCTCGTGGGTTGTGCCGCCCATTGTTTGCAGCGGCGGTGGTGGCGGTTTGCCGCCGTGATCTTGATTAGCGGCGGCGGTCGTTTGCCGCTGCATTTGCCGCTTTGCCTCCTCAACATTGGCCTCGTGCTCGTCTCTTCGCTCCTGTCTGCCCTCTGCATAGTCCCGGCTCTGCTCCTGGCTTCACCTGCTCGGCTCTTTCGCTGTTTCCTCGGGCCCACTCCCGTGGGTTGTGTCGATTGTTTCGCCTCCTCACCCTTGGCCTCGTGCTCGTCCCTTCGCTCCTGCTGGCATGGCTCTGCGGTACTCCGCCGCAAGGCTTCTCCTGCTTAAAACCCGCTCCACCCCATCATGCATCTCTGCAATCAAATCGAATGGACTCCTGCGTCGACCCAGGTACATTCACCGTGGCTCCGGTCGTAAGTTTGTTTATTTACAATCAGGTCACTCCATCCCCATCCTCTGGTCGGCTCAGCGCACTCCCACTCATCGTCCCAACACACCTGGTCACAACAACGCACAAAATCGCACCTCCTGTCTGCGAACCCTGGCCAAATCACCTGGATTCATACCCGCCGTACAAAACAACATCAAGCTCACCCTGTTCAATACCCGGTCCCTCAACAACAAATGCCTCATCCTGAACGACTACATCCTGGAAAATAAACTGGACTTTCTCTGTCTCACTGAGACCTGGCAACAACCACTGGACTACTACACGCTCAACCTCACCACACCCAATGGATATTCTTACATCAATAAACCACGCTCGGAGGGCCGAGGTGGTGGAATTGCCGTTATTCACCGACAAGACATCAAGACCAACCTCATCTCCATCTCATCTGCTCCATCATTTGAACACCTGGCTTTAAAACTCTCTGGTCACACACAGTCAGTCATGGCTGTTGTCTACCGCCCTCCCAAACCACACCCATCATTCCTGTCTGACTTCTCCTACTTTCTGACCCAGCTATGTTCCCTCTCCCCCTCAATCCTCCTCCTTGGTGATTTCAATATCCACATGGACTCCACTGACTCCACGCTAACCACTGACTTCACTGATTTACTCACCTGCTTTAACCTCACTCAACATGTCAACTTTCCTACCCATAACCGTGGTCACATTTTGGACCTTGTCTGCTCTACTGGACTAATTTTGCACCATCTCTCTGGCTCCGACCTCACTCTCTCTGACCACCTAGCCATCACTCTGACCATCAACATCCCCACCCCAGCACCAAGGCGTTATCACACTATCAACTTCCGTAAGCTAAACGCTCTTTCACCTGCCTCATTCTCATCGACCCTCTCTGAAAAAATGTCCACTTCTCCCTTCGTTGACCTCCACACCCCTTCTGACCTCACTGACTACTACAACCACACTCTCTCCTCCTGCCTTGACCAACTTGCGCCTATAAAAACCAAAACAGTTTCTTTCACCCATTCTGCTCCCTGGTTTACCCCTGAACTCCGCCTGATGAAAACACGTGCTCGCCAACTTGAAAGACTCCGCAATAAAACAGGTCTCACAGTTCACTCCCAGGCCTACAAGGACCACATACAACACTATAAAGATGCCCTCTCCCGCGCCCGCTCCGCCTACTACTCTCAAATTATCCACTCTGGCTCCGGAAACCCAAAAGCACTCTTCTCTACAATAAACAAACTCCTCAGTCCCCTGAACACCACCACCCAGTCATTCACAATAGACAACTGCATCTCCTTCCTTTCATTCTTCCAACGCAAAATTGAAAACATCTACAACAGCTTGACCACCGCCGCACCCGCTCCCCCTCAAACCACCTGCCCCCCCTTATCCTGCCATCCCCTGTCTCAATTCTCCCCAGTCTCCCCTACTGACCTCTCTGAACTCCTCATCGGAATGAAAACTGCCACCTGCACTCTTGACCCCATCCCCTCCAGCTTTGTCAAGGCCTCCCTTCCTGCTCTCTCTCCACTTATCATTGCAACAATAAACTCCTCCCTGTCTACAGGCATCGTCCCACCATCCCTCAAAATTGCTGCTGTTACCCCCATTCTGAAAAAACCTGGACTAAACCCTGACACCCTAAATAACTTCAGACCCATCTCCAACCTACCCTTTCTGTCAAAGGTTTTGGAACGCGCTGTAGCCACTCAACTCAAACATCACCTCTCTGCCAATAACCTGTATGAAACATTCCAATCCGGATTCCGCTCCAACCACAGTACTGAAACTGCTCTCCTCAAAATCACCAACGACCTTCTCCTCTCCTCTGACGCTGGCAACCTCAACATTCTCATCCTCCTCGACCTCAGCGCCGCCTTTGACACCATCGATCACACCATCCTCCTCACCCGACTTGAAACCACCTTTAACATTACCGGCACTGCCCTCTCTTGGATTAAATCATACCTCTCTGACAGACGTCAGTTCATCTCCATCAATAACTGCAAATCCCCCACTGCTCCCCTCCCCCAAGGTGTCCCCCAAGGTTCAGTTCTTGGCCCCCTCCTCTTCATCCTTTACCTGTCCCCCCTCGGTCACTTAATCCGCCGTCATGGTCTCCAATTCCACTGCTTCGCCGATGACATCCAGCTTTTCATCTCCACCAAGTCCATCTCCACCGCCACCCACTCTATCCTGACAAACTGCATCACTGAAATAAAATCCTGGCTTCAAATCAACTTCCTCAAACTTAACTGTGATAAATCTGAAATAATCATCATTGGCCCAAAAACGCTCACCAAGTCCACCCATAACTTTGCCCTCAACATCGACGGTTTCCCAGTACCCACCTCCCCTCACATCCGGAATCTTGGCATCATCTTTGACCAAACCCTCTCCTTCGACAAATACACTAAACAGATCACAAAGACAGCCTTCTTTCACCTGAAAAACATCGCCCGTCTCCGTCCATCCCTCTCCTCCGTGGCTGCAGAAACCCTCATCCACGCCTTCATCACTTCCCGTCTGGACTACTGCAATAGCCTCCTTTATGGTTCACCCTCAACAATCACCAATAAACTCCAATACATTCAGAACTCCGCTGCCCGTCTACTCACCCATTCCCGGACCCGTGACCACATCACCCCCGTCCTTTACAAGCTTCACTGGCTCCCCATCTCCCAGAGAATCCAGTACAAAATCCTCCTCTTGATCTACAAAGCCCTCCATAACCTGGCCCCATCCTACCTGGCTGACCTCCTCTCCAGACACACTCCCACCCGCAACCTCTGCTCTGCTGGTACCAACCTCCTGACCCCCCCCCATCCGGACCAAATTTAGATCCTGGGGGGACAAGGCCTTCTCCATCGCTGCTCCCACCCTCTGGAACTCGCTACCTCACACCATCAGAGACTCCTCCTCACTCACCACATTCAAAACATCACTCAAGACCCACCTGTTCAACACTGCATTCAACATTTAACCCACAGCATCTAACCCCTGACTATCTCCTCTCCTTCTCCCTCCTTTGTGCTTTGAATATTTCCCTATTGATTCTTCTTTTTTTGCAATTGTCTTTATGTTTTGCTATGCATTATGTTTTGCACTCTGTCAAAGCGTCTTTGGGCTTCCTGAAAAGCGCTATATAAAATAAATGCATTATTATTATTATTATTATATATGTGCCGAGGCCACGCCTAGTCCCCGGGCGTGGCCGATCGGTCGAAAGGCGGGGCCTGTGCTCTCGTTCCCCGCCTGGACGCTCGCGCCACCCACTGGTGCGCGGAATTATTGCCCCTTGTGCCCGCCACACGCGCCCCCCCAGAATTCCCGCAGACCTGAAGGGTGAGTTTGCGGGAAAGCCGGATGACCCGGCCGAAACGCCCTCTGGCGATGGGTGCAGGGCTGGGGGGTAGCGGGACGGCGGGGCTGGGGGGTGCCGGGGGTCCGACCGCCGGGGGGCGGCCTCGACGTGGCGGCAGAGCTGCTTGTGGGGGGTGGTCCGGATCGAGGTGGGCCGGCTTGAGGCGGTCCACGGAGATGCGATCCGGGGCAACGCCGATGTCGATGGTGAAAAATTTGTCCCCGGTCTCCAGCAGGCGGAAGGGCCCGTCGTACGGGGGCCGTAGCGGTGCCCAGTGGGCATCGTGCCGGATGAAGACGTACTTTGCCGTGCGAAGCTCCGGGGCGACGTGGGAAGGCGGGCAACCGTGGTGTGCTGTCAGCACGGGGGCGGACCTCCGGGCGGTCTCCTGAAGGGCGGAGCGCTGTTGCGCCGTGGACCAAGGAGCCGTGGAGTTGGGGATAAATTCACCCGGTACCCGCAGTGGTTGCCCGAAGACCAGCTCCGCCGAGGACGTGCGCAGGTCATCCTTGGGCACCGTCCTGAGGCCCAGCAGGACCCAGGGGAGTCTGTCGACCCAGCCGCCGTCGCGGAGGCTGGCCCGGAGCGCGGCCTTCATTGAGCGATGAAAGCGCTCGCACAGGCCATTGGCCTGGGGGTGGTAGGCCGTGGTGCGGTGTAGTTTCACCCCATGCCCTTGCGCCTCCGCGGCCCAGAGCTCCAATGTGAACTGGGGGCCGTGGTCGGACGAGATGTCCGAGGGGGCACCGAACCGGGCAACCCAAGTGGCGATGAAGGCTTGCGCCACCTCAGCCGCAGACATCGCCGCCAATGGGACAGCCTCCGGCCACCGTGTGGTGCGGTCCACCATGGTGAGGAGGTGCGTGAACCCCTGTGAGGGGGGCAGAGGTCCCACCAAGTCGACGTGCACGTGGTCGAACCGATGCTCGGGCACCGCAAATGGGGCCAACGGGGCCTGGGTGTGGCGGTGGACCTTTGCGCGCTGGCACCCGAGGCACATCCTGGCCTAGTCGCGGACGTCCTTCCGGAGGCCATGCCAGACGAACTTCACCGCGACGAGCTTCTGGGATGCTTTCGTGCTCGGGTGGGACAGGCCGTGGATGGCGTCGAAAATTGAGCGCCGCCAGCCAGCGGGCACGATGGGGCGAGGCCGGCCGAGGGAGACGTCGCACAGGAGGGCCTTGCCCGCGGCGTCGAATGGCATCTTGGTGACGCGGAGGCCCATGACGGCGGTCCGCAAGGCCTGGACGCCGGGGTCGCGGTCTGGTCCTTTTCCATCCGGGCATCTTCGACCCTGAGGTGGACCGTGTGCACGACGGACCGGGAAAGGCAATCCGCCACCGGGTTGTCTTTACCCGCCACGTGATGGATGTCCGTCATGTACTCGGACACGGCAGAGAGGTGACGCTGCTGCCGTGCCGAACATGGCTCGGCAACCTTGGCCATCGCGAACACAAGGGGCTTGTGGTCGACGAAAGCCGTGAACGGGCGGCCCTCCAGTAGATGGCGGAAGTGTCGGACCGCCAGGTGGAGCCCGAGCAGCTCGCGGTCAAAGGTCCTATAGCGGCGTTCGTGCGGGCGAAGCTGCCGGCTAAAAAACGCCAGCGGTTGCCAAGCACCACGCAACCACTGCTCGTGCACCGCGCCCACCGCGTAGTCCGATGCGTCGGTGGTGAGGGCAATCGGTGCACCGGGCGCCGGGTGCGCCAGCATGGTGGCGTCGGCCAGGGCCAGCTTTGCGCCCGCAAACGCCGCGGCCATTGGCTCCGACCAGGCGATGTCACCTTTGCCTGGCTTGCCCCGGAGGGCCTCGTGCAAGGGGCGGAGGAGCTGGGCGACGTGGGGCACAAAGCGGTGGTAAAAATTTACCATGCCCAGGAACTCCTGGAGCCCCTTGATCATGCGGGGCCGCGGGAAATCCCTGACCGCCTCCACCTTGGCCGGTAAAGGGACAGCCCTTTGCCTGGTGATGCGGTGCCCCAATAAGTCGATGGTGGCGATGCCGAAACGGCACTTGGCGGGGTTGATGATTAGGCCATGCTGGCCCAGGCGTTCGAAAAGCGTGCGGAGGTGGAGCAGGTGCTCCTCCCGGGACGCGCTCGCGACTAGGATGTCGTCCAGGTAGACAAAAAGGAATGGTAAGTCACGCAAGACGCTGTCCATAAGCCGTTGGAACGCCTGGGCCACATTCTTCAACCTGAAGGGCATTCTCAGGAACTCGAAGATGCCGAAAGGGGTGATGACGGCCGTCTTCGGGACATCGTCCGGTTGGACGGGGACCTGGTGGTAGCCCCGGATGAGGTCCCCCTTGGAAAACACGGTCGTGTTTGCCAACCGGGCGGAAAAATCCTGGATATGCGGGACCGGGTAGCGGTCAGGGGTGGTGGCATCATTGAGCCAGCGGTAGTCCCCGCACGGCCGCCATCTTCCGCCGGGCTTCGGCACAATGTGCAGAGGAGAAGCCCAAGCGCTGTTGGAGCGCCGTACGATCCCCAGCCGCTCCAGCGTGGCGAACTCCGCTTTCGCCACGGTGAGCTTCGTGGGCTCGAGTCGGCATGCCCGGGCATAGACCGGCGGCCCGACCGTGGGTTTATGGTGCTCCACCCCATGTTTAACGGCCACCGCTGAGAAGGTGGGCCGCGTGAGGGCCGGGAAACTGGCGAGGAGGCGGGTAAAGTCGTCCGCTGCTGGAAGCGTGCAAACTAAACTCGCTGGGATGGAACCTTCCAGCAAGCCGCTTGGCAAGCCGCTCGGTGAGCCGCTCAGTGAGCCACCCAGCGAACAAGCGAGCGAGCTACAGGTTTCGGCCTGGATAAGCCGTCTGCGCTTCACGTCGACCAACAGCCCAATCACACATAAGAAGTCCGCACCGAGCAATGCCATTGGCACGCTGGCGGTCACGAACGACCATTGAAAGCACTGCCCTCCGAACCGCAGTAAGAGGCAACGCTTCCCGAATGTGCGGATGGGTGTACCGTTGGCGGCAAGCAAAGCGGGGCCCAGGCCCGCGGTTTGCTTGTCGGACGTGGAGGCGGGGAGGACGCTTACCTGCGCTCTTGTGTCGCAAAGAAAATGGCGCCCGGACAAGGTGTCCATGATGAACAGGAGGCTGCCGGAATGGCCGACGCTCAGGGCCGCTAATGAGTGCCGGTCCGGTCGTTTCCCGACCTGTCAAAAGAGCACGGCGGGCGACACGTTTTAGCCTTGCGGCCGAACCTGGCGTGGTAGTAGCACCAGGTTTGCGGCGGCGGTGGCCGCGGCGACCGTGGTGGGCGGGGCGCAGCAGCGGCCACGAGGGAAGTCGGGGGCGCTGTAGCCTCTGCCCCGGGATCCACGACGGCAGCACTGTAACACGACCGCGTGTCGCAGGCCGCGAAAAACTTGTTGGCCTCTATGGCCAGGGAGCGGGGTTCCTTTATTTTGGAACCGGCCGGCACGAGGCGTACCTGTAGAGGTAGCTGGCATAGGAAAAGCACCCGGAATAAGAAATCCGGGGGCTGGTCTCCAAGCAGCGACAGCATAAAATCCATCCGCACGGATGGTCGTGTGTCGCCGCAGTCGGGAAGGTCCAGGAGGCGGTCGGCCCGTTCGAGCTCCGTGAGCCCGAACGTGGCGATGAGGAGACATTTGAGCGCCTTGTACTTGTTGTCGCCCGGCGGGCGTTGAAGGATGGACACGACTCGGGCGGCAGTGCCGGGCCCGAGGGCGGCGACCACGTGGTAGTACCGGGTCTCATCCGCCGTTATGCCTCGGAGCTGAAATTGAGCTTCGGCCTGCACGAACCAAACGTCAGCTTGTGCTTCCCAAAACTCCGGGAGTTTAACTGCGATGGCATTGGTGGCCATGGCGCGTTCGGTGGTCAGCAGCGGCTGAACCAATAGGGGTCACCAGTGTGGTGCTGCGCACACACGACTCGATTGCCAGAGAGGTAGGCCACAACGCGTTGGTATAACAAAGAGTCTTTATTCAAAGCTCGTACTTCAGCACTGGGCGGGCTCGAACTTAGAGCCCGCATATATGTGCCGAGGCCACGCCTAGTCCCCAGGCGTGGCCGATCGGTCGAAAGGCGGGGCATGTGCTCTCGTTCCCCGCCTGGACGCTCGCGCCACCCACTGGTGCGCGGAATTATTGCCCCTTGTGCCCGCCACACTACAATGGAAATCAAATATTGTTCGGGAAGTTCTTCCCAACAATGTTGCAGAAGTTCCCACAAATGTGTTGCACTTGTAGGTTGCTTTGCTTTCACCCTTCTGTCCAGTTCATCCCAAACCAGCTCGATGGGGTTTAAGTCTGGAGACTGTGCTGGCCATTCCATGATTTGAAGCCTCCCGTCTTGTTCTTTTCCCCGAAGTAAGTTTTGCCATAGCCTGGAGGTGTGTTTAGGGTCATTATCTTGCTGTAGGATGAACCCCTGACCAACTAGGCGTATACCAGAGGGTATTGCATGGTGCTGCAAAATGCTGTGGTCGCCCTTTTGGTTCAGGGTGCCAGTCACTCTGTGCAAGCCGCCGACTCTGGATCCAGCAAAAGAGCCCCAGACCATCAGGCTTCCTCCTCCATGTTTGACAGTTGGTGTCACACGCTGAGGAACCATCCTTTCGCCTACTCAACGGCATACAAAAACCCTGTGTGATGAACCAAAGATTTCAAATTTTGATTCATCGGTCCATAAGACCTTCTTCCAGTCTTCAGTAGTCCACTGGCGGTGCTTCATGGCCCAGGCAAGCCTCTTTTTCTTATTTTGCCATCTTAGCAATGGCTTTCTTACTGCCATTCGACCTGTCAAACCTGCAGCTCGAAGTCTTCTCTTTGCAGTTGAAACTGAGACTTGCTTACTTCGACCGGTGTTAAGCTGTGCTTGAAGCTGTTGTCCTGTGAGCCGCCTATCACGCAAGCTGTTGACTCTCAGAAACTTGTCTTCGGATTCTATTGTGGCTTTGGGTCTGCCAGACCTCTTCCTGTCAGAGTTTCCTCCAGTTTCCAAGTGCCTTTTGATGGTGTAGGAAACTGTACTCACTGACACCTTGGCTTTCTTTGCAATTTCTCCAAAGGAAAGACCTACACTTTTAAGGGTTATAATGGTCTGTCTGTTTTCCTTTGTTAATTGCCTTTTTCTCACCATTATGACAGCAATATACTACTTCCTGCAGTGCAATATTGTCCAAATAATGCTTCAGAGGGTGTAAAAACAGTTTGTTCCAATACTGCTTTTATACAGACAGGGGGTTTGTAATCAAGTAATCAGCAGAGGTTGGGACACCTGCAGGAATTGTTTGCATCAACTTTCAAGGCTTAATTTACTTACATTGCTGCAGAACAGCTGTAAGTTCTTAACCCATTACATGCTCCCTGAAGAAGGCCTTTTTTTTTTTACAACATAACTGTGCAATTTACATTATTTTCCCGGTTTTGCTAACGTAAACTTTTTTTTAACCTCGAGCAGTATACTGCTTACCTTTGTACCATTTCAGGTTATTCACTGGACTTGAATTGCGTAAATTTCAATAAAAACTGGAAAAATTGAGGCGTTCTAAAACTTTTGAAAGGTAGTATATATATTCATGCTCCTTCACGAGCCTTGATTTTGTGTACTTGATTTTGTGTACTATTTTTGTGATTTTGTGTATTTTTTGGGGGCTATATGCACAAATGTATGTGTTGCTGACATTTATAGCATTTTAATACGATCGTGCAACGACATTATATTCATGATGTTCTTATGACTATATAATATACATGATAGTTGAGGAAAATGTTAAATTTATGAATATAAAAGTTCGCTTGTGCATAATTAGCAGAGTAACTACCATCACCAATGGAGTACTCTCCCTCATTGCAAGGCACACAGTCAAAACAGCAAAAGGGTTCTCCAGTCTTCAAGACCTTTCGTGTTCCTGGTAAGCACGGTTTGCTGCACAGTGACTGGGGAACCTGTAAAACAGGAAGAAAAAGACATAAAATGTCATAGCCCCTGTGGTTTAGTAATGTTGCTGTATGGATTTAAAGGCTGTCAGTCGGCCATCTTTCGTTGGATTACAAAACAAAATCTTCTGCATTGGTAAACTTTCATGTATTATCTTTGTGCCAAGTTTGAACAAAAATGGTCCATGCATGTCAACAAATGGTTGGGCACACGTTTAAGTAACAAAATAGCTGCCAGTCAGCCATATTGGATCTGATCTTGAAAAACCTTCATTTAATTTCTGTGCATAAAGTTTGAACAAGATCGGTAAATGCATGTCTGAGAAATGGTTGAAGACGTGGTCATTATCGGGTTTTTTTACAACTAAAATGGCCGACAGTCTACCTGTCAGTCATCTTTAGTCATCTTCTGTCAGATACAACTTCCGGGTCATTCGCCTAGCAGGCTGAGCTGAGTCGGTCGTCCTGTGTATTTGATTGATTCTGTTGGATTTAGCGTGTGCTGTCGTGTTGTGCTTTGGGTGAATGATTGTGATGGATCCCTGTTTCGTTTCCTGGCTTATGGCGGTGTGTCTGTCCGTGAGATTTGCAGTACTTTGGTTTATACTCGCCACCAAGTTGAAAATTTCGAACTGTGAGTACCCGCCATGTTTTTTTGCTGAGCCTCACACAGCCCCGGTGTGCGCCTCTCAACAAGACAGTTCTTTTCCCCATCGCTCACCCCATCGCTCGCCCCATCGCTCGCCCCATCGCTCATTCCACCGCTCACCCCATCGCTCATCCCGCCGCTCGTCCCGCCGCTCGTCCCACCGCTCGTCCCACCGCTCGTCCCATCGCTCGTCCCACCGCTCGCCCCACCGCTCGCCCCATCGCTCGTCCCACCGCTCGCCCCATCGCTCGTCCCATCACTCGTCCCACCGCCTGTCCCACTGCTTGTCCCATCGCTCGCCTCACCGCTCGCCCCATCGCTCCTCCCATCGCTCTTCCCGCCGCTCGTCCCACCGCTCGTCCCATCGCTCGTCCCATCGCTCGTCCCATCGCTCGTCCCACCGCTCGCCCCATCGCTCCTCCCATCGCTCTTCCCGCCGCTCGTCCCACCGCTCGTCCCATCGCTCGTCCCATCGCTCGTCCCATCGCTCGTCCCATCGTTCGTCCCACCGCTCGCCCCACCGCTCGTCCCACCGCTCACCCCACCGCTCGCCCCACCGCTCGTCCCATCGCTCGTCCCATCGCTCGTCCCATCGCTCGTCCCACCGCTCGTCCCATCGCTCGTCCCACCGCTCACCCCACCGCTCACCCCACCGCTCGTCCCACCGCTCGTCCCACCGCTCGTCCCATCGCTCGTCCCACCGCTCGCCCCACCGCTCGCCCCATCGCTCGTCCCACCGCTCGCCCCATCGCTCGTCCCATCACTCGTCCCACCGCCTGTCCCACTGCTCGTCCCATCGCTCGCCTCACCGCTCGCCCCATCGCTCCTCCCATCGCTCTTCCCGCCGCTCGTCCCACCGCTCGTCCCATCGCTCGTCCCATCGCTCGTCCCATCGCTCGTCCCACCGCTCGCCCCATCGCTCCTCCCATCGCTCTTCCCGCCGCTCGTCCCACCGCTCGTCCCATCGCTCGTCCCATCGCTCGTCCCATCGCTCGTCCCATCGTTCGTCCCACCGCTCGCCCCACCGCTCGTCCCACCGCTCACCCCACCGCTCGCCCCACCGCTCGTCCCATCGCTCGTCCCATCGCTCGTCCCATCGCTCGTCCCACCGCTCGTCCCATCGCTCGTCCCACCGCTCACCCCACCGCTCACCCCACCGCTCGTCCCATCACTCGTCCCACCGCTCGTCCCTTCGCTCGTCCCACCGCTCACCCCATCGCTCGTCCCACCGCTCGCCCCATCGCTCGTCCCATCACTCGTCCCACCGCCTGTCCCACTGCTCGTCCCATCGCTCGCCTCACCGCTCACCCCATCGCTCCTCCCATCGCTCTTCCCACTGCTCGTCCCATCACTCGTCTCACCGCTCGCCCCATCGCTCCTCCCATCGCTCGCCCCATCGCTCGTCCCATCACACGTCCCACCGCCTGTCCCACTGCTCGTCCCATCGCTCGCCTCACCGCTCGCCCCATCGCTCCTCCCATCGCTCTTCCCACTGCTCGTCCCATCACTCGTCTCACCGCTCGTCCCATCGCTCGCCTCACCGCTCGCCCCATCGCTCCTCCCATCGCTCTTCCCACCGCTCGTCCCATCACTCGTCCCACCGCCTGTCCCACTGCTCGTCCCATCGCTCGCCTCACCGCTCGCCCCACCGCTCGTCCCACCGCTCACCCCACCGCTCGCCCCACCGCTCGTCCCATCGCTCGTCCCACCGCTCGTCCCACCGCTCGTCCCACCGCTCGTCCCATCGCTCGTCCCACCGCTCGCCCCACTGCTCACCCCACCGCTCGTCCCATCACTCGTCCCACCGCTCGTCCCTTCGCTCGTCCCACCGCTCGCCCCACCGCTCACCCCATCGCTCATCCCACCGCTCGCCCCATCGCTCGTCCCATCACTCGTCCCATCACTCGTCCCACCGCCTGTCCCACTGCTCGTCCCATCGCTCGCCTCACCGCTCACCCCATCGCTCCTCCCATCGCTCTTCCCACCGCTCGTCCCACCGCTCGCCCCATCGCTCGTCCCATCGCTCGTCCCATCGCTCGTCCCATCGCTCGTCCCACCGCTCGCCCCACCGCTCACCCCACCGCTCGTCCCATCACTCGTCCCATCGCTCGTCCCATTGCTCGTCCCACCGCTCGTCCCATTGCCCGCCCCATCGCCCGTCCCACCGCTCGTCCCATCGCTCGTCCCATCGCTCGTCCCACCGCTCGCCCCATTGCTCGCCCCATTGCTCGTCCCACCGCTCGTCCCATCGCTCGTCCCATCGCTCGTCCCATTGCTCATCCCATCGCCTGGCCCATCGCCCGCCCCATCGCTCTCCTCATCGCTCACCCCACCTCTGCACACACCGCTGCATGTACCGAGCTCGACTATCCGCTCTAACTCCTCCATTCTCTAATTCCCGAGGCCTATTCGCTACACTCGGCAAAAACTTTTGTCTTTAAAAAACACCACTCGATTGACTCCTGGACTCGTGTCAGGCCTCAGAGAACTTGAAATCGGCGTTGGTCTCCTGAGAAAACGCACAAAGCGAGGCGGGAGGAGAAAGCAGAGAAAAATACCGATTGTGATTTCTCTTCGCGACCAGCGACGGCCCAGCCCACATTTTTATAATTCCTGCGAAAAAGTGTCCCCTGTCAACTTCAATAACCTCATCTATCCCTGTGGAACATACACAGCACCAAAACAACACCGTTCTGACCTGTATCTCGCCTTATTCAACGCTCAGTCAGTAAGTAGTCCTGACAAGCGAACCGAAATTACCTCTTTTTTTGAAGATAACGATATCGACGTGTTTTTTCTGACCGAAACTTGGCTCCGACCCAGTGGTGACGAAGCCAGATGTGCTGATCTCACCCCACCTGGATACACCCTGCAGTCATTTCCTCGCTCCTCTAGGGGTGGGGGCGTGGCTGTTATTTACAGAGACAACTTCTCTCCCTTTGTCTCCTTCACCATGACTTTTTCGTTCGACCATTCATCCTACGAGCTAGCCCATGTCACCTTCACTCTGTCTGAAAACACTCTTCATTTCTTCTGCCTCTACTGACCTCCACCTAACCGGAAAAACAAGCTTACTGACTCTATGTTCGTGACCCAGCTTCCTAATCTGCTCGACCACTGCAATACTCTTCCTGGTTTCGTCTTGATTCTTGGAGATTTCAACATCCACTACGACCAACCACAACATCCTCTCACTTCAAAGATCATTGACCTCCTTTCTACTTTTAGTCTGTCTCAGTCTTTCTCCCAACCTACACACGTTAAAGGACACATCCTGGATTGGTTAGTGCACAGATGCGATGATCAGTTGGTGCAGTCCACGTCAGTGACCTGTGCTATCACCTCGGACCACTTCTGTGTCACCAGCCACCTGAATATTGCTGTTCCTCGTCTTCAGCCCACCTTCATCATTGCCCGCAACATTCGTGCCATCGACCGTTCCGCCTTTAAAGAAGACCTTCACACCGGTCTCTCTGGCCGTTCCTACGTCACCGCAGAAGACCTCGACTGTTGCCTCCGCACAGCGTTGGACTGTCATGCTCCAGCGACACGGCGCGCCGTTCCCAGACGCAGGAGTACTCCGTGGTTCAGCGCAGTCAGCGACGAAGTCAGGGCTGCCAAAAAGGAACGACGACGTGCCGAGAGACAGTGGCTGAAGACTGGCCTCACAGTCCATAAGCAGTTGTATAACATAGCTAAAAGACTCGTCATAAAAATCATTCTGAAAGCAAAAACGTCATATATTTCTGATCGGATTACTAGGAGCTCCTCCTGCAAGCAACTGTTCAGCATTACCAACCGCCTGTTTGCCACCAAAAATAAATCCGTTCTTCCCACTGTATTTCCTCAAAACGAACTACCCCAACGCTTCCTGCATTTCTTTCACAATAAAATTCAGTCAATAAGAAACAATCTTGACAAGCAGTCACTCCTTTCCTTCGATGATGCTGAACACTGCTTTCACGGACGACCTCTTAGTTCGTTTACTCCTGTTACTGAGGAAATTGTCAAATGTACAATCCTCAAGTCAAACACAAAAACATGTGATCTCGACCCCCTTCCCACCGATTTGTTTATTGAGTGTTTGGACACCCTCCTCCCATTTATTACTGCAGTTATCAATGATTCTCTGACTACGGGTTCATTTCCGCTTCTCTTTAAGCAAGCTCTTGTTAAACCACTTCTTAAAAAGCCCACCCTTGACCTCAACGACATGAAAAATTACCGTCCTATCTCCAACCTGTCTTTCCTGTCAAAGATCACAGAAAGAATTGTGCTATCACAGATGAATGACCATCTAGTTTCAAATAATCTTTTCAATTCTCACCAGTCAGCATATAGACCAGGCCATAGCACCGAGACCGCTCTCCTAAGAATAACCAATGATCTTCTGACCTCTCTTGACTGTGGTAAGGTTTCCGTTCTTGCTCTTTTGGACTTGTCTGCCACCTTTGACACGATTGACCATAGTGTCTTAATTCGTCGTCTTGAAATCACATTTGGTATAACTGGTACTCCCCTTTCTTGGCTGATGTCCTATCTTACTGATAGAGTGCAAACAGTTGTTGTCAATGGCCAGAAATCAGCCCCTTCTCCGCTTTCCTTTGGCGTTCCCCAGGGCTCAGTCCTGGGACCTATCCTCTTTCTTTTGTACACTCAGCCTCTATTTGATCTTGTTGCCAGACATTCAGTTGATCACCACGCCTTTGCGGACGACAATCAGCTGTACAAAGGAAGCACGATTCAACAAATCGTGCCCACTGTTGAAGTGTTATAAGGCTGTATTGCCGACGTGAAGGCGTGGATGACCCAAAACAAACTTCAGCTGAACGATGCTAAAACAGAGTCTATGATTGTAAGATCGCACAGATGTCCGCGACAATGTTCACTTCCTACCACTATTCATGTTGGTGAAACCGATGTAAACTTTGTTTCGTCGGCCAAGAACCTTGGTGTGGTTTTCGACTGTAACATGACATTTTCCAAGCAAGTACTTCAAACTGGCAAATCAGCATACTTTCAGCTGCGAAAGATCGCATCCATTCGCCACTTTCTTACTCCTCAAGCTGCTCTAACTCGGGTCTGTGCCCTTGTCCTCTCAAGGCTAGACTATTGTAATTCTTTGTATGCTGGCTGCCCTCAGTTTCTCTTGGATAAGTTACAAAAGGTTCAAAACTCTGCCGCTCGTCTTGTCTGTAAGGCAAAGAAGTCTGACCATGTTACTCCGCTTCTTGAATCTTTACACTGGCTGCCTGTCTCTGCTCGTGTGCAATACAAAATTTGCACACTATGTTATAAATCATTGTGTGGAACGGGACCTCACTATCTCTCCGATTTGCTCACTCTCTATGAACCTCGGCGACGGCTTCGTTCAAGCGACGACTCTATGACCTTAGAGCCGCCGCGCACCAGCACCAAGTCATTTGGCGAGAAATCCTTTTCCTTTGCTGCACCTCTGCTCTGGAATGACTTGCCTTCCTCTGCTCGACATGTTGACTCTCTTCCTGCCTTTAAACCTCCCTCAAAACCTATCTGTTTCACAAGTCTTTTAAAGTCTAAGTCCTGTTTTCCCTTTGGTTTGAGGTGGGACAGAGATCGAGAGTATGTCTGTGTACATGTGCGGGGGAGGGAGGGGAGGAGGAGGGGGAGTACACATCTGTGGGTTTTGAATGGGGAGGGAGAGGAATAGGGCAAGAGTGAAGGTGTGTCTGTGTGTGTGTATGTTTGTGTATGTGTGTGCGGTGTGTGTGCGTTCGCATGATAATGTAAAGCGCCATGAGGGTCGTTTACTCTGGTTGATGGGGCTATATAAGACTCCTTTATTATTATTATTATTATTATTATCTTTGATCAGATCGCAAAATAAAGTGAGGTGCACTTATAAGCCGTCATCTGCTGTGCTTATGCCAAGTTTGAACAAAATCTGACCATTCATGTTCAAGAAATGGCTGGGGACACGTTTAAGTAACAAAATGGCCACCAGTCATCCATCTTGGATCTGATCTCGAAAAGGAATGACGTGCATATGTAAGACATCATTCATTATCTGTGTGCCAAGTTTGAACAACATCTGTCAATGCATGTCCGAGAAATGGTTGAGGATATGTTCAACATCAGGTTTTTACAACTAAAATGGCTGCCAATCGGCCATGTTTGATTGCATTGCGAAACAAAATGATATGCATACCATCATGTATTGTATTTGTGCCAACTATGAACAGCATTGGTCCATATATCTCCAAGATATGGTTGCGGACGGACGGACGGATGGACGAGACCCAATCCATAGGCCCCGTTTTGGATTAAGTCCACCAGGGGCTAATATATACCTTTATTAACATACGGGTAAGCAATTTGGGTGTGCCAATTCAGCAAGGATACAAAATATTTTCTGTGATATACTGTATAATGCTTGCAATAACTCATTGCATTAACCCATTTTCAATCATTTCTTAATTTTGTATTTATTTGGGAAAGGCCTTCTTAAAATGCACTGAAGGAAAAGGGGAAATGTTCTTCATACAAAAATATCATGGAGTTTACCAATAAAATTACATTGGGACTAATAAATATTTCTTCCATTAAATCCACTCCTTCAACCAAGGTTTTGGCTCACTGACACTCCATTCAAGTTTTTCATTCAAAATCCCAATAGATCACCTTTTTGTCTGTCCAACCCCACTATGCCTTGAAGTATCCGGAGGATGTATTTTACATCAACCCCCATATATTGAACCAATATTTGCTACTCTAGCGACGACGTTTTGCACGTGCTTCCTGTATCATAGTGTTATACAGTAGCTACTTCATGTTCACCATTTTGTCATTGAGCTGCTCCATGAGCCTCAATGCCAATGTAAATAAAAAATGACTACAACATGCCTGTATGCATAATGATTTAAAAAAAAAAAAACACCTTGAGTGTTCTTCCATTCCACCTCATTGCACTAATATTGATGCGAAGTACTTCTCTTGAAGTTGCTGTCGAATCAAAAGAACCAACTGCATTGAAATGCAATTTTCCATCATCACCTTCCTGCCAGTTGATAAATTCATATCGGCCAGGGGGGTCTCCGTTTTCATCAAAATACATTTTATCTCCTAGTTTGTTTACAAATGTCACTTTGCGTAAGTAAAACAACAGCTAGAAATTAAAAATAATGGTGAAAATAAATATATAAAGGAATAAAGAGAAAATTAATTCACCAAATGCAATAATAAAAGTATTTCTTGCATTGAAATGAGATCATCTTCTTAAAATGAAGCAAATGTATATGGTTATGTATGTTTTGTATATGCTTTGTGACCAAAACGTCTTCTTCTTCAAATTTTCTTCAACGAACCCCACCATGTTATTTTAAAGCTAACCAAAGAAACACATTCGTGACTTACCTTTATTCATCAGCGCTAATTTTTTTGCTACTTTGGCTTGATAAATGAAGATCGAGATATGGGCCAAAGAAAATATACGATGCAAAAATCTGGCTGGAAGTCCAAGGGAAGTGGTGTATTGGGGGCACGTCTGCTCTGTACGGCTGGCAGTTCGACTTTCCTCTCTAGTTGTTGATACCGTGTTGTCTTTGCCATCCAGTTCTAACTGATAATTTAAAATAAATATAAATTTGTGCTCAGTTCCTTTTTATTATATACGTGTTTGGTTATGACTTCTGATTTACAGTACATATTTAATCAGAGCACAAAATATTTTTGGCCGACCTCCCATACCACCCCCTACCCCTGAACACCATTCCTCCATCTCCCACAACCTCCGATGCACCATCACCCCCACTAACCCACAACCACCATTCCCCCCTTTTCCTCACTCCCAAAGAAAGGAGATAATGGTCAATGATGCCTATGCCTCTGCAGCGACGTGTGGTGAGGTGTGTATTGGGGGCACGTGTGTATTGGGGGCACGCCAAACTGCGCTAATACATACAATAGATGTGGGAGTTGGTGTTCATAAAATTTACACAAATGAGATACTGCACTCATAATAATGAAAGAAACACCAATGTTTGTTTTATTTTCAACACATATAAGCACAAATAATGTGTAAAAAAGTTCTTATCAATTTCATATACAGTACACTACTTATATTCAAAAAAATGTAAAAATAAATAAATAAAACATTTCTTGAGACTATTGTGAACAATTAGTAAAACATTTGCAGGTCCCTCATATAAACTATGAAAGATTTATGAAAATGGTTTCCACCTGCCAAGGTTCAAAATCGGAAATGACTGTGCAAGTGCTGTTTACAAATGGTCCATGGCGTTGCACACAAGCATGTAGGTCCTGCAGTGCATGCACTAAAGCATAAACACCCAAATAAACCCCATATGTGATTCGAAGCTGAGAAACGTCTGTGAGAGGTGTTTCAATTTCATCCAATTGTTCAAAACCCGTACAGGCTGGTATTGTTTTATCCATTCTAGTCCAGGAGCAATTGAAAGTTTGCTCCCAAAAATCCATGATAAACAATGCCAGTGCATCATAATCGTGAAAGTTTGTTTTATTCATTTTTCCATTGCTGCCATATTTCCCATTTACAGTTGTACTTGTGAAGAAGAGCTGATAGCACTGACTCTGCAGTCGATTTTGCTTATTTGTGTGACTTGAAGAAAAGCTATTTATATTTGAGACATTTGAGTTAACTATATTTGTAATATTTTGTGTATGACATGATTGGGGAATATTAAAATAGAAATCAGTGTTTTCTCCTTCGCAGCAACTTTGACTTTTGAGTAGATTCGTCCTTAATTTGTCTGCTGGAGGATTTCTTTTGAGATTGACATGTTTGGAAATCCAGCTCTGAGTATTCATAAGAAATTCATAAAAACCTTCCACTGTTTCTCGGTTGAGTTCAAATCCGACGGTGCCATCAAAAATGTCTGCATAACGTTCCGATCCCATCTCAGGCCCACTGATGAACACACTGTTTCCGATCCATGTCTTTCCACTGACATTATTGTGCAAAAGGCTTTCGGCAAAAGGGATGAAGTGAATATCATTAAGAAAGATAACAATCACAGTCACATTTGACCTTCCTATGGTTTCAGCTGTTGAAAACGAAAAGAAAAACATGGTAAATGCAGGGTTGTATAATTGTGAAGGTTAAATTTGAATATTTGAAATGTGGGAATGATTGAAAGTCAGTATGATTTTCAAAGCGACTTCAGTCACAGTTGAGCAGTCTTTTTAAATGTTTTAATTGTTTTCTATTTTACTAGCGCTACACTGGACATTATTTCCTACTCTTGTACACAGAGTTGTTAATTTTTCTGTCTGAAATGAATTGAAGTGATTATCATTCAGAAAGACATCAATGAAAGTTAACTTTGACCTATTAGCTGTTGAAATTTTTTTGAACCACAGACTTCTGAGTTGTAAAAATTGGAAATGTTAACTTAACGTGGAATTTTGAAAAAAAAAAAAAACTTTTTATTTTATATATGTGTGTATATATATTGTTACTGATCGCGGTACCCAGAACCTTGGCCGTATCGCACCGCAGCTGCCCAATCTGGAAAAGACTAAAACGACGAAATGCAAAGAGGAAAAGGAATAAGACGAGAAGACGGACAGAAGAGTAATTGGATTTATTATACACACAAGCAAAAAGAAAGCAGTCACGTTTATTTACAACACATAAGACGCAGGTGACACAGTGCAAATACTAGCTTATACAGACTTAATTAATACCCAGGGCCAAGACACACAGAACAAACTCATGTACACAAGAAGGGTGGAAAGGCAGGAGGTGGATGGCTGGAGGGAGAGGAAGGTCCAAGGGGGTCCTGCAGCACGATCGGCGCGTTTAGCAGCCGCCGTTCCTTCGCGGCCCTGCTCAAAACTGCCGTCCAGGCCCCAAGCGGCTGTTGGGTGTTGTTGCTGCTGTGGCCGCCGCTTGCTTTGCCAGGACTCGTCTGACTCGTCTGGTCCAAACCCTCAACTCAACAACACTCTTGCACGTCTCCCTGTCCAACCACTCTTTCTCTCTTGGTCCAACCACTCTTTCTCTTTCTTGGTCCAACCACTCTTTCTCTCTCTTGGTCCACTCACTCCTCACCACCGACAACCCCACGCTTCTTGCGCGCGTGCCTTTATAGCGCCTCCGGCGATCAAGCCGCCGGCCTTCAGGACACGCCCATCGGTGTGCTCACCTCGGCCCTGGTTGGTCACGCGACCCTCTGGCTCCGCCCTTGATGACGACGGGCGGGCACGCCCCTCTTCCCCGACCCGAGCACATGTTCAATGGTGGTTTTGGAGGGGATGTAATTGGCAATCGAGGCTTGGCAATGGCGAAAGGGGATGTGAAAGGAAATGGAGATTTTGGGGAGGGGAATGAAAGGGGATCTATTCTCTTTCACTGGTGCAATGGAGTACTTCAATTAATGGGAGACACAGCCTTACCCTAAAACACAGAATAAGATATAACTATCGAACAGGGGTATTCTATTATTGGCTGACGTGTATGCTTGTGGACTAATTATGGGATGCCCTTTCACCTTTACACAGCTCCGGAGGCAGGGGGCGCAGAATAAACAATAATAATAATTCACACAATCAAAAAAATATATACAGTCCTCATATCCGCAACACTGCACCCTCCTCCTCTTAGGCACGGCCCGGGCCTACAACTTTTATTTAGTGTGACACGTAGGTGTAGTTCCCTCTACTTTTAACCTGACCCTGAGTGCGACAGTTTTAAAACATAATTAAATGTGTCCCGCTGCTCCATTGCACCCTGCCTAACAGACTTACGCCCACAGTTAACCGAATTGCGGAATGGTCTTCAAACTATACACTGACGGTGGGGAGCATTATTTACAATGACGCTATTTTTATTTACAAAACTAACCCAGGACCTGTGATTGTTCTTTCTGGGGGGGGAGACAGTCTGCTCTGCATCAATGCACCATGAAAGCACCCAAAAACGCACCAATACACACCCAAGCACCAATCGGTGCAGTCACCATTGTTCAAGAATAAAAAATAAATCAACAACCCCTAACCCTGCAGGTGATCTCTTGCTCTTCGGCTCCCTCTACTGGTTATTATTATTTGTTCTTCCAGATGTTGTCATTCTTTCATTTTCTTACTGGCGGCCTATTTGCAATAAAGTGTGCCCAATGTGTCCATTTTTATTAATTTTATTTATGGCCCACAGGGCCGACTACGTGTGGTTCACCTGTGGGGCATCGGTGCCCTGTGGCCAAGGTCCGCCAGCAAGATTTCGGGCCCTCATGGCCGGTTCCAGCAGAGGGGCCATGCCCCATCCCACGGGGTCCATAAGTGGTGCTCGGCCACAGACATGTGGTCCATAATGTGGTGCATCGATGCAGACAGCTGGTTCTGAGAGTTCCGGGCGCACAATGGCCGACTCACGCACGCTCCCCTCGGCGCCCAATGGCGCACAGGTCATGTGGGAGACAAAAGGGGGACAAAAGAAATGAGCGAGGGGTAAGGTCACAAGGGTACACGTCAATAAGGCAATGCAAGGCGAAATGCGTACGGAGGGCGAAGTGAGAAAACTCGTCCCTACCGTACGTCACCCCCCTGTCACCTAC
The DNA here is from genome assembly GCF_964187855.1 of Myxine glutinosa. Lineage (NCBI taxonomy): Eukaryota > Metazoa > Chordata > Myxini > Myxiniformes > Myxinidae > Myxine > Myxine glutinosa. Next base: position 163,280,677 of record NC_136263.1, read on the forward strand.
ACTACCCTTGCCCTTACCCCATATGTACAAAAATCTACACATTACCAATCCGTCGCTACTGTCACGTCTTCCCCTTATTTCTCCTATACCAAATTCGTCTCCACAATCCCTCTACTTCAAAATTTGCCATCACCAAATTCATCATCAATCCTCATAAGGAGGAAGAGATGGAACATCAAAGCACAATGTCACACCCACGTCATGATGCGTCTCACAATCCAAACATTTGCATCATAAAAAATAATCAAAACATGGCATGGTGTGGAGTACCTGTCACCTCTGGTGAGTGGATGCAGATGGTGCGAGGAGACTCCAATCCTAACTATCCTCTAAATTACCTTAACACACTTTACACTACCCGGGGTCTCTCCCTGCCAATCCATTGGCCAACTTACACTATGGGTTCTAAAAACCAATTCCCATTGACCAAACTGTGGTGCTTCTCAATTTGGGGTCTCACTCCCCCGATTCATCTCCCGGTGCGCTCGCACAATTTCTGGGCTGCGACGTGTAGCTCTCCCAGCAGGTCTACCCACCTGCACACCTCCACCACTGCAGTTGCCACCGAGCTTACCTAGCTCCTCACCCTAACCTAACTAACTGGGGAAGACCCCTCCTGGTTCTGTCACCCCTTGGTGCCCTCTGGCACTGGGCTACCCGGGTCCATCCTCTGGATCCTCGGGCCCCATTCACAACAACTACCGGCTCCCAGAGCCCACCTGCGGCCTCACCTGGCCGACATCCTCACAGTGGTGGAGTGCCCAAACCAACTACACACACTAACAGGCTACACGCCCAGCCATTTCCACAACACCAATGCACCCATCCAAAGACCATTCTTTCACCCGCACCACAGATGCCAATATCCAACCACAATTTACCTGTACCCACTACCTAACACTTACACTACCCGCCCCGGGTATCCGTGATGGGGGTCCACTCTTCCCCCATTCACACCTTCGCACCATCCACTCCACTCCACAATTTCCACCATACTCACTCCACGACCATCCATTCCAATACTCCATTTATTCCACACTACCATTTATTCCACACAGCCACATACACCTGTTGTTGCACACCTGTGCAATCACCTGGTGCCACCTGCACCCTCCTCCTCTTCCTAGACCATTTGGTCAGCACAATACACAATCACCTTCACTCACTCATACACTGCTCCACACACCTGTTCAGTTGCACACCTGTGCAATCACACCTGTACAATCCTCACACACACGGCATCATCTCATCTAACTACTCCCCTCTGAAACTTGCGCTTCCCAGTCGCCCCTTTAAACTATTGCGCCCCCACGTCATTATCATCCACGTTAATCTACCTGCGTCCCCACTACAGGTATCCTTGTCACTAACTAACCTTAACGTCACCTAATGTCATCTTCGCTAGATCCCTACACACAATATCCTAACCCACCCGGGTTAGTTTTCACTGCCATCAACCCCATAACTAGTGCTCCTTTGCCCCCCCCCCCCCTCTGTGAGGGATGGTGGATTTGCCATCCCACCACATCGGGGAGGTCCTACTATCAATTTCGCTCGTCCAAATCCAACAAATCAAAAATTTGTCATTTACTGCTAATCACCGCACCAATCATCAAATTTTGCCTTTTTCTAATTTTGGGTCCAAAACACTAACCTCATCACCCGTCTACTTATTAGATCCTCTCGGTGCGCCAATTCCCTTCTAAAGCTCGGCTTCGTCCAGCCGAGTAATGAACGCGGGTTCTTTGGTGCCGGCGGCTGGATGCGTCCGGCACTCGGTGCAGGGACGGGGGCTTACCCGTGCCGAGATCCCACGCACCACCTCGGCGCGGAGCCATCCAATTGCCCGATCTCGACCTGCCGGAACATCTCAATAATAAGTGGTCGCCATGACGACCCTTCCTATCGGGCTGCCCGCTCCGCCTAGTGGAGCCCGGACGCGGCCGTTCCAAGCGAGGCACAGCGTGGATCGCGTACGGCGGTCCTTTCAATCCCGCCGTGGCTCGGATCCCCGCTGGTTCTCGCGGCACGCGAAGCCCGGCACGCACCGAGGGCCCGATTCGGCTAAAAGTCGCTCTAACCGCTAACCCGGTTACCGTCGATGCCTCACCTGCATGCTTACACGCATACGCTACCCCTTTCTTGCTCATACCTCCAGCTGTTCCCATGCTCCTCGTACCTTTCCTTACACACCTCGGTACACTCATTCCGCTCACCGACTTGGTCACACACCTGACCACCAAACACCTTGGCACACATTCGTCGCTCGCACACCTCACCAACACACCTCTGCGCGCCCCTTCCTCGGTCACCTCCTCTGTGACCATCACAGGTGTGCTTTCACTCGCACACCCACCCACGTGCCTCACGACCAACTCAAGTGTGCATTCCCACACACGCTCTACCATTCCAGGTGTGCATCCTTCCATTCCAGGTGTACATCCTCGCTCACCTGTCACAACCAACTCACGCTCCGTGTCACTCTCACTACTCTCACCTCCATTATTGACAGCGCACTCACCCTTACTCTCGACAGCACAGTCTTTCCTCATGCACCCGTCCGTTACACACCTTTCTCGTGCACACTCTTGCGCACACTCGCCCGTTACATCCTCTGTAACACTCACCACAGGCATACACTTTCTCGTTACATCCCCTGTAACACTCACCACCGGCGTGCATTCCCCCTTACTCTTGACAGCGCACTCTTTCCCCATGCACCTGTCCGTTACACACCTTTATCGTGCATCCTCTTGCGCACACTCTTTCGTTACTTCCTCCGTAACACTTACCACACCGCGCTTCCATGTACCCCCTCGCACACGCGCTACGACCGACTCACTCTCGACAGCACACTCACTGGTCGGCGCGCACTTTTTCCTCACACACCCCATGGTCGGACATTCTCGCACACTTCTTTTTTCGCACACCTGACCTGTCACACACTTCACCAACGGCCTTTCACGAACACCCGGATCCAAACCAATCCCCAAGCCGACTGAAGCTTTCCTCACATCATGTACATTTCCGATTATATCGCTACTCACCTTGGCACCTCGTCTCCGCACCTCTTTTGCCACCTGCAAACTTTTTATTTGGTTCGTGAGTAGCACATCATGATTTGAACACAGGCCTTGTACATATTCCATGACTTCCTCCTTTATCTCCCTCTTAGTTTCCCTCCGTCTCTTCTTAATTTCACTCACCCCCTCTTCCACCTCCTCTAATTTTTCCTTTACCTCCTTCATCTCCCGGTGCGCCCCCTCTATCTCTTCCTCTAACGCCACCTTAACCGTTTCTATGTGCGTCCTCACCTCTCGGTCCTTCGTCTCCATTACTTCTGTCACCTCCTCCAACTTCTTCGTCAACCCCTCATGTACCATCTGACATTCCTTTTGTGTTGCTATTAATTCGTTTTTAATGTCCTTTTGTGTCGCTTTTAATCCCCCGATGATTGCAGTGTTCCTTTCCACTTGGTCCGCTAGTTCCCTTTGTCCGACTGTCAGCTGTTCTACTCCCTTCGTCAGACCCTCTATTCCCCCCTGTAACCTAGCCGTATTATTTCTCACCTCTTTCTCCATACGCTTCTCACCTCGCTTTACCTCCTCGCGTAGCCCCGAGACCTCCTCACCTACACCTCGTCGTATCCCCTCTTTCATCTCCTCCATCTCTTTTGTAGATGCCACCCTCATCTGTCCCAATTCATCCCTCTGAGCATCCAGTTTACTTTCTAACCCGATTTGCACCTCCTCTATCTGGTTCCCCATTCGTTTGATTTCCCGGGCAGATTGTTCCCCTATTTCCCGCAATTTGTCCTCCATCCTATTTTCTAACCCCATTAACCCATTTTTCACCCCCTCTAACTGATTCTCCTGGGCAGCCATTCTATTTTCCACCCCCGTTAACCCATGTTTTAATCCCTCACCGGTACCCCTCGCTTCGTCCCTCATTACCCCCAATTGCTCACTCTGAGCCCTCGCTTCGTCCCTCATTGCCCCCATTTGCTCACCCTGAGCATCCATTTTTGCTTCTAGCCCCATATTTGCCATTAGTATGGCTGCATTAATCTGCGCCATGAGGTCCCGCACATCAATTCCCGCTATTTGCGCAGCGGGCGCAGCTACCCCGCGTTCGTGCGAGCTGCCACTTTGTGCGTCTGATACCACGTGCGCGAGAGCGCCATTTTGTGCGCCTGATACCTCCTCAACCACATTGCCAATGTTCTCCTCCTCTCTTTCATCCACATACATTTCCCCGAGGTCCTGGGTCGATTCTACCCCGTCTATCTCTCCCACCGGCATCCCGTCGCCTTGACCAGCCATGGCGCGATTTCAAAATTCGGGTTTTGTAAAACAAAAGCAATTTCGGTACTTTGTAATTTTGAGCACGTTAAGCGCGCTTCGGGTCCGATCTCACTTCCTGACACCAATTGTTACTGATCGCGGTTTAGGATGTTGTTTGCCGAGCGAAGGCTCCGCGACCGAACAGTTGTTCCCCGACTCACCCGATTCACCCAGAACCTTGGCCGTATCGCACCGTAGCTGCCCAATCTGGAAAAGACTAAAACGACGAAATGCAAAGAGGAAAAGGAATAAGACGAGAAGACGGACAGAAGAGTAATTGGATTTATTATACACACAAGCAAAAAGAAAGCAGTCACGTTTATTTACAACACATAAGACGCAGGTGACACAGTGCAAATACTAGCTTATACAGACTTAATTAATACCCAGGGACAAGACACACAGAACAAACTCACGTACACAAGAAGGGTGGAAAGGCAGGAGGTGGATGGCTGGAGGGAGAGGAAGGTCCAAGGGGGTCCTGCAGCACGATCGGCGCGTTTAGCAGCCGCCGTTCCTTCGTGGCCCTGCTCAAAACCGCCGTCCAGGCCCCAAGCGGCTGTTGGGTGTTGTTGCTGCTGTGGCCGCCGCTTGCTTTGCCAGGACTCGTCTGACTCGTCTGGTCCAAACCCTCAACTCAACAACACTCTTGCACGTCTCCCTGTCCAACCACTCTTTCTCTCTTGGTCCAACCACTCTTTCTTGGTCCAACCACTCTTTCTCTCTCTTGGTCCACTCACTCCTCACCACCGACAACCCCACGCTTCTTGCGCGCGCGCCTTTATAGCGCCTCCGGCGATCAAGCCGCCGGCCTTCAGGACACGCCCATCGGTGTGCTCACCTCGGCCCTGGTTGGTCACGCGACCCTCTGGCTCCGCCCTTGATGACGACGGGCGGGCACGCCCCTCTTCCCCGACCCGAGCACATGTTCAATGGTGGTTTTGGAGGGGATGTAATTGGCAATCGAGGCTTGGCAATGACGAAAGGGGATGTGAAAGGAAATTGAGATTTTGGGGAGGGGAATGAAAGGGGATCTATTCTCTTTCACTGGTGCAATGGAGTACTTCAATTAATGGGAGACACAGCCTTACCCTAAAACACAGAATAAGATATAACTATCGAACAGGGGTATTCTATTATTGGCTGACGTGTATGCTTGTGGACTAATTATGGGATGCCCTTTCACCTTTACACAGCTCCGTAGGCAGGGGGCGCAGAATGAACAATAATAATAATTCACACAATCAAAAAAATATATACAGTCCTCATATCCGCAACAATATATACAGTCACGTGAAAAAGTAAGTACTGTACACTCCATGTAAAGTTTTGACTTTTTCAACATATTTCAACATACAGCTATTTGATCTTCATTTCAACAATATTGATAGATAAAGGTGATATAATATAACAAATATCATGAAACATTTACATTTTGTAGTCCATTGTATAATTTAAATAAACATAAATGCAAATTTCACATGTGGAAAATAAGTACACCCCCAACATTTATCACTACTTCAACTACCTAAAATTAGAATCAGGTGCACCAGCTCAGGTGCAAATGATTAGAACATCGTTAAAGAGGATCTTGGAGGAACCTGTCTTATTTAAACCTCAGACATTTAGTTTGGTTTGCTCTTTGTTGTTGAAGTGTGTGGCATCACCATGCCTAGATCAAAAGAGCTCTCTGAGGCCTTCAGAAAGAAGGTTATAGATGCCTACGAGTCTGGGAAGGTATTTAAAAAGATCTCCAAACAATTTGAAATCAATCATTCGACTGTCTGGAAGATCATCGACAAGTGAAGAAGATTCCAAACAACTGCCAACTTGTTCAGGCCAGGTCGCCCCAGCAAGTTCAGCCCGAGAGCAGACTGCAAGATGCTGAAAGAAGTCTCTAAGAACCCCAGAATGTCATCACGGGACCAACAGGTAGCTCTTGCCACTGTTGATGTCAAAGTGCACGAGTGTACCATTAGAAAGAGGCTGCACAAATTTGATCTACATGGGAGGTGTGCCAGGAGGAAACCTTTGCTGTCCAGAAAGAACATCAGGGCAAGACAATGAACCAATGCCATTTTGCCAATGAACACCTAGACAAAGACCAGCACTTCTGGAACAATGTGCTCTGGACAGATGAGTCAAAGGTAGAGCTATTTGGCCACAGTGCCAGAAGACATGTTTGGCGAAAACCAAAGACAGCATTTGACCACAAGAACCTGATACCAACTGTAAAGCATGGTGGTGGAAATATTATGGTTTGGGGCAGCTTTGCTGCATCAGGGCCTGGGTAGCTCACCATCATAGAATCCACTATGAATTCTTCAATGTATCAGAGGGTGCTTGAGGATAATGTGAGGCCATCTGATGGAAAGTTGAAGCTCAACCGAAGGTGGACCTTGCAACATGACAATGACCCTAAACATACCAGTAAATCCACCAAGAAATGGCTGAAAAGAAAGAAATGGAGGGTTTTGGAATGGCCAAGTCAAAGCCCGGATCTAAATCCCATCAAGATTTTGTGGGGGGATTTGAAACGAGCTGTGCATGCAAGAAACCCCTCAAGCATCGCACAGCTGTAAGAATTCTGCATGGAGGAGTGGGCAAGAATTTCTCCCAGTCGATGTCAGAGACTGGTAGACAGTTATAAGAAACGCCTACTTGAGGTTGTTTCTGCCAAAGGGGGCAATACCACCTATTGGAGCCAAGGGTGTACCTACTTTCTCCACATGCAAAATTTGCATTTATGTTTATTTAAATTATACAATGGACTACAAAATGTAAATGTTTCATGATATTTGTTATATTATATCACCTTTATCTATCAATATTGTTGAAATAAAGATCAAATAGCTGTATGTTGAAATATGTTGAAAAAGTCAAAACATTACATGGGGTGTACTTACTTTTTCACGTGACTGTATGTAATATTTAATACTATTACAAATCCATGCTCCACAAGGCTGCCCTTATTCCTATGTCTATAAGGATCATATGAACCAAATATGAGGTAAATTGCAACTTATTTAGAGGTCGCTCAAAAAATAAAACATTTTTAATTTATCCTGTTTTTTTCAGATGGCAGAAACTCGCAGCTTTTCCACAGTTTGGTTGCTGGGCAAGTCTGAAAAGGAAATAATATGTAGGGGACTACTAACCAAAGGACACACATTGCAGAAAATAATGTACCATCACATACAAGAACACCATATAGTTCATGAAAGTGCCAAACTTGGTGTACAAGCTGTGTGTGCATACTGGGAGAAAGCACGAATTCCAGTGCAGAGAGTAGATTCCTGTGAGCGACAACTTTTGAAGTTGTATGACGCCTACAAACTGGTAAAGACAAATAGAACCAAGACATTCGAAAACTATAGAGTGAAGGAGCAGATGTTCAAAGATGATCTTCAATCCCTCTTCGATATCTCACCAAATGATGCGCTTGAGAAAATGACGAATGAAGAAGACAAAGCATTCCTTATCATGCAGCGTGAGGATCCCTCAAGTTCACGTATGGGATCTGTGGACAACACTCTGGCAGTGAAGGAGAACAGAAAGCGTATCAGGCTTGAGAATGAAGATAAAAGAAAGAAGAAACATGCTGCTGAGACTCTAACGGCAATGCAATCTGTTCCATCAACATCGGCTGTGGTTGATGATGATGATGAGTCTGAGATTGAAAGCTCTGATTCAGGGGACAATGAATTCAAACTCCAAAGTCCATCTTCTGCCAAACAGGCGAAAAAGGCTCCCATCAAGGTGATCACTCCAGCAATAGTGGCAACTCTGGACAGAGTAAATCTCTCAGATCGGCGTGCTATGTTTGTGGCCAGTGCTTCTGCACAATCTCTTGGTCATACCATTGAAGACAAGTGCAAGCCAACAATAATAAATAATCTGAGTAATTGAAAATAGATAATTATCTATGAATTGATGTATGATACTAAACATTCTGTATCTTATTATTCATTAAAATTTGTCAACATTTTGAGCAACCTCTCGATATTGTCCAATCAAACCCAAATGTTCACCACAAACTACGTTCTTCAATAGGAATAGGGGCAGGCTTGTGGAGAAATGAAAATCCAATCTTCAAATTTTTGGACCACCCTATTGTATACAGAGTCGAGGTTCATGTAAGAGCTAAAACTATTTTTACATTTTTGTTGAACTAAAACTGGTCAAGTTGAACTTGAATTCGAGATTTCTTTAAAACTGTTTTCAAAACCTCAAAGCCTTTTACAAAGAAAGAAGAGATAAAACTTGGTTATTAAAAGAAAAATGCAACAGTAAAAATGATATTTCTGGCGATATTTGTAAACCTTAAATTTATGAGGCTTTGTAATTTTTTTTTTAAATAGAGGTCTCTGAAATATATATATATTATAGAGGGAACGTTCCACAGTTGAGCGTCCCTGAAGAACTCTCTCTTCTCTCCTCTTTTACTGTTAATCATTCCCTGCTTATTTAATCCAACTTTGGCACCACCACCCCACTGCTGGTACACTGGCTTTTTATCCTTTGTCACCTCATCCTTTCCATGAGTCTCAATCTTGTATTTAGAAAAGTAGGATTCTTCATTTTCACGAGCTTACATGTCATCATTTGCATGAAATCAAGATTGACTAATCAATGGGAATAGAAACAGAACTGCATTTTTATTTACAACTATTACACGCAGATGCTTTGACAAACTCTTTCCTCAAACTTTTGAGCATTTGCTATTTATTGTGGAATTGTTCTAATCACATTATTAATAGTTGAGATTGTACTTTTTGCAAATGATAAATTGATCTAACGACATTTTTTTAATACAAGGGCATTTAGGCTTACAGAGGCGCTGAACTACAAATGGCAGTATGTTCATAAAATCATAAACTACAAAAGGTATGGGCGGGAGGAGTGTGGGGAGGGGGTGGGGGTGGAGGAGGGGGTGGAGGTGAAGGAGGGGGACATAAGTCAGGAGAAAAAGAGGAATATCACAAAAACGAGTAATAATGGCCCAGGGAGGAATGGGATGGGAAAGAATCAGCATGCAAACGAGTAGAAGAGATCATGAATATGCATGTGTCATTGTGTCAGCCTATGAGGTATATGCTGACGTTGTTTTTGCACGAGACAGCCATGACTTATTTTCCCATTAGTGAAATGTAATCAATAATGTAAATATATATATATATATATATATATATATATAATAAAAGCGATGCAACATTTGCCATTGAACGAAAGACAGTTATCTTTATTATATTTTTATTGTAGTATTATTTTTATTATTAGTTTATATTTATTATTAGTTATTAGTATTATCGTTTTATTTTATTATTGTATTTTTTTATATATTTTATTATAGTTTTTTTTTTCTGCATCTTAATGAATTCTAAGTTGAGTGCAAGATCACAAATATTAAAAAATTGTATATTGCAAAACATTTTGTTGATATAAAGCAGCAAAGTAGTCACTCACCAACAACAACAAAAACATGCATTTTAAAGGCCATTTTCCCTGCTAGAGCGGGGGTTAGCCTTGCGGTCCCCATGACAATCTTCTCCATTTTGCCCTATTTTCTGCATCTCTCCTTGTTAACCCCCTTGCCCGCATTTTTTCTTCCACCATCTTTAGCCAAGTCTTTCTCGGTCTTCCCCGTCTTCTACTTCCTTCTACATTCATTTCCATCACTCTTCTCAACCAGTCACTTTCATCCTTCCTCAACACATGACCAAACCATCTCAACCTGTTCCTCTTCACAGCATCAATTACAGGCTCTATTCCCATCATCTTTCGCAATTCATCATTTGTCTTCCTCTCTCTCAACGATACTCCGCACATCCGTTGAACCATTCGCATTTCCACCCTTTCCAACCTTCGTTGCTGCTCTACGTTCATTACCCATGTCTCGCTCCCATAAATCATAACACTTCTCACACATGCAGCATACACCTTTCCCTTCAGCTTCAACGACACTCCCCTCATCATCAGCATGCCACTCAATTCCCGAAACTTCTTCCATGCACATCTCACTCGAGCAACCATTGCCGAGTCTGATCCACCTTCTCCATTCAGCATGTCTCCGAGGTAGCAAAATGTTTTCACACCTTCCAGCTTCACGCCGTCTCCAAGATCCAACTCAACATTTCCTCCATCTGCAGCTCCCTCTGTGCACACCTTACATTTGAATGTAGCTGCCACACTGGTTAATGACCCTCTCAGACCACTACATTTTTGATGAACCCACTCAGCGCACATTGTACATTGAATGGAGTTCACTCCGACACCCTTCCTGCACACAGCACAGGGCCACTTCCCAGTTCTTTCCACCTCACCACATGCTTTACCACTTGCCATCACCTTCGTCTTTCTCATATTCACCTTCAGACCTTTTGTCTCCATACATTCCTTCCACGTGTTCAGCTTTTCCTTCAGTCCATCCATGCTTTCTGCAATCAACACCAGATCATCTGCATACAACAACTCCCACGGTAAACCCTCCTTTACGTTCTGAGCCAGCACCTCCATCACAGCTACAAATAGTAGTGGACTTAGTACCGACCCCTGATGCACTCCCACCTTCACCTCAAACTCACCACTGTTCCCGTCCTTCGTCCTTACAGCTGTGCGTGCTCTTTTGTACATTGCATTCACTACTCTGATCAACCATTCCTCCACTCCTAACTTCCTCAATGCCCATGTCAATACTTTGCGTGGAACCCGATCGAATGCTTTCTCCAGATCAACAAACCCAAGAAACAACTTCTTCCTCTTCTCCATGTACTTCTCCTGCAACTGCCTCACAATGAAAAGCGCGTCTGTCGTTCCTCTTCCTGGCATAAATCCAAACTGCATTTCATCGATCTTCACTTTCTTCCTTATCCTCCTCTCCAACACCCTTTCCAATACCTTCATTCCATGCTCCAATAACTTTATCGCTCGGTACGAGCCACACTCCAGAGGGCCACCTTTCCCCTTGTATAGAGCGACGAGGGTAATCAGTTCCCAAGCCACTGGAATGCGGCCTTCTTTCACCACCAGATTACAGATCTCTGTCATTCTCTTCACACCCCAACTTCCTGCTGCCTTCAACATATCTCCCACAACTCCCGTCGGCCCTCCCGCTTTTCTACCCTTCATTGCATTTATCGCTTCCTCAACTTCCTTCTCAGTTATCTTCTCTGCCGGTCCTAAAACTGGGTTACTCTCTATGTTGCCATCCCATTCATTCTCTGTATTCAACAGCATTTCCATATATCTTTTCCATCTTCCTTTAATTCCATCTGGGTCGACAACGATTTGTCCCACTTCATCCTTCAAGCAGCTCACCCCCATCACATCACACCTCTCTTTCGCTATCTGCTTTGCAATCCTGAATACTGCTTTCTGACCCTCTTCCGAATCCAAGCGTTCTCCGAACATTTTCCTACATGCCTCCTGCGCCTTTGCTACCTCTTTCTTTGCAGCCTTCTTGACTGCCTTATAACTTTCATGCTCTGCTGTTTCTGCTCCCGTACCCTTCGCCTTCTGCCACTCCTTGAACTTCTTCCTCTTCTCGTCAATCCTCTTTCCAACTTCATCATCCCACCACCATGTTTCCGAGTGCCTCGGTGGTCCTTTTGTCCATCCACATACCTCACCAACGGCTCCCAACAGACTAGCTTTCATTGACATCCAACCACTTTCAAGCTCAACCACATCATCCTCGACCCTACTCAGCCTCTCTTTTAATGCCTCCCTTACTGTCACCTCTTTCAACCTCCACACCTTTATTCTCGGTTGGTACTTCACCCGCCGAGCTCTCCTCGCACCTTTCACCCTTACGTCGCAGACAACCAAGTGGTGCTGTGAAACAGCCTCCTCCCCCGGTATCACCTTTGTGTCTCGGAGGTGCCCCCTATCTCGCATACGCACCATCAGGTCGTCAACGGTTGTCGTCGACCCACCTGACGTGTATGTAACAAGCTTATTATCCTCTTTCTGGAACTGAGTATTACAAATAAACACAACACATCTACAAACAAAGTAGTCACTCACCAAGCTTTTGAATTCCCTTGGCATCCTGATGTTCATTAAATAACTCTTTGAAGCCAATACAAAGACCGGAATTTTCGATTTCATCCAATAACTTGGCCAAAGAACTCCTTCCATAGTCATCATCTATTGCCACAGCACCCAAGAACGTCCAACCAAAATACCGTATCAGATTCATATTGGCAAGTACTTGGTATATGTTTGTGGGAACAGTCCGTAAAAAAGAAGCAAATGACTTCTTATTGCTCAAGCAATTGCACGTTGCCATATAACTCACCTATAGATAAAAGGCAGTTGAATGAGGTAAACATTCAAATTGAAGATACAAATTATGAGGTTTTCATCAGGTATTCAGTACGCAGATAGCTCATCGACTTTGAGCTGACGATGGCAATATGGTATAAAAGCCATCCACGTCGGTGTGCCATCTGGGTTTTGTAACAGTGGAATAAAAAAAAACGAAGAAAAAAAAGACGATGATTTCATTATCATTAAATGGCAAAGAAACAAGAAAAAGAAAAAAATTGTTGTTTAAAAGGAGATTTATGAATATTAAGGTACAATGTGCTCATTCATGGGGTTTCTGATAATTATGCAGACCAAGTGGTTGGCACATTCGTTACCTGAGGAACCAAAATTGAGGTTAAAAAGGTGTTCAAAACCAAAGACATTGTTGATGTCGATTCTCCAATTATAGCAGTAGGCTTGAGTGCTACCTCAGGATGATGAAACTGTTCCATAATCTGCAGTGCATCATCTACAATATAAGGCAATGTTAAGCACGAGTCATATATGGCATATCCCAGAGTGGTGTTCGGGAGCAGTGTAAGGTTTTCATTTATCTGCTGAATGGCAAAAACCATACTCATGGCCCATCGCAGTGATCGGGGACGCAGCCTGGAGCATAGAGTGAGAAACTTCATTGTTAGCATCAACGTACGTGTAAAATCTCCTTTACAAGTCTTGAAAACACACTGGAAAAGTACACGATGATCTGCTTTTTCCACAGTTTTCCCTTCCACTTCTGTAATTGAGAGTTTGTGGCTGTATCCATCTTGTTCACCCTGGGAGGTCGGCGGTTCCAACTCCGGCCATGTCATACCAAAGACTTTAAAAATGGTACATGCCACTTTTTTGCTTGATGTTCAGCATTTAAAAAGCATTGAGCACGGGCAAATAACCATATGTTGGTAATAATAGCACAGGCTTTTATGGGCCGAATGGCTTTCTCCTGCATCGAAGTTATTTGTAAGGGAAGTAATAATAAAAGTAATAGTATCGAATAACCACCTTTAGAGGCTATTTTTCCCTGCAGAGCAGGGGTTGGCCTTTTTCGGGCAATGAAAATATCTTTTTAGTCCCCTTTTTTAAGCAATGTTTTATGGCCGATGCCCTTCCTGCCACCAACCCTGTTAGTCGCCTCTTGCGACACACAGGAAATTACCAGTGAACTGGTACTCAATTTGCCGACCTTGGAAGGATGACAGGCTGAGTAAACCCTCCTGGTGTTAATTCAGCGATCGACCGGGATTCTGAACCAAGGATCCTCGGATCCCAAGCTGGCACCTTAACCGCTAAGCCAACACCAGGCTCAATAAAAGTAATAGTATAGTATTATTAGCCTGTCCCCCGCACAGTGGGACACGCGGATTTTCAATCACTTCTGTGTGTTTATGTTTCTACCATTTGAGCTTTTGTCATCAAATTTTCACCAAAGCTTTATTATGAGAATAAGGAGAAGCAGGTCAAAAGGTCAAAGGTCAACGTCACATAAATCATCAATTTTCATCCAATTGACCTGAAATTTCATATTTGCATTTGGTCACTGAATTTGACATTTATTCCTGACACATGAACCACCCTGCAGCCCATGCCTTCAGAAAACAGACATTTTGGAATGCTGGCCACATTTCCCACCGAATCATAATGTAACTTTGTTCAAAAATTATCCATGGGTAATCACTCCTATGATAAAAGTGTCAATTTTACAAGCAGTTTTGGAGAAAAGGAATTTAAAAGCAAATAAAGGTGAAAAGTGAGGGCAGAGGAAAAAAGTGAGGGCATCGGCCGACGCTCCACAACACGGTCAAGGACGTTGCGGACGCCGATTAGGAGTTATGATAAGCATTTATTTTGAGTAATCTCTGAAAATAACATTGTTCTTGAATAACATTGTGTAAATAACAGTGCAAAACACTTACTTTGCGCAAACAGGAATTTGGATGCCTTTCAACAATGGATGATTTTCCAGAGAGAACGTATGCACAGGAAAAATCCCTCCAATATCAATGTCTCCTGCAGTATATATGATATTTCGGCCATATTTACTGGGAACACTGGTATAAGCTTCACAAACTCCTGGAAGGCAAGACAAAATGATTCTCAAAAGCAGCATTTCTTCCAGTGCCTCTTGTCAGTGTGAGTTTTATATTCACAATGTTCTCTTTTGTGTTTGAGGGAGTGTAACAGAACAGCGATGAGATATTTTAGTTGGAAACAACATAATAATCACGTGCCTCACAGGAGATTTCATTAGAATTAGGAAACAAATTGCCACTTTTTTCTGAAGCATTTACAAATAAAAGTTATAACAATAATTATGTCTGCTTTTTATAATGGAGCTAAGTAGACAAAATAGATGTAAAAACGTATGTGCACTGTTGATATAAAAGTTTAAACTGCTTATTTAATATACTAGGGAGGTACCCGTGCTACGCACGGGTGGGAGGCCAGAAGCAAACAGACAATGCAGAAACGGCGAATGCCAAAGCATGAAAACAATAAATTCCACATTGCTGTAGCACCTTCAGTCACACGTCAGACATGGACAGCAAGTTCGTGAAGGACTTCCATGAAAAACGTACCCGTTCGCAAACAAACAGGTACATGTGTTCCATTCCCAGTCAATGGTGATCCACGAATATCATGCTTGGAACATAAAACCGTGACGGCATTCCGTCATTCACTTGAACTCGATATCTCTTTTTTCATTCCAAACAGCATAACTCCAATCACAAATTAAATAACATTAATATATAAAAAAAACTTTTAACAACATTTGTGACATCAACAAATATTTAAATCCTGAGGTGAAGTTCCGTAGGGTTGGGTGAATACAATTACGAATTCAAAATCGTAATTGTATTCACTCAATTCCAATCATCAATTGATGCTTCAACAAAACGATTAACACGATTAATGTTTAACGATTTAACATTACGAATGAATGACGGTTGTATTGGAATATTATCAAACCCGCACATTATCGTCATCTGTTCACTTCCGCATTCGCGGCAGGTGTGGGTCACCCACGGTGGGGGGAGGGGGGGTTGTGGATCACCCATAGGGGGCAGGGGTTGGATCACCCACGGGGGGGATAACACCCATGGGGGGAGGGAGGTCACAAACCCATGGAGGGGGGGGAGGGTCACAAACTCACAGGGGGGGGGGGGGGGGTCACAAACCCATTGGGACCAACGGGGAAGTGGGATAGGATCACGACGTTCATTGGTGTCTCATTCTGTTCCCTCATTATTTTATTCATTTTGAAAATGGCAGTTACAAATATCCCTCATGCAACTCATTGAGACAGCACTGACATAAAGAAGCAGGAATGACCACCCACATGCCCCACATTACGTAACCTTGACCTAAAGACAGCTCGGTTGCACACGACACATGTGGAGCATATTCTGACGTCGAAAGCAAATCACACCAAGAATCTGCCAAAAAAAAAAACGCAATGAAAAAACGTGAAAAAACGAAAAAAACGTGAAAAAATGGAGTTTCTTTATTAATCCTGGATGTGTACACGATTGATTCAGCCTTGAAAACTCGTGCAAAAACCAAAAATAAATTATTATGAAGATTTCTCGATTTTATTTCCTCGAGAAAAAAACCTTCTTTGGGCGGTGTATAATCGCTCCGAACGAAACAGACATTGCCTGGTGAGTGGGTTGTTGTAATCAAAATGTTGTAATTGTTGTTGTAATTAATATATCTCGGCAATTGTGTGCGTGAATTTTCTCAATTATTGCTGAAACCGAGACTAAAACAATCGATAAAAATGAAATCAGATCGTGAATTACAGTCGAGTCACAAGTGTGCCGCACTGACCGGTTCCTCAGTCGAGGTCCTCAGCATCATCCCATTTCGGCCCATCAACCTCGATACGGTCAGTTAAGGTGGGTCAGCAGGGGCACATACACATCCACATGCAGCAACTACACCTGGATGCGCACATACCCCCACCCCCAGCCAGTGCGAACGCAGACTACAACAACAACAACACCACCTCCGCATCCAGAATCCACAGCACCAAACAAACACGGTGGAACACTCAAACACCCACCTTTATACCCTTCACCACTCACCAACAAAATACACCAGATCATTCATACACACATACACACACACACACACACACACACACACACACACACACACACACACACACACACAACACCAACCAACCAACCAACCACCTACCCTTACAACATACACCACTCAACATACAAAAACACACACTCATGCAAAAATTAATTCATGCAAAAAACACACACCCTCACCCACTCATTCATATACACAAAATAAGAAATAATAATAGTAACAAAAAAACAAACAAAAACAACAACAACAACACACAACCAACCGACACCGTTCGACGTGCCTCCACAAACTTCCTCCATATCCAAAATGGGCCTTTCAAGGCAACCTGGGCCACCTTGTTACACATCCTCCTTCTTTCTGTCCCACACACTCCAAGCCCAGCAAGAAATGCAGAAAAGGAATTGCCAATATACCCTCTGCACCCCACCTCAAATGGCTGACATGAAACTCGCCAACCCTTCTCCCGGCACTCTGCCTCCAGCTCACTGTACTTTCCTCTCTTCCTCTCATGCACCTCCTCCATGTTCTCTTCCCAAGGTACAGACAACTCCCCTAAGATGACCTGTCTTGTTGCACCTGACCAAATGACAATGTCAGGCCGCAACCTTGTCACACAGATCTCCTCTGGGAATACCAATTGTGGCTTTAGGTCTGCCACCACCTGCCAATCACAAGCATCTGACAGCCCTCTTGCTTTCCACCTCCTCCTCTTTCCACCTCTTACCACTTGGCCCTCTTTGACAAACCACACCTCTCCCCCATCAGTCTCCTTCTCCACTCTTCTTTCTCACGACCTTAGCACCTCTTGTTGCACCATCTGCACCAACACCGCCAGCACCTGATCATGTCGCCACCTATATTGTCCTGCCAATGTGACTGAACATGCACTCAGTGCATGCTGCACCGTTCCCACACCTCCACACAAATAACATCTCTCCTCCTGCAACAACCCCCACAATCTCAAGTTTACTGGTGATGGAAGCACATCATACGTTGCCCGCAACAGGAAATTCAACAATATTGGCTCCATCCTCCAAATCTCTTGCCACTTCAATATCCTCACCCGCACACCTTCCCACTTAGTCCAAGCACCTTGTTGTGCCTGACCGACTGCTTTCCCATATCTCCTTTCCTCTTCCTTTCTTCTCACCTCCCTCTCAACCATCTTGCTCCTCTCTTTCACACATGCCTTTCCCCATCGCTCATGCTTCATCCACCCCAAGCCATGCTTCCCATGCTGTACCACCCCCATGACCTCCTCCTGTTGCAACCGCTCCTCCATCTCATCCACCTCTGCTCTTGCATTCCACTTCCGACTTCCCTTCTTCTCTGGGAGAGCATTCTTTACCACTGCATCACTTGAATCCCGCAACATCATGAACTCCCGCACCATCACCACCTTAAACTCCTCGGTTAATGATGTCAAGGGAAACTGGAGTTTTCCACCCTGACCATAAAAGGCAAAGTTCGTCAAACAGCGTGGCACTCCCAACCACCTCCTCACAAACCCGCTCACCACAACCTCCATCCTCTCTACATGCCCAATTACAATGTCATACATCATCAATGGCCACAATACTCGTGGCATCAATCCAAACTTCAAACACCATACCTTCAACTTACCTGGCAAACCACATCCATCAATCCTCTTCAAACCTCTCAAAAGCTTGTTTCTGACCTCCTCCACTCTTACCACATCATTCAACTCCACTGTATACCATCTTACCAAACTCTTCACAGGGGCCTCCACCAATGATGGAACCACCTTCCTTCCCAGCTCAAACCTGTGCATGTTATCCACCACTCCTCGTCTCACTACCACACTCCTCGACTTTCTTGCTTTAAATCCCATTCTTGCCCACCGCATCAACCTTTCCAGTCGTCCCAGTACCTCTACTGCTGCATCAGCGGACTGTTGGACATTCTCTCTCTCTCTCTCTCTCTCTCTCTCTCTCTCTCTCTCTCTCTCTCTCTCTCTCTCTCTCTCTGTCTCTGTCTCTGTCTCTGTCTCTCTGTGTCTCTCTGTCTCTCTCTATGTATATATATATATATATATATATATATATATATATATATATCTGTGCAGCGTCTGTCCTGTGTTGTCCTGTGTTGTGTTGTGTTGTCACTGAACTACTTTCTCAAACTTTTGTGAAATCGTACCAAACTTCTGGTATGCACATATCTCTCCCGTCGGTATGTCCTAATGGTATTCTTTTGAAAGATTTTCCAATTATTATTATTATTATTATTATTTTTTGGGGAATTTTTGGGGGAATTTTTTTTTTTTCAACTTCAATTGTTTATAAAATGTGATATCACGTATATTACAAATACATTTGTGCAAAATAATTGTTTGAATTATGATTGCTTTAAACCATGACAAAACGGCAACTCGGGTACAGTCATTTATCTATATATCTACACATCTGGGCAGTGTCTGTGTTGTCACTTAACGACTCCCTCAAACTTTTGTTTCCGTGGTTGTGAAGTGTTTTTAATAACGTTGTGGTGGTTTTGAATCACGTGGTGGTGAGGTATTTTGAATTATGTGGTGGTGAGGTGTTTTTAAATGACGTGGTGGTGAGGTGTTTTTAAATCACATGGTGGTGAGGTGTTTTGATTTACGTGGTGGTGAGGTATTCATAATTACGTGGTGATGAGGTGTTTTGAATTACGTGGTGATGAGGTTGTAGTGAAATTATACCAAGGTGAACCCAGGGTGTGCTCGCTTCAAAAGGGGCGTCTATAAGACCCGGGACAACCGGGGCGCACGGACACTCCAGCGGAACTCACTGTGACATAGTCCTGAAGTTTGAATGGTATGTACGCCCCTAAATGCTGCGCTGACTGTCCTCTCTATTGGACCATTGCCATATTGAATCGACCATTGCTCATGAAATACTCTGATTTTAATGCCTGTTGCATGAATGTATTTTTACAGGATGTACTTCAGATCTAAATGATATTGTTGCGGAGATGAGGACTGTATTTTTTTGATTGTGTGCTGTATTATTATTATTATGGTTTATTCTGCGCCCCCCTACCTCCGGAGCTGTGTAAAGGTGAAAGGGCATCCCATAATTAGTCCACAAGCATACACGTCAGCCAAATAATAGAATACCCCTGTTTGATAGTTATCTCTTATTCTGTGTTTTAGGGTAAGGCTGTGTCTCCCATTAATTGAAGTACTCCATTGCACCAGTGAAAGAGAATAGATCCCCTTTCATTCCCATCCCCAAAATCTCCATTTCCTTTTACATCCCCTTCCGTCATTGCCGGGCCTCGATTGCCAATTACCTCCCCTCCAATAACCGCCATTGACCACGAGGCAGGGTCGGAGAAGAAAGGCGTGTCTCCACCTCGTCATGGAGGGGAAGAGGGGCGTGCTGCCCGTCGTCATCAAGGGCGGAGCGAGAGGGTCGCGTGACCAACCAGGGCCGAGGTGAGCACACCGATGGGCGTGTCAGGAAGGCCGGCGGCTTGATCGCTGGAGGCGCTATAAAAGGCGCGCACGCAAGAAGCAAGTGAGAGAGTCGTGAGTTGGTCGTCAGTGGAGGAGTCAGTCAGTGGAGTCGGTGGTCAGCTGGTTGCGTTGGTTGCGGTGAGGAGTCGGTGGTGGTGGTCAGTTGGTTGCGTTGGTTGCGGTGAGGAGTCGGTGGTAAAGAGTGAGTGGACCAAGAAAGAGTTGAGGGTTTGGACCAGACGAGTCGGACAAGGCCTGGCAAAGCACGCGACGTCCACAGCAGCCACAACAGCAGCTTGGGGGCCTGAACGGCGGTTTGGAGCAGGGCCGTGAAGGAACGGCGGCTGCTAAACGCGCCGGTTGTGCTGCGGGACCCCCTTGGACCTTCCTCTCCCTCCAGCCATCCACCTCCTGCCTTTCCACCCTTCTTGTGTACGTGAGTTTGTTTTGTTTGTTCTGTCCCAGGGTTAATTAAGTCTGTATAAGCTAATAATTGCACTGTGTCTCTGACCCTTCTGTATATTATTTTATTATCTTTCCTTCTCCTTGGTTACTTTGAGCATGTAAATAGTAGGAATAAATTTAGTAGTATTTCCAACCTTTTTGTCTTCTTCTTCTTCTTCACATCCGTGTCGCCTTTGTCTTTTCCCTATTGAATAGCTGCGGTGCGATCCGGCCAACGTTTGGGTGGAATCGGGTGAGTCGGGGATCCTGTAACGGTCGCGGTTGGACCATCCGCTCGGCCCATCATAACATCTAAACCGCGATCAGTAACAATATTAAACCTACCCAGAGGTCAAGTCGTGTCTGAGCTTGATTTTCATGACATTTAATATCATTTAGATCGCCGGAATGGCTGACCACAAGATGATCGTGGTACCAATTCTCGGAGCCGACTCTCAAGCGGAGGGATCAGCATCGGAGTTCACTCACTGGCTCAAAACGCTGGAGAATTATTTTGCTGCTCACGAAACAGAGCTCACCGCTGCGATGAAGCTGTCCGTGTTACAGTCGAAGGTCTATCACACCGTGTTCCGGAACATAGCTCGATTTGAGACGTACGCTACGGCACTAGCCGAGCTGAAGCGCTTATACGTAAAAACACGGAGCGCTGTGCACGGCCGGCATCAACTCTCCCAGCGGCGACAACAACCATCTGAATCGATCGATCGCTACGCGCAGGAGTTGCGCTACCTGTTGGCGGACTGCGTGCAGGACGTACGGACCCACGAGCAAGTGCAGGACGACTTGCTCCGAGATTCATTCATCTCCGGAATTAGTTCTGGGGTCTTGCGGCTCCGACTCCTGGAGGTCGCGGATCTGACATTTGCGGAAGCACTACGGCTGGCGCGCGTATATACAGATGCCCGAGAACAATCCAACACATACGATCACCCACGAGTCATGGCGGGGGCCTCTCAACTCGCGCGACCGGAGAGGGCTACCGCCGAGGATACGGAGGAGGACCCGACCACCACGGCCGAGACTCCGGGTGCTCCTGAAGCGAACTCCGCTTCCGGCCTCACAGCTGCCACCGCTGCCCGGCCACGGCCTGACCTGTATGCAAAATGTTATTTTTGCGGGAATCGGCAGCACCCTCGCTCTGAATGCCCGGCTCGGGAGGCTACATGCCACCTGTGCTCCACCAAGGGCCATTATGCAAAGGTCTGCAGGAAGGCCGCTCGGGGCACGCGTCCCCGCGCGACCTTGAATGGGCTCATCGCGGAGCCAACGGATCGAGCGCCGGAGGGGGCGCCTCACTCGGCTTTGATGAGCCGCTCTCCTTCTCGCGGGCCTCTGACTGCACGCCCGACCTTGGTGAGATACACCGGGCCGCCGAAACAAATGGCACGAACGTGACCGGCCGCAGCGCGACCGACCTTGACTGGCGTTCGAACGCCTACTTCAAACAAGCGACATGCTCCTGCTGTGGAAACTCCTCTCGATGTGTGGCAAACGCAGCACGAATTACATGCACCCACTTTGGCATATGAATCTGCAGACGGCAGAGATCTTTCTCACGTGACTCGAGCGCCATCTGACGGCGGCTCTTACGAATTACATGCACTCACTTTGGCATATGAATCTGCAGACGGCAGAGATCTTTCTCACGTGACTCGAGCGCCATCTGGCGGCGGCTCTTACGACCTACACACACCCACTCTAGCAAATGAATCTGCTGATGAGCCAACTGACTTCAATGCTCCTGCTGAGGCCCAACCTGCCGACGCTGCCCGAAGGATTGCAGCCGGCGTGGGATCCACCCGCGAGGCGCGATCTTCTCGCCCGGCCGGTACAATACCTGCCGGGTCTGCCGGCCTTGCGCAGGCCATCATTCCGCTCACGGTCGAGGGCGTTTTTGCGCAAGCTTTGATTGACACGGGGTCCACGGATAGTTTTATCGATCAGCGACTCGTGCATCAACATGAGTGGCCGGTTCTTGGGACAACCCGCCGGATCTTCATGGCCTCTCAGGGACTTCGGTTGAGCACAAAAGGGGCGTGTCGATTGAAACTTGTGATAAAGGGACGCACGTTCCCGGACGTGTATCTCATGGTATTACCTGCTTTATGCGCTGACGTTCTGTTAGGACTTGATTTCCTTAAGCGGCATGGACGTTTGGAAATAGACTTCGGTGGGCCGGACACGCTCGCTGTGTGCGCCCTCGCTCAAATGGACATGGAGCCTCTCTCACTGTTCCCCAACCTGACCACTGATTGTACCCCTGTAGCCGTCAAATCGCGGCGCTACTCTCGCGCGGACGCGCAATTCATTGCGGAAGAAACGGCCCTGCTCTTAAAGGACGGTATTATAGAACACAGTAGGTCACCGTGGCGGGCCCAAGTCTTAGTGGTGCGGAGTGAGGCCCACCGCCGGCGCATGGTAATCGACTATTCGCAGACGATTAATCGTTTTACACAGCTGGATGCCTACCCCTTACCGGGGATGGACGCCCTGGTACACCAGGTGGCCCTGTATTCCGTTTATAGCACTCTCGATCTGCGTAGTGCGTATCATCAAGTCCCCATCTCTAGGGCTGATCGCGTCTTTACAGCCTTTTAATCAGGTCAGCGGTTGTACCAGTTCACGCGACTTCCCTTTGGGGTAACTAACGGAGTCGCTTGTTTTCAGAGGGCTATGGATGACCTCGTTGCGAAGGAGAATTTGACCGATGTCTTTGTCTATCTGGACAATCTTACGGTTTGTGGGTATGACCAGGAGCATCACGACGCTAATCTGAAACGCTTCCTCGAGGTCGCGCGGAAATATCGCCTAACCATGAATGCGGCTAAGTGTCGATACTCTCTATGCACGGTAGACCTTTTGGGGTACACCGTGACCCATGGCTCCGTCTCTCCGGATAAGGAGCGTCTGCGCCCTTTGCTCGATATGGCTCCGCCTAGCGATCGGGCTTCGCTGAAACGCGCTCTAGGGCTGTTCGCCCACTATTCAAAGTGGGTGCAAAATTTCTCCGTGAAGCTCCGCCCCCTCGTGGCCTGCGACACTTTCCCCATGGGCCCGGCCGCCCTGGCGGCCTTCGAGGGCCTTAAAGTCGACATCGCTGGCGCCGCTGTTGCGACGATTGACGAGAGTGCCTCTTTCGTTTTGGAGAGTGATGCCTCAGATCATGCGATAGCGGCGAC
Source organism: Myxine glutinosa (assembly GCF_964187855.1). NCBI lineage: Eukaryota > Metazoa > Chordata > Myxini > Myxiniformes > Myxinidae > Myxine > Myxine glutinosa. The sequence continues at coordinate 163,304,538 of NC_136263.1, forward strand.
TCTCTCCCAAGGGGGCCGCCCTGTGGCTTTCTTCTCGCGGACTCTCACCTCCGCCGAGCGGAGGCATTCGTCTGTCGAAAAGGAAGCGTACGCGATCGTCGAATCAATTCGGCGATGGCGGCCGTATCTGCTTGGGCGGTGTTTCCAAATCGTCACGGACCAACAGAGCGTTGCGTTTATGTACGACACCTTACATGCTCAGCGCATTAAGAATGAGAAAATCACCCGTTGGCGTATCGAACTCGCCGACTTCTGCTACACCATCAAATACCGCCCGGGGAAGGATAACCTGGTCGCTGACGCCTTATCGAGGCCGGCCACTTGCGCGGGGGTTGTAACTTTGGAGGGGCTGCGCACTTTGCACGGCACTATGTGTCATCCTGGGGTAACGCGCTTCGCGCATTTTGTGCGCGAGGGCAATCTGCCGTACTCGATTGAGGACATCCGCCGCATCTGCCGTGATTGCGCGATCTGTGCGAAACTCAAACCGCGTTTTTATAACCCTCCTATGGGGACACTCGTTAGGGCTACTAGACTGTGGGAGCGCTTGGCGATGGACTTCAAAGGGCCGCTGCCAATGTCGAGCAACTCTCGCTATCTGCTCACTATCGTCGATGAGTATTCACGATTCCCCTTTGCTTACACGTGCGGGGATATGTCGGCTGCCACGGTTATTCGGTGCCTGCAGAATTTGTTTTCTATGTTCGGGTATCCGGCCTACGTGCATACCGATCGGGGTGCGGTGTTCCTGTCCCAGGAGGTGAGGGGCTACTTGCTCCAGCATAATGTCGCTTCGAGCTACATCACCCCGTACCGGCCCCAAGCGAATGGGCAGATCGAACGCTTTAATGGGATTATATGGAGGGCCGTCATGCTGAGCCTCCGGACCCTCGGCCGAGGCCTCGATAAATGGGCGTGGTCGCTACCTGCCGCTCTAAACTCGATCCGGGCTCTCCTATGTACCGCCACCAACCAGACTCCTCACGAACGACTGTTCCACCACCCTAGAGGCTCCGGCAGTATCCAATCTTTACCCAGCTGGCTCGCTGAACCGGGGCCCGCCTATCTCAAACGAGCGGTTCGCGCTAGCAAGTACGACCCCCTTGTTGACAAGGTGCAGGTCCTCCAGGCTAATCCCAAGCATGCTCGCATGTTAACGGCGGATGGCCGCGAGTCTACTGTCTCCGTACGCCATCTCGCCCCATGTGGGGACGACGACAGGGATATCGACGAACCTGTCTACGAGTCTATGGACTCTACCGAAGCTTCCCCTATGGAACTACCACCGTTACTTCCGTCGTTCCCCACTCCCGTGCCCGAAGGCGCTGGGGTGCCCCCTCCGACTCCCACCTCCGGCGGCTATTCCAACGCGGGGGACTCTGGGCTTGGGGACGCCGTGCCCGGTAGATTCCGAACACGAACCGGCAGGGAAGTTCGCCGCCCCGACCGCTACGGGTGGACCGACTGACGTGGATTGACGTGACCCATTCGATTATTGCTGATGCTTGCTTGCAACCTGCCGTGCGGCAGAGTTCTAACGGCGGGGAGAATGTAGTGAAATTATACCAAGGTGAACCCAGGGTGTGCTCGCTTCAAAAGGGGCGTCTATAAGACCCGGGACAACCGGGGCGCACGGACACTCCAGCGGAACTCACTGTGACATAGTCCTGTAGTTTGAATGGTATGTACGCCCCTAAATGCTGTGCTGACTGTCCTCTCTATTGGACCATTGCCATATTGAATCGACCATTGCTCATGAAATACTCTGATTTTAATGCCTGTTGCATGAATGTATTTTTACAGGATGTACTTCAGATCTAAATGATATTAAACCTACCCAGAGGTCAAGTCGTGTCTGAGCTTGATTTTCACGACAGAGGTGTTTTGAATTACTTGGTGGTGAGGTGTTCTTAAATGACGTGGCGGTGAGGTTTTTAATTTCGTGGCTGTGAGGTGTTTTTTTTACGTGTTTTATGGCTGTGATGTGTTTTTATTACGTGTTTTATGGCTGTGAGGTGTTTTTATTACGTGTTTTATGGCTGTGAGGTGTTTTTATTAGGTGTTTTATGGCTGTGAGGTGTTTTTATTACGTGTTTTATGGCTGAGGTGCTTTTAATTTCGTGGTGGTGAGGTATTTTTATTACGTGTTTTATGGCTGTGAGGTGTTTTTATTATGTGTTTTATGGCTGTGAGGTGTTTTTATTACGTGTTTGATGGCTGTGAGGTGTTTTTAATTTCGTGGTGGTGAGGTATTTTTATTACGTGTTTTATGGCTGTGAGGTGTTTTTATTACGTGTTTGATGACTGTGAGGTGTTTTTATTACGTGTTTGATGGCTGTGAGGTGTTTTTAATTTTGTGGTGGTGAGGTATTTTTATTACGTGTTTTATGGCTGTGAGGTGTTTTTATTATGTGTTTGATGGTTGTGAGGTGTTTTTATGACGTGTTTTATGGCTGTGAGGTGTTTTTATTACGTGTTTGATGGCTGTGAGGTGTTTTTAATTTTGTGGTGGTGAGGTATTTTTATTACGTGTTTGATGGATGTGAGGTGTTTTTAATTTTGTGGTGGTGAGGTATTTTTATTACGTGTTTTATGGCTGTGAGGTGTTTTTATTACGTGTTTGATGGCTGTGAGGTGTTTTTAATTTTGTGGTGGTGAGGTATTTTTATTACGTGTTTTATGGCTGTGAGGTGTTTTTATTATGTGTTTGATGGTTGTGAGGTGTTTTTATGACGTGTTTTATGGCTGTGAGGTGTTTTTATTACGTGTTTGATGGTTGTGAGGTGTTTTTATTACGTGTTTGATGGCTGTGAGGTGTTTTTAATTTTGTGGTGGTGAGGTATTTTTATTACGTGTTTTATGGCTGTGAGGTGTTTTTATTATGTGTTTTATGGCTGTGAGGTGTTTTTATTATGTGTTTGATGGCTGTGAGGTGTTTTTATTACGTGTTTTATGGCTGTGAGGTGTTTTCAATTTCGTGGTGGTGAGGTGTTTTTAATTTTGTTGTGGTGAGGTGTTTTTATTACGTGTTTTATGGCTGTGAGGTGTTTTAAATTACTTGGTGGTGAGGTGTTTTAAATTACGTGGTGGTGAGGTGTTTTGAATTACTTGGTGGTGAGGTATTTTGAAGTACGTGGTGGTGAGGTGTTTTTAATTACTTGGTGGTGAGGTATTTTGAATTACGTGGTGGTGAGGTGTTTTGAATTACTTGGTGGTGAGGTGTTTTGAAGTACGTGGTGGTGAGGTGTTTTGAATTACTTGGTGGTGAGGTGTTTTAAATTACTTGGTGGTGAGGTGTTTTAAATTACTTGGTGGTGAGGTATTTTGAATCACGTGGTGGTGAGGTGTTTTGAATTATGTGGTGGTGAGGTGTTTTGAATTACGTGGTGGTGAGGTGTTTTGAATTACGTGGTGGTGAGGTGTTTTGAATTACTTGGTGGTGAGGTGTTTTGAATTACGTGGTGGTGAGGTGTTTTGAATTACGTGGTGGTGAGGTGTTTTGAATTACGTGGTGGTGAGGTGTTTTGAATTACGTGGTGGTGAGGTGTTTTGAATTACGTGGTGGTGAGGTGTTTTGAATTACGTGGTGGTGCGGTGTAATCGTCCCAAACTTCCAGTCTGCACCTACCCCTCCCCTATGTATGTGCTGAGGGGTTCTTTCTTGTAAAAATAACATTCAATCTAAGTCTTCAACCTAAATTGCCTATAAAAATGTAATATCACAAACACAACAAATACATTTGTGCAAAGTAATTGTTTGTATTATGATTGGTGTAAATCATGACAACACAGCAACTCAGGTACAGTCATTAGCCTCAGCTAAAATAAGCCCGTTCCTCAGTAATGTGTGTGTGTGTGTGTGTGTGTGTGTGTGTGTGTGTGTGTGTGTGTGTGTGTGTGTGTGTGTGTGTGTGTGTGTGTGTGTGTGTGTGTGTGTGTGTGAATAAGAGAGAGACAGCATTGTGAGGAACAGAAATGAAAAAACGAGGTGTGTGTGTGTGTGTGTGTGTGTGTGTGTGTGTGTGTGTGTGTGTGTGTGTGTGTGTGTGTGTGTGTGTGTGTGTGTGTGAGTGATGGGGGCGGGGAGGGAGAGGATTTGAGCTCTTGAAGTCACATTTTACATGAGATGTAATGACACATTTCAAACTGTATTTCCCATGTGCACGCACATGCATTCACATGTTGTCAGAAGTAAATACATTGTGTGGATCTGATAAATTGCCAGTAACCATTTTGTAAAACTGAAGGTGCAGCAACTACAGTAAAACAGTAAATGAAGATGTCGAAATGTCACACACATCCATGCCCGTGGGATTCCCATGGGTGACCCCACGAGTATATATATATATATATATGGCATCTGTGGCATACATGTATGCATCAATAAGAACTTGGATATTAAATTTCGTTTTGATCAGTCGCATGGGCTAGCAATGTAAAATAAAACAAATTGATGAAAATTGATGATGTCATAGGTGATGTCATCTTGGAGTATTTCTCCATATTGATATAACCTAAAAAAACCTATTTCTCCTGAACTGTTGCTCTGACGAAGTTGAAGCTTCACAGGAATGTTGGGGCGAAGGGGGAGGTAATGCCCTCTTTTCCGAATTTTGATTTTGCAATCAGAATGGCAACCAGCTTGAATTTAACCCAAGACGCTTTTCTCGGAAAACCCAAATGCTGTCGATTCGATACTTGTCAGGTTATGATCATATACCCATGGTACAAAAGAGCTGTTGAATATGACGTCATTGGTGACGCAGTGTGCCAGCCACGTTGAGGTAAAAGTTTTTTGTCCGTTTAGCACGAAACATTTTTTGTGTCATCTGCGCAACAATAGGAACTTGAATGTGAAATGTCTTTTTATTCGGTCACTTGGTCTGGCAATGAAAAAACGAAATAATATTGATGACGTCATCGCTTGGGCCCTTGCATCACTGCTCGCCGGTTTAAGTATTATTTTATTATTATTGACTCTCTATCTCGGTCTGCGCTAAAATAAATTAAATAAGCGCGTCATTATGCGCCAGTTCACCTGTCACGTCGATTTATTATCTATTTTCCATTTTCGTGACTGCATCATCCTCGGTCGTGGGCGGTGGGGGAGGGAGTAGCGAGGGGCGGTAGGTGGTCAGAGAGGCGCATCGACGGGCACACAAAGGTGCAGAGCCGAGCGGGACCGCGGGAATTCGGGCGCTGATCTTGAGGAACACGCGCGGCGCTCGAGGTGAGCACCGCGATCTCGGATGGGCTCCTCATCCTCGCGTTCCCAGGGCGACGCCGCCTCACACCGTGCCCGGGAAATCGCTCGTGTCGTTTAGTCCGTGGGCGTTGCGGTCCAGAGGCAAGATCGATCGTTCCTGGAGGATTTAAATATATATATATATATATATATATATATATATATATATATATATATCTATATATCTATATATGTATATATATATCTATATATGTATATATATATATATATATCTATATATGTGTTATATATATATATATATATATATATATATATATATATATATATATATATATATATATATATATATATATATGTATATATATATATGTATATGTATATATATATATGTATATATATATATATATATATATATGTATATATATATATATATATATATGTATATGTATATATATATATATATATATATATATATATATATATATATATATATATATATATATATATATATATATATATATATGAAGACATCTTGCCAGGGCTGCGCCACAATGTCGCACACTGTCAGATAAACGTTTCAATCCCGATGCTCATCTTTATAATAATACGTCGTCCTTCAGAGTTTGACGTCACAGTAAGGTGGTGGAGAACAGTTTAGATATTGGAAACGTGACGACACGTCGCCCAAAAAACGTCCCTCTGGTCAAAAAAAAAAATGATGCTCCTCTGGTCAATATGAAACGTCATATGTATATATATATATATATATATTATATAATATAATATATATATATATATATATATGTATATATATATATATATATATATATTATATATATATATATATGTATATATATATATATATAATATGTATATGTATATATATATATAATATATATATATATATATATATATATATATATATATATATATATATATTATATATATATATATATATATATATATATATATATATATATATATATATATATATATATGTGTGTGTGTGTGTGTCATGTCATTCATGTTAGTTGCATTATTTCTGGGAGTATGGCAATGTCAAGTGTTGGTTGCATTATTTCTGGGAGTATGGCAATGTCAAGTGATGGTTGCATTATTTCTGGGAGTATGGCAATGTCAAGTGATGGTTTGCATCAGTTCTGGGAGTATGGCAATGTCAATGATGCAATGTCTCACTCACTCCCCTTAATGGCATATCTCAGGTATAAGAATTGAAAACTAGACCAGGGGTGCCCATAGACAATATTCCTTAACCTCAATGACGTCACGCTATGTTTACGTTGTTAGAACCTTGAAGACAGACGTTTTAGCCACCGTGGGACTTAGTCCAAAACGGGGACTTATGGATTGGGTCTTGTTCACCCGTCCGTCCATCCGTTCGTAAGTCCGCAACCATATATCTAGGAGATGTATGCACCAATTTTGTTCATAACCATATATCTCGGAGATGTATGCACCAATTTTGTTCATACTTGTCACAAAGACAATACATGATAATATACATATGCGCATCATTATGTTTCGTGATGTGATCAAAGATGGCAGACTGGCGGCCATTTTAGTTGTAAAAAAAAAACCCCATGTTGAACACGTCCTCAACCATTTCTCGGGCATACATTTACCGATGTTGTTCAAACTTGGCACACATAATGAATGATGGCTTACATTTGCACGTCATTTATTTTCGATATCTGATGCAAGATGGACGACTGTCGGCCATTTTGTTACTTAAACATGTCCCCACTGTTACGTGCTCCTCCCCAAACCCCGGTCACGTTGTACCTCTGAGCCCCGAGAGGAGTCACGGCAGAAGGATGTGTTATTCTGTGTGTCAAAGATCAATGGTGAAACCACAGCAATTGTTAAAAACAAACAAGTATTGTATTAAGGTCACACAAGAATAACAGCACAAAAACAATAGTAATCAATTATTGTACAACCAATATATCATTCCTATGATGGTACCATCAGTTTCGTACAATGTAACTCACTGTGCTCCCAGTGAGCGAAAATAACATTCCCAATGTCTCTGTCCCAGCTTTAAGCCAAAGTCGATCCATGCTCCAGTGATCGTCAGAACGATGTTGTATCGAGACCAGAATCCCGCTCGGTTGACAGTCACACTGCCAAAGATGGGCAAAAGTGTCCTCAAGAGGTGTCTGGGAAATCACACCTTCGGGTATGGACGTTCAATGGCTCCCAATCGGCGAACCGCAAATTCACACTCAAAATCCACGTTACACACACACACACCAGGTTAACGTCTGGATGCGGTGAAATGGTTGAAGTGAGGTGAAAAACCTTGAGCGATGCGAAAATCCAGCACGAGGCAAAATGGCCAACGGTCCGTTCTCGAGATGTAACGGCACTCCAATGATTCTCTTCGGAATCAACCGCAAAACCTGTCACGCAGGTTTATCTGTCACAGCGATAACAACTCTGTCGCAGGAATCCCTTTCCCAGGAAACCCCAAAGTTCGCTAGTGACCCCCGTTCACCAGCGTTTGCTCCAGACCTCCAAGCAGCTTGGCTCCTTCTCCGACCTCACTTGCTCCGCCTCTTCGTCCTCTTCTTCTTCTTCCTCTTCTTCTTCATCCGGTTCCCAATCCGGTTTCCGGTTTCTTTTTAATACATTAATTTTTTTTACCTTTTGAAAACAGTTATCTCCAATTCACTTAAACGATAACAATAATAGTACATGCAACCAAAAATCTTTTCAGTGGATGAGAACCACAACAACGGAAGTGATGAATCCGTAACACCCCCCCCCCCCCCCTTCAAAAAAGAAAGTTTGAACATAGTGAAAACTTTCTTTGCATGCAAAAACTCTTTTAACAAACAAAAGTAAAACTCACCCCCAAATGATCAATTCAAGTGAGCAACAATTAATATTCCCCAAAATAAAGCAACAAAACTTCCAAACAACCTACAGGAATTTCCAATATTAGTTCACTCTGGATAAAGCATCCGCAACAACATTGTCCCTGCCCTTTACATGCTCAATTTCCAAGTTGAACTCCTGCAAAGCCAAACTCCATCTCATCAACCTCTGATTTTTATTTTTCATTTTTTGAATGAAGGTTAAGGGGTTGTGATCAGTGAAGACTTTTATAGGAAAGGTAGTAGTTCCGAGATACACCTCATAATGCTGAAGCGCTAGCAGGAGAGAAAGGGTCTCTTTTTCCACGGTGGCATAATTTGCCTGATGTTTGTTAAACTTTTTGGATTAGTAGCACACCGCGTGATCCACTCCATTCTCATCTTCCTGTTATAGAACTGCCCCAGCCCCCACATCACTTGCATCAATGGCCAACTTGAAAGGTGCTTGAAAATCCGGGGCTGCTAGGACAGGAGAGCTCATTAATATTGCTTTGACGTGGGCAAAGGCAGCTTGACATTTGTCATCCCAAACAAACTTGGTCTCTTTCCTCAGCAAATTCGTTAAAGGGGCTACCACATCAGAAAAATTCCTGCAGAACAGTCGGTACCAACCAGCCATACCCAAGAATCTCATAAGCTCCTTCTTCCCTTTTGGAACTTGGAAGCGATCAATGGCTTCTATCTTGGCTGTCACCGGTTGCACCTCACCCTGACCGACTACATGGCCTAGGAACACCACCTGTGCTTTTACAAACTCACTCTTAGATAAGTTGATGGTCAACCCTGCCTCGGTCAATTTCTTGAAAAATGCATGAATTTGTTTAATATGATCTTCCATGGTCATGGTGTGGATGATGACATCATCCAGATAAGCCTCCACCCTCTCAAGGTCTACAATGAGCTTATTAATCAGCCGTTGAAATGTAGCAGGCCCGTTTTTCCATCCAAAGGGAAGAACCTTGTACTGATACAACCCATTTGGTGTGACTAAAGCCGAGATTTCCTTGGCTCTATCAGTAAGAGGAATCTGCCAATACCCTTTCAGCAAGTCAAATTTAGTTACAAATTTAGCTGGGCCTATTCTATCAATACAGTCATCAATCGTCGGGATGGGATATGAGTCGGTCTTGGTCACTGCATTAACCCGTTTTAAATCCGTACAACAGCGAAAACTGCCATCGGGTTTTGGAACCAACACACATGGTGAGCTCCATTCACTGCTGCTTGGTTCGATGATGTCATTCTCCAACATATACTGAACCTCCTTCTGAAGATACTCCATCTTCAGAGGGTTCATCTGAAAGGGGTGTTGCTTCACAGGAGTGGCTTCCCCCACCTCAATATCATGATAAACCAAGTCAGTACGACGAGGTACATGTGTGAACAAATGTGCAAACTAAAAAATTAGGCTGGATAGTTGTCCTTGTTCCCTCGTCAAATGACCTAATTTCTCATCGAAATGACTCAACACTTCCATGGTCATCAATCTGGGACAAGCCTGATCATCAAAGTTATCAAACTTCACACCGGCCTCAACCTCTGGATTCTCTTGCACCCCGACTACAGGCATGACAGGTGAGACAGGAACCATTTCTTCCACAGGCTTCCTCTCATAATATTTCTTCAGTCGGTTGACATGACACAGCTGTCGCTTTTTCCGTCGGTCGGGAGTTGTCACCACGTAATCTGTTTCATTAACCCTCCTTTCGATTGCATAGGGATCATAATATCTAGCCTGTAGTGGCTGACCTGGAACAGGAAGCAACACTAACACTCGGTCCTCAGGACTGAAATTTCTCACCTGAGATTTCTTGTCATGTCTCACTTTCATTTTATCCTGTGTCACTTTCAAGTTTCTTCTCGCAACTTCACAAGCCTTTGCCAATCTGTGCCTAACCGTTGACACATACTCTACCACTGTTGACTGTGACTCCTCCTGTAGCCACTGTTCTTTCACCAATTTCAGTGCTCCTCGCACTGCGTGTCCAAACACCAGTTCAAAAGGACTGAATCCCAATGACTCCTGAACAGATTCCCTCATAGCAAACAACAATAAGGGTATTCCTTCATCCCAATCCTTGTCACATTCAAAACAATACGTTCTGATCATATTCTTCAATATCTGGTGAAACCTTTCCATGGCCCCTTGGCTCTCGGGATGGTAAGTACTTGATCTTACTTGCTCCACTCCCAACAGGTGTACCACTTGCTTAAAAAGTGTTGACATGAAATTGGAACCCTGATCAGACTGGATGACCTTAGGTAGGCCAACCAAAGTGAAAAATTTAATCAAGGCCTTCGCAATAACTGCCGCAGTAATTTTTCCAAGAGGCACTGCCTCTGGGAACCTTGTGGAAGCGCACATGATGGTCAGCAAATAATGATGTCCCACCTTAGTTTTAGGTAAAGGGCCTACACAGTCAATAATGACACGGCTGAATGGCTCTTCAAAAGCTGGAATTGGTTTTAAAGGTGCGGATGGGACTTTCTGATTAGGTTTTCCCACCAGCTGGCAAGAATGGCAAGATTTACAGAACTCCGCCACATCACATCGCAATCCTGGCCAGAAAAAATGTACCAATATTCTGTCACATGTCTTGTTCACTCCAAGGTGTCCAGCCAAAGGTGTTTCATGTGCCAAACTCAATATCTCCTTCCGGTACGGTGGTGGCACCACAATTTGGTAATGAACTTTCCACTCATCGTTTGCTGGCACCTCCGGTGGTCTCCATTTTCTCCTTAGTATTTCCCCTTTCATGAAGTAACCAACAGGTATCTTCATAGCCTCTTCCTCTGTAACGGCTGTATCAATCAAACTCCGGATCTCCAAATCTCCGTGTTGTTCTTCAACAAGTCTTTTTCAGACCAGCACCTTTTGTTTAGCCTCGTTCCCAGATGTCTCCAACGGACACTCCATTTCCTCTTTTGTTCCAGATGCCACCTTTTCCTTCCGTTCCTTGATGTCACTCCCTTTCCTATTATCTCTTCCAGACTTTACCTCCAATATCTCCAAGGAACCCAAATCCACATCGCCTTCCTTGTTCTTCTCTTCAGAGCACGTCCTACCCATAGCACGAGTCACTGCACAGGATGGAAAGATACCCGGAATCTCCTGCTCTAACTGTGCAGTGTTATTTTCCATACTGGGCTTTTCAACCAACATTGGATTACCAGAAACTCGACCACTGGCCAAATCATTCCCGATAATAAAAGAGATTCCCTCTACAGGAAGAGTGGCTTTTAAACCTACGGTGACCGGTCCTGACACCAAATCAGACTTCAAATGGATGACATGAAGAGGAGCTTTAACATAGCCACCAACCCCCTGTAAAAGAACACTAACACCAGTTGCCGTCTTCTCTGACAATGGCAAAATGCCTTCAAGCATCAAAGATTGATGTGCTCCTGTGTCCCTCAATACCCTAACAGGTCTCTGGTTCGTTAAGTCTCCATCCAGTGACACAAACCCCTCTGAAATAAAAGGTTTGAAACCCTCTTGAACAAGGTCGTTCTGTGATGCCGTAACTTTGGCATGGGAACCTTCACAAGGCACTGTCCTCCAAGGACGATTTCTCGCATTGGCCAATGCATTCGGAGTTGTACTAGTCTGACTCCGCTCCTGATTTTTCCTTTTCAGGGCGTAACATTGGGACATCAAATGCCCAGGTTTCTTGAAAAAGCGCAACTAGGCCCGGAGGAAAAACTCGTGGTCTGCCTTGGGCCCCCCGGAAGATAGGTATGTCTTGGAACTGCAGTCTTCTGATCCCTAAAAGTCGCGGTATCAGATTTGTCCCCATCGGCCTCTCTAGGCCGCCTCCATGAAAATTTGTTCTCCGAACCTGATTTTCCATAACTCCCCTGGCTAACTCGAGGCGGCAAGTTAGGTTTGTGGAAACCCATCCTGTGTGTCAAGGCATAGTCATCTGCCACGGTTGCTGCCTCATACAACTCTGGTATTTCCTTCTCATCCAGATGTACTTTAATGTCCATGTGGACACATTGTTTGAATTCCTCCACCAAGATCAATTGTCGTAACAGGTTGAAGTCTTTCCCAATCCCCTTCGAGTCACACCACCTATCAAACATGGTTTCCTTCATTCTGGCAAAGTCCACATGGGTCTCACTCTCCCTCTTCCTGGCATTCCTGAATTTTTGCCGGTAAGCTTCAGGGACCAATTCATGGGCTTTGAGAATGGCTTTCTTCACTATCTCATAATCTGCCTATTGGTCAATCGGTAAAGCCGAAAATATATCTTGAGCTTTACCCACCAGAACACTTTGCACTAACATAGTCCAGGACCCCACAGGCCATTTTAGCATTTGAGCCACTTTCTCAAAATGTAAAAAGAACTTGGCTACCTCCTTTTCATTGAAGGGTGGAACCAGCCTTACATGCCCACCAATATCCCAAGAGTTCTCACTAGTTGTCGAACTCGCCGGCATGGATACTACGTCTCTCCGTTCTCCTAGTAATTCCAGCTCCTTGATTTTAAGTTCCTTCTGATACTCCATGTCCCGTTCCTTTAACTCCCTTTCGGCTCTCCTTTCCTCTGCTCTTCTTTCTTCTTCAGCTCTCCTTTCCTCTGCTCTTCTCTCCTCGAGTTCCTTTTCAGCTCTCCTTTCCTCTGCTCTTTCCTCTGCTCTTCTTTCCTCGAGTTCTCGTTCCTGTTATGCTCTTTCCTTTGCTCTTCTTTCCTCGGCTTTCCATTCCAACTCTTTTAACCTTTCCTGGCTCTGCAGTTGCATCTCCATTTTCCAGAGCTCCACATTTCCTTTTTCCTCGGGTAACCAATCCAAGGCTACTTCTTCCCATGTTCCTTGTCCCACTAGAGACTCCACCACCAATGTCTGAATCTCAGCTTTCTTCATATTAACTCGGACCTCCAAGTTAAAATATTTGGCCAATATCATGAGTTCCGATCTTTTTAACGCCTGGAACTGCGCCTCATTAGGGGACGCCGCAAACCTTTCTGCGTCAAACACCATGGTGACTATCAGTTAGCACCTATTAACCTTCACACAAAAAAAATCCAATTTTTTGAAAAATTTGGGAATGTTAGAAAATTCCAAATTTGGGAATTTTGGGAATGTTAGGGAATTCTATCCCGGACGAGGCCCCCAATTTCTGTTACGTGCTCCTCCCCAAACCCCGGTCACGATGTACCTCTGAGCCCCGAGAGGAGTCACGGCAGAAAGATGTGTTATTCTGTGTGTCAAGGATCAATGGTGAAACCACACCAATTGTTACCAACAAACAAGTATTGTATTAAGGTCACACAAGAATAACAGCACAAAAACAATAGTAATCAATTGTACAACCAATATATCATTCCTATGATGGTACCATCAGTTTCGTACAATGTCACTCACTGTGCTCCCAGTGAGCGAAAATAACATTCCCAATGTCTCTGTCCCAGCTTTAAGCCAAAGTTGTTCCATGCTCCCTTGATCGTCAGAACAATGTTGTATCGAGCCCAGAATCCCACTCGGTTGACAGTTACACTGCCAAAGATGGGCAAAAGTGTCCTCAAGAGGCGGCTGGGAAATCACACCTTCGGGTATGGACCTTCAACGGCTCCCAATCGGCAAACCGCAAATTCACACTCAAAATCCACGTTACACACACACACCAGGTTAACGTCTGGATGCGGTGAAATGGTTGAAGCGAGGTGAAAAACCTGGAGCGATGCAAAAATCCAGCGCGAGGCAAAATGGCCAACGGTCTGTTCTCGAGATGTAACGGCACTCCAATGATTCTCTTCGGAATCAACCACAAAACCTGTCACGCAGGTTTATCTGTCACAGCGATAACAACTCTGTCGCAGGAATCCCTTTCCCAGGAAACCCCAAAGTTCGCGAGTGACCCCCGTTCGCCAGCGTTTGCTCCAGACCTCCAAGCAGCTCGGCTCCTTCTCCGACCTCACTTGCTCTGCCTCTCCTTCCTCCTCTTATTCCTCTTCTTCTTCGTCCGGTTCCCGATCCGGTTTCCGGTTTCTTTTTAAAACATTAATTTTTTTTACCTTTTGAAAACAGTTATCTCCAATTCACTTAAACGATAACAATAATAGTACATGCAACCAAAAATGTTTGCAGTGGATGAGAACCACAACAACGGAAGTGACGAATCCGTAACACCAACCATTTCTTGAACACTCATGGTCCGATTTTGTTCAAACTTGGCAAAAAGACAATACATTAGAGTATACATAAGCAGAGGATTCTGTTTTGTAATCTGACCAAATATGGCTGACTGGCAGCCTTCAACTCTGAACAGCAAAATGACTAAAACCACAGGGGCTATGACATGTTATGACTTTTTCTTCTTGTTATTTTTCCAGGAACGAGGCTCTTGGAAGAGTAAGGTATAACTGACAGTGAGATAAACATCAAAGAGGAAAAGGATTAGGGGAGGAAACGTTGACACTATTAAGTAAGATGGTTGAGTTCGGAAATGTTGAAGGAGGTAATAAAGATCATGGGTCAGAATTGAAGATGACAAAAGACTATGGTATTCTGCTTGCGTGAAGACTTGAAAGGAAGAGTGAGACAGCACAGCCCCTGCAAGGTGTTTCCATTGATGGGAGAAGCCAGGAATACAAAATATAGTCAGGTTCACCATGTTAACAAATATAATTTCGTTCAAAATTTTTAGAGATTAGCAAAACTATACATTTTTGGAATATTCAGGGCATGAGGAATCCAAAAATTAATGTTGGTATTTGCGTAGACACCTTTGCGAAAATGACACTCAGGACAGTGATGAAGATAGTCAGGTTCACTATGTTAACAAATATAATTTCGTTCAAAATTTTGGGAGATTAGCAAACCTGTACATTTTTGGAATCATCAGAGCATGGAGAATCCGAAAATCAATGTTGGCATTTGCACAGACACCTGCATGGTCGCCATTTTGGATTTTCAAAATGGCCGCCATAAAATACATATTTTGCGCTATCTCGGCTTCTAGTCAACCTAGAAACTTAATTAAATATGCTAATCCTATGTATTCTGGGTCAAGGAATCCAATAAAGGCCTCAAAATAGTGCTCAGGATTATAGAAAAGCAACAAACAAAGGTAATTGAAAACCATTGTCTTTATATTTGTGATATAACTGTACTAGTACCCGACTGCAAAGCTGCAATGAGCCAGCGAAGCCAAAGCCTCTTGCCACTATTTTACCCATCACTATGGCATCAGTAGGTTAGGTAGTTGGTAGTAGGTAGGTGTAGTCGATACCGTACCTATTTCAAAATGACACCATTTGCATTCTGGATGAGATTAAAATTTATAAAATTTCCTTCTTGATTAATTCAGTGAATTCCGTCTCAACTTCGGATATTTCCGGCCGTGAAAAAGTAACCCCTACGGCCGCGAGATTTCTAAAAAATAATTCTTCGTCAATTTTAGAATATTTGACGCCGTTTTCAGCGTCTGAAATGTGGTAAAAAGCTTTTTTGAAATATTTTTTCAAATGCTCGAATCTCATTGGTTCCGGCAATTGGTGACGATTTTTGTTGAAGATAACCAGGGCCCGTGTGGGCCCAGGGAACGGGGTTGGTCTTAAAGTATTTTAATTACAAATTAGAGGTGCATAAGATTGTGAATCAAACAAAGACGGGTGAAACAAACTCCTATTGAACTTTTTCACAATTTTTTTATGCATACTTCCGCATCCGGAAGATGGCGGCCTCCATTGAGTGATTTGGTTTTTGAAATATTTTTTCAAATGCTCGAATCTCATTGGTTCCGGTGTTTGGTGACGATTTTCGTTGAAGATAACCAGGCCCGTGCGGGCCGAGGTTGGTCTTAAAGTATTTTAATTACAAATTAGAGGTGGATAAGATTCTGAATCAAAAAAAGACGGGTGAAACAAACTCCGATTGAACTTTTTTCAATTTGTTTTGCATACTTCCGCATCCGCAAGATGGCGGCCTCCATTGAGCGATTTGATGCGTCAAAGCTTCGAAATTCTCAAGGGATCCAGCAAAATCTGGCTTTTCAACATAATACGTACGCGTTCATTCACAACACCGGCTTCGCCAGCTACTAGTACCCGACTGCAACGCCGCAATGAGCCGGCGAGGCCAAAGCCTCTTGCCACTATTTTACCCATCACTACGGCCTCAGTAGGTTAGGTAGTTGGTAGTAGGTAGGTGTAGCAGATACCGTACCTAGTTCAAAATGACACCATTTGCATTCTGCATGAGATTAAAATGTATAAAATTTCCTTCTTGATTAATTCGGTGAATTCTGTCTCAACTTCGGATATTTCCGGCCGTGAAAAACCAGTCCCTACGGCCGCGAGATTTCTAAAAAATAATTCTTCGTCAATTTTAGAATATTTGACGCCGTTTTCAGCATCCGAAATGTGGTAAAAAGCTTTTTTGAAATATTTTTTCAAATGCTCGAATCTCATTGGTTCCGTTAATTGGTGACGATTTTCGTTGAAGATAACCAGGGCCCGTGTGGGCCCGGGAAACGAGGTTGGTCTTAACGTATTTTAATTACAAGTTAGAGGTGCATACGATTGTGAATCAAACAAAGACGGGTGAAACAAACTCCTATTGAACTTTTTCGCAATTTTTTTTGCATACTTCCGCATCCGGAAGATGGCGGCCTCCATTGAGTGATTTGGTTTTTGAAATATTTTTTCAAATGCTCGAATCTCATTGGTTCCGGTGTTTGGTGACGATTTTCGTTGAAGATAACCATGGCCCGTGTGGGCCGAGGTTGGTCTTAAAGTATTTTAATTACAAATTAGAGGTGCATAAGATTGTGAATCAAAAAAATATGGGTGAAACAAACTCCTGTTGAGCTTTTTCCAATTTGTTATGCATACTTCCGCATCCGCAAGATGGCGGCCTCTATTAAGTGATTTGGTGCGTCAAAGCTTCGAAATTCTCAAGGTATCCAGAAAAATCTGGCTTTTCAACATAATACGTACGCGTTCATTCCCAACACCGGCTTCGCCGGCTATTACATAAGACATGATATTGCAAGTCCTCCTTTGAAGTTATAGGTATGGGTTTATAAAGCAAGAAAGCAGCCTTGTTCGTATCAGATTGAACTATAAGTCCTATACACAGGATCTACTCGGTCTATACCGTTCAGGAATATGCTTTTACAGATCTTCATCACTGTCCTGAGTGTCATTTTCGCAAAGGTGTCTACGCAAATGCCAACATTAATTTTTGGATTCCTCATGCTCCGAATATTCCAAAAATGTATAGTTTTGCTAATCTCCAAAAAATTTGAACGAAAAAACATAGTGAACCTGACTAATAGTTGAGGTGTGCAGTCAGCTTAGATTTTGGAAGTTTAGCTAGGAGGGGCTGATTGGAGGAACAAGTACATCCTGGAGTAGACAGGGATGGTTAGAAAACTGAAAGAATGCAGGGAGCAACATCGGAGAACATACGGTGGAAAACAGAGACCACTGACCTGCCTGCGACGTGAGAGCAACAGACTCTGTGCTTCAGCCTCATCACGGGAGATTCCAATAACTGGAGATTCAAATCAGTTTGAGAACTTCAGATAAATACCCTAGAATTGAGGGGAGAGAGATGTGATGCTGGAGTAGTGGAGATATAGTGGAGTAGTGGAGTAGCCTATAGTGGAAGGCAGTACTTCATTGAGCTTTGAACTTAGGTCTTGTAGATTATGAGTAGCTCTGTTTTTCCAAAAAAAGACGAATCGATGGAGGATGCCCGGTCTACGGCTAGCGTTGAAGTCCAGCTTTGGTATGTGATCGGCCCAGGAAAGGTAATGGCTGATGGTGATGCATAGAAATTCTCCATACTGAACCTCTTACAGGGGATGGCCAAGAAAATAGATAGGTGGGTTTGTTTGACGATACCTCTGGAGAGATAAGGTGACTGTGGGATTTTCCTCGATTGACGGACACCTTCAATCAATCTTTATTCTCTGGTACTCCTTTTCTGACTTTGGAAGGATGACAGGCTGAGTCAACACACCTGGTATTAATTCAACGGCTTGACAGGGGGCTCAAATTCAGGACCCTGTGATCTCAAGCTAGCCACCTTAACCATTAAGCAAACACCCAGCTTCCCATTTATCATACCAGAGTCTAAGTATTTGCAAATCAGCAGAGCGAGACAAGCACAGGTGTTTACTGCCTAGCAGAGGGATGGGGGTACTGTATGACACAATGTGAAGTCATCTGCAAAAGGGAAGAGAGGGTTTTCCAGAGCATTTTGTGAGGTCATTAATATAAATGAGGAGCAATATTGAGCTGACACCCCATTGGGGATCTTTAGCTTCCATTGGGATAGGGGAGGAGATGGTTCCATTGATAGCAACACATTGGCTGCATGAGTGGAGGAAGTCAGACATGCAGGAATGAAGGTGTCATTCTAAGCCCTGGTGTTGGGCTAGCGGCTAGGGTGCCGGCTTAGGATCCTAGGATCCTGGGTTCGAATCCCGGTCGATCGCTGAATTAACGCCAGGGGGGTTGACTCAGCCTGTCATCCTTCCGAGGTCGGCTAATTGAGTATCAGTTCACTGGTAATTCCCTGTTTGTCGCTAAAGGCGGCAAAAAGGGTTGGCGTCAGGAAGGGCATCCGGCCGTAAAACATTGCTTCAAAAAGGGGACCAAAAAAACAACAACAACCACGGTTCCCGAAAAAGGCCAACCCCCGCTTGTGGGGGAAAATGGCCTCTAAAGGTGGTTATTCTAAGCCACAGGCAGGGAGCTCGACAAACAAAGTAGTTTGCCAGACTGTGTCGAATGTCCGACATATGTCGAGGGAGAAAGTCCGAACCTCATGTACAGGATGAGATGGAAGGCCTCTAACCATTGTTGAGAGAAGAGCAGAAGCATTTCTGGAGTTGAATGCTGGTCAAAGATCAGACTATTTGAAAACAGGAAAGACTTCACATCGGAAGCAATGATGGATTCCATGACTTCGCTTGCAATTGAAAGCAAAATCACTGGCCGAGAGTTGGTAAGGTCTGTTTTTTCCCCCCTTATTGTAGAGAGTGATGCTTATTGACTTCCATGCGGAGGGGATGTTGCGAAAGGACAGACTGAATAGGGCAGATAGAGGGGAAGCAAGAACGGCAGCTAGATCAGGATTTTAGAACATGGGCGCTAATGTCATCTGGACCAGTTGCCGAAGCAGGGTCATCGCCAAACAGAACTTACTCTACCTTCTCAGGTGAGAAGGATACAAAGACCAGTAGACAGTGGTTACAAAAGGGGAAATATGGACAGAACGGGATGGGTTGTGTCCATGATATTTGGAGACAAAGTCAGAGCTTAGATATTGCCTTATCTTGAATAGAGTCTGCAGTCTGCCGGTTGAGGTGAGTGATGGGATGGAGGGGAAGCATACACCAGAGATAGACTTCACAAGGCACCCCCTTTGACTCGGTCTAAGGAGACGGGTTTGAGAGTTCAGCCTTGAGATTTATAAGATGGTGTTTTCTGGCTTGCCTCAGCATGGACACACACTTGTTGGGAGCATTACAGAATGAACGAAAGTTATGCTCAGTCCGGTTTGATTTCTAAGCTGAGAGAGCAACCTGTTCACCTGCAACTGCTTTCCTCCCTACAAACTTAAATTACTGGTAAAACACTAACATTCTACTAACTTTTTAATCATGATGTTTGTCACCTGATATCTATCTATAATTCCAGTAATCTCTGTCTGTACGTTTGTTTGTCTGTGACCGCTGTTTCTCGACAACCACGGGTCCGATATACTTTTAACTTGCCAGGTATATTGCTGGGGACCCGAGGATGTGCCTTTTCAAGGTTTCATATTAATCGGACAATTACTTACCGAGCTATGTCCAAAAAACGATTCAACCAATCAGAGAGCAGCGAACGACGCGTGTGCCGAACGTGGCGGGCACACTCTGCCTCGGATGGCACATTTGAGAGCGTATTCATTTATTTCACGTTTGCAAACTATGTTGGCGTTAAACTATGTTTTACAACTAATAAAAACGAATTTGCGATTCATTCGCTTTCCTGCGCGTTTGTGCACGCGATGGCGATTTCTTTACCAAACTCCGGAAGCCGTTCGCTTTGGACCAAACCATTGCATGTAAATAGAGGGGGGGGATTGTCACCACTCGCAAGCCGTTCGCTTTGGACCAAACCATTTCATGTAAATAGAGGGGGGGGATATAATTTTAGATATAGATATAGTACGGGCATGCCCTAGTCACTACAATGTGATAACTTTTGATAACCGTATTCTATTTTCCTGAATAACTCAGTACTTGAGGGTATTGACTTTTAACAACAACAAATTACAACGAGAACGGCACTCGGTAGAGCGCATACCTCCGCCAGGCTGAACAGTTTATGGATGTTATCCAACTGATAGGCCGGATCTGGATTCGGACCTGAACCAAAATCGAATCGACTTGTTCTTGTCACGTAACTAACTCGTCCACAACTTTTAAAAATGGTTTTATATATCGCTTTTCGCCCGATCACTCAATGGTGAAGAATCACTTCAAAAATTAAATAATTCTCATATCCGAATCCATATTCAGATCTTCACCAAAATCGAATGGATTCTTCCTTGTCACACACACAACCGGTCCACCAAGTGTCGTCCAAATCCATCCATAACTTTTTGAGATATCCTGCTATGTATCGCTTTTCACCCGATCACTCAATGGTGAAGAATAACTTCAAAAATTAAATAATTCTCATATCCGAATCCATATTCAGATCTTCACCAAAATCGAATGGATTCTTCCTTGTCACACACACAACCGGTCCACCAAGTGTCGTCCAAATCCATCCATAACTTTTTGAGATATCCTGCTATGTATCGCTTTTCACCCGATCACTCAATGGTGAAGAATAACTTCAAAAATTAAATAATTCTCATATCCGAATCCATATTCAGATCTTCACCAAAATCGAATGGATTCTTCCTTGTCACACACACAACCGGTCCACCAAGTGTCGTCCAAATCCATCCATAACTTTTTGAGATATCCTGCTATGTATCGCTTTTCGCCCGATCACTCAATGGTGAAGAATCACTTCAAAAATTAAATAATTCTCATATCCGAATCCATATTCAGATCTTCACCAAAATCGAATGGATTCTTCCTTGTCACACACACAACCGGTCCACCAAGTGTCGTCCAAATCCATCCATAACTTTTTGAGATATCCTGCTATGTATCGCTTTTCGCCCGATCACTCAATGGTGAAGAATCACTTCAAAAATTAAATAATTCTCATATCCGAATCCATATTCAGATCTTCCCCAAAATAGAATCGATTCTTCCTTTTCACACACACAACCGGTCCACCAAGTTTCGTCCAAACCCATCCATAACTTTTTGAGATATCCTGCTATGTATCGTTTTTGGCCCTATCTCCCAATGGTGAAGAATCACTTAAAAAATGCTAGTAGCCGGATCCGATTCCGAATCTTCATCAAAATCTAATCATTTCGTTCTTGTCATATACGCTACATCTCTGCCAAATTTCGTCCAAATCTGTCCACAACTTTTTGAGATATCTTGTTCACAATCAGACAGACAGACAGACAGACAAACAAACAGACAGACAGGGGAGAAAACATAAGCTCCACCACCAGATCCTTCCCCAGATCTGTGCGTCGCCACAATCCTGTCTCTGAGCTCTGCAGTCAGTTCCTTCAAACCTCATGGCTTGGTTTTTGCTCTGATATGCATTGTCAGCTGTGAGACCTTATATAGACAGGTGTGTGCCTTTACAAATCATGTCCAATCAATTGAATTTACCACAGGTGGACTCCAATCAAGGTGTAGAAACATCTCAAAGATGATCAAGAGAAATGGGAGGCACCTGAGTTAAATTTCAAGTGTCATAGCAAAGGGTCTGAATACTTATGTCAATGTGATATTTCAGTTTTTTCTTTTTAATAAATTTGCAAAACTTTCTAAAATCCTGTTTACTCTTTGTCATTATGGGGTTTTGAGTGTAGATTGATGAGGGAAAAAATGAATTTAAACGATTTCAGCATAAGGCCGCAACATAACAAAATGTGAAAAAAAGTGAAGGGGTCTGAATACTTTCTCAATGCACTGTATCATCAATCACGAAAAAAAAAAAAACGGACACAAAACATACAATAAAGGGAGCTGGAGACAAGATGGGGAGAGAGAGGGAAGCACACAAGTACAACAGCAGAGAACATGGACAACGGAAGATCTGTGGGAGGGAGAGGGCTTGGGGGGAGGGGGAATGGGAATTTGGGGGGGTGGGGGGGGGGGATAAAACACATGGACACTGTAGAACTTCCAGGAAAGAAAGAAGTTGGTATTTCAAAAAATAAGTGGATTTGGGGTGAATTAACGGGGGTAGAAAAGATCAAGGTTTTGGATAGGGGAAGATAAGAGATGGTGGTGAACAGCTGTTTTAAAGATCTGGAGGGAGGAGTGGGATTGAAGAGAGTGAGGGAGTTT
This sequence comes from Myxine glutinosa, assembly GCF_964187855.1. Taxonomy (NCBI): domain Eukaryota; kingdom Metazoa; phylum Chordata; class Myxini; order Myxiniformes; family Myxinidae; genus Myxine; species Myxine glutinosa. The sequence continues at coordinate 163,327,090 of NC_136263.1, forward strand.
GTTCCAGAGGCGGGAGAAAAGAGGAATGAAAGAGTGAAGGTGAATAGAGTGTCATGATTTTGGCAATTTCACCAGAAGAGGGTTGCAGGCAGATCTTGTGCGACCTGTAGGAATATTTGGGGGACAGAGCCCAGAGAGAGCTGGGGGAGCAAGGCCGGAGAGGAGTCGGTAGAGGACAGAAAGACCACCTACCTGCCTGCGGTGAGTGAGTGAAAGGCCCTCAGAGATAGCTTCATCGCGGGAGATTCCAATGATTCTGAACGCTTTGGTTTCAACCGCGTGGAACCAAGCTAGGTGTGAGGCAGGAGCACCGGCCCATAGGGGAGAGCAGTATTCCATTGAGCTGCGAATGAAAGCCTTGTATGTGGTGAGGAGCTCAGGTGTGCCAAGGAAGGACTTCGCACGACGGAGGATGCCCAGTCGGCGACTGGCTTTGGAGACCAGATTTGAAATGTGGTTTTCCCAGGAAAGATCATGGCAGATAGTGAGACCCAAAATCTTGAGTGACAGAACTTCTTGGAGAGGATTATTCAGAAAGTGGATGGGAGGGTTGTCCAGTCGGTCTTTTCGGAGAGACATCGTAAGAGTGTGAGATTTGTCAGGATTGAAAGACATGTTCCACTTGTTTGCCCAGTCTGTGATTTTGTCCAGGTCTGCAGAGAGTGAGGAGGCGGCAGACTGCCGATCTGAGGGATGAGGAATGGAGCGGCAGAGAGTGGAGTAAATTCATTGAATTCATTGACATAAACAAAATACTGGGAAGATGCCTAAGTTTGTTAGAATAATTATTTAATTACAGTAGTTTCCCTGTTATTGCATATTGTAGAAACAAAGGACACCTTACGACTAACTTTAAGCTGCATGTGATTTGCTATCAATGGTTGAGCGGCCCAGAAGCATTTTGCCAGTTTTGCTGACCATGGGCACCAAGGCATCTGCATGACGTGTGTCGTTGCAGCTGAAGCGGCTCAGGGTAACCATGCCGATGGAGCAAACACAGTGAGCTATCGTGATGGGGGAGGGTCGTCGCTTCGTCCCGTGGATTTCCATCCTCTTGTCACGGATTTGGGACTCATTCCAGAACGAAAATGGAACGGAGGTCAGACAATGCTACCGAAGCATCGGTTGTTGATGTGCCATCTTGTGACGTCTCACGTTGCGGTTACCTGTTCCGTTTGATTTCGCAGTGTTTGTGAGTGCATCATGGGTGCGTTTACACTCGAAGAGTGGAACTCAGCAAGCGGGACGAAGTTACTTTTGCTGCTCGTGCTGGTCATGCCCACGCGAGGGAGCGACTGCCGTGCCAACCGAGTCGTCCTGTCCGCTCCGAGTGGAAACATTACAGATGGAAAAGGAAACTACTCCGCCAATGGGGGCTGCGAATGGTTAATTAGAGGTTTGTTTTATTCCATTTATTCAATTAAATCGAGATCGCATGCATTGTTTGACTTTGTTCAGTACCCACTGCTAATTTGTGTCACTTTCTTTGGGATCTCCTTTGTCAGCACCCAGGAATGAGTTCATTATACTGAAGTTCACTGCCATGGAAACAGAGTGTTCCTATGACTTTTTGTTTGTGTATGATGGACAATCCTACAACAGCCCTCTGATAGCGAGTTTAAGTGGAAACACCTTTCCAGATATGCTCGTCGCAAGGTCGGGGAAGGTAAGTCAAGAGTACATTTGATGGAATTCTGCACTTCTATTTTATTGTTTGTCTGCTTCTTGTCACGTTTCAGTGGATGTGTGGGGCTCACAGGATTGGCTAGAGGTACGCACATTCTCCTCTAACCTGTCTCGAGGTACGCATCCTGGAGTTACGCATCATCCATCCACCTGGGTTCGAATCCCGACACACCTTTTTTTTTCTTCCTTTTTTACAGAATTGAGGCTCGTGTAAGAGCTAACCATTGAACATGAAAACATACACAGACACCAAAACATACATTGAAGGGAGCGGGAGACAAGAGGGGGAGAGAGAGGGAAGCACACAAGCACAACAACAGAAGAGAACAGGGACATCGGTAGATCTGTGGGAGGGAGAGGGCTGGGGAGGTGGGAGGGGTACACGATATAAAGCAAATGAACACTACTAGAAAATTCACTTCTAGGAATTTTAAGAATGAAGTTTGGGATTGAAAGAGGCGGATTTGGGGTTTTAACGGGGGTAGAAAAGATCAAGGTTTTAGATGGGGTTGGATGGTGATGGATGGATTGTGATTTTGACAAGATATGGTGGTGAACAGCTGTTTTAAAGACCTGGAGGGAGGAGTGGGATTGAAGAGAGTGAGGGAGATTGTTCCAGAGGCGGGAGAAAAGAGGAATGAAGGAGTGAAGGTGAATAGAGAGTCTTGATTTTGGCAGTTTCACCAGAAGAGGGTTGCAGGCAGATCTTGTGCGACCCGTAGGAATATTTGGGGGACAGAGCCCAGAGAGAGCTGGGGGTGCAAGGCCGGAGAGGAGTCGGTAGAAGACAGAAAGACCACCAACCTGCCTGCGGTGAGAGAGAGAAAGTCCCTCAGTTTCCAAAAGGCCCAAAAGCTATAAACTGCCATCCCGGTGTTTCACAGGCAGGGTGTGTACCATTAACATGTGTGTTCCAACCGCTCAATGGACATTAAACTGGGCATCCCATCTGCCAACATTAGTTGTTAGACGTTAAAGGTCCTACGGTGTCCCTCGTGAAAGAAGACGAGTTATCGCTGGCACCTGAACAAATTTCAAATTGCTGCTCTAACCTACAGGTGGCATTCCATCAGAAGTGCAGCTGCACCCTGTCGCCAATGATGCAGCCCAGCAGCCTTGTGCTGTCTATGAAAGAGGAACTGGATGTGTAAGATTACTTGGTGATGTGTATGTTTGTGGCTAGTGACAATTACTGTAAATATTCTGAAAATAATTACCACAACAAAATACAGTTTTTGAGTACGTTTTGGATGTGTTTTACACTTTTCACTCGGAGGACACAAAATATACACAAAGATAGCGCTATTTACTGCTCCCAATCCCACTGTCTTTTCTCCTTTGGTTTGGGTTCCCTCTGCCATGTATGTAATGTCTAAATGACCTTTTAGCAATCAGTGGAGCAGTACATTTGCAATCATTGTACACCGTACCTTTCCTATGCCATCCCCAGGCATTGCATAACGTCATTGCTGGGCACCGAAGGGGGCTCGGCAATGACGCACGCTGAAAGGGAGTACTCAGTTTTCACTCTGGTTGTTCGTTTTCTTGTTTTTCTTTTTCTTTCTTGTTTGTCCGGGCGATATCTCAGCCATCCTTTGAGCTAGGAAGCTGAAATTTCGGCACAATAGTGAGCAAGTACTTTGTCAAAAAGGTTATTTTTGATTTATTGATGAATCAATTAATCGATTAATTATTTACTAATTAATAAATTAATTATGAATTTTTTTTATTAATGCCTTATTTAATGAAATTTCTAAAAGTTACATCTTCGGATGAAGCACTAGTGGTTTAGTTATGCGATTAGCCAATTGATTAAGAAAATATTTTATGACAATCTTTTATTGATTTTAATTATGCAATTAATCAATCAATTATTGTACACCTCTCCCTCCCAATGCAGTCTCTATGAGCTGCCGGCGCCCGGCAATACCGCGCTGGAGGATATTTAATGATTTGGCATGTGGGCGGTGTACTTTGAATGTATCTGTACCTGTTGAACTTCTTTCCTGCTATGTCTTTACCACCTCCCCCAACCACACCAACCCCCGTAGATGCTTATGCACCTGTTCAGTGACGCAAACTACAACCTTGCAGGATTTTCTGCCTCGTACTTTCTGAGCCACTGTGACAGGAACTGCTCAGACCGGGGTCGGTGCTTATCGGATGGCCGTTGCTTTTGCCTTCCAGGCTGGGTGGGTGATGCCTGCGAGGCAGCCAGCTGTATCTTACCCACCCATTATATTCCCTGCTCGGGTCATGGAAAATGCTTGGTAGGTTAGCGTAGAGCTCGGTGTAAGCAGTCTCTGCATTTCTTTTGTCTCACAAATGCTTGGTTTTACACAAAGAGTAAGCATTCTGATGTCTAGTGGATGGCAACATGGATTTGATGTTTCCCTGGTTTGTTGCAGCACACAGGGCTGTGCGAATGTGAGGGAGGGGAGCACATTGGGAGTGACTGCAGCCTCGACCTGCACGGGTATTCCGGTGTTAATCAGTGGCATCTCATTTCCGGTTCCCATCGCAGTTTCCCTGCTCGACTGGGAGCTGCTGCTGTTTTCCTGAAGGCCACAAACTCTCTATATGTTTTTGGAGGTACTACTAAAGCGCGATGCTGCGTGCGCTAATGCTTACGCAAGGAGCAAGCGGACAACGCGGTTCATAAAAGAGTCTTTATTGAAAGTACTCAAACTGCAGCACTAAGCTGCTCAGGGCTGCGCGCCCCGTGTATATCGTTAGGCCACGCCTCTCTCCCTGGCGTGGCCCATCCCCACTTGGTGTGCGGGATGATGTCACCACGTCAGTGCTTTCGTGTCCGCCACACACGCCCCCCCAGAATCCCCGCGCACCTGAAGGGTCAGTTTGCGGGGCAAACGGATGACCCGGCCGAAGCGCCCCCTGGCGACTGGCGGCGTCTGGGATGCAGGGATGCCATCTGGGATGCCTCCGGCTGCAGGACCGGGGGGCGGCGTGGCGGCGGGGCTGGGGGGTGCCGGGGGTCCGCCCGCAGGGGGCGGCCCCGACGCGGGGGTCGGGCCACTGGCGGTGGATGGTCCACGTCGAGGTGGGCCGGCTTGAGGCGGTCTACAGAAATGCGGTCAGGAGTACCGCCGATGTCCAGGGTGAAGTGCTTCGCCCCGGTCTCCAGCACGCGGAAAGGCCCGTCGTACGGGGGCCGCAGTGGTGTCCGGTGGGCATCGTGGCGGACGAAGACGTACTCCGCCATGCGAAGCTCTGGGGCGACGTGCGTCGGTGGGTGCCCGTGGCATGCCGTTGGCACCGGGGCGAACCTCTGGGCGGTCTCTTGCAGAGCGGAGCGCTGCTGTGCCGCGGAACCATGGTGCCGTGGAGTCGGGGAGGAACTCGCCCGGCACCCGCAGCGGTTGCCCGAAGACCAACTCCGCCGCGGATGCACGCAGGTCCTCCTTGGGCGCCGTCCGGAGGCCCAGCAGGACCCAGGGGAGCCTGTCGACCCAGCCGCCGTCGCGGAGGGTGGCCCGGAGCGCGGCCTTCAATGAGCGGTGAAATCGCTCACACAGGCCGTTAGCCTGGGGGTGGTAGGCCGTGGTTCGGTGCAGCCGGACCCCGAGCCCCTGCGCGACCGCCCCCCAGAGCTCCGAGGTGAACTGGGGGCCGCGGTCGGACGAGATGTCTGAGGGGGTGCCGAACCGGGCGACCCAGGTGGCGATGAAAGCCTGCGCGACGTCCGCCGCCGTCGTCGACGCCAATGGCACGGCCTCCGGCCACCGGGTGGTGCGGTCCACCATGGTGAGGACGTGGGTGAAACCCCGCGAGGGGGGCAGAGGTCCCACCAGGTCCACGTGGACGTGGTCAAACCGGCGTTCCGGCACCGTCAACGGGGCCAACGGGGCCTGGGTGTGCCTGTGCACCTTGGCGCGCTGGCACGTGTGGCAGGTCCTAGCCCAGCCACGGACGGCCTTCCGGAGGCCATGCCAGACGAACTTGTCGGCGATCAACCTTTGGGAGGCCCTCGCGCCCGGGTGGGACAGGCCGTGGATGGCGTCAAACACCTGGCGCTGCCAGCCCGCGGGCACGATGGGGCGAGGACGCCCGAGGGAGACGTCGCACAAGAGGGCCGCGCCCGTGCCGTCGAACGGCACCTCGGTGACGCGGAGGCCCGTGACGGCGGTCCGCAAGGCCTGGACGTCAGGGTCAGCGGCCTGGTCCACTGCCATCCGGGCATAGTCGATGCCGAGGTGGACTGCGTGGGCGACGGCCTGGGAAAGGCAATCCGCCACCGGGTTGTCCTTCCCCGCGACGTGCCAGATGTCCGTCGTGTACTCGGACACGGCCGAGAGGTGACGCTGCTGCCGGGCCGAACACGGCTCGGTGACCTTGCCCATCGTGAAGATCAGCGGCTTGTGGTCGACGAAGGCCGTGAACGCACGGCCCTCGAGCAGATGGCGGAAGTGCCTGACCGCCAAGTGAAGCCCGAGCAACTCGTGGTCGAAGGTACTGTAACGGCGTTCGGGCGGGCGAAGCTGCCGGCTAAAGAACGCCAGCGGTTGCCAAGCTCCACGCACCCATTGCTCGTGCACCGCCCCCACCGCGTAGTCCGAGGCATCGGTGGTGAGGGCGATCGGTGCATCGGGCGCCGGGTGCGCGAGCATGGTGGCATTAGCCAAGGCGAGCTTCGCGCCCGTGAACGCCGTGTCCATCTGCTCGGTCCAGGTAACGTCGCCTTTGCCCGGCTTACCTCGGAGAGCTTCGTGCAGGGGGCGCAGGAGCTGGGCGATACGGGGCAGGAACCGATGGTAAAAGTTCACCATGCCCAGGAACTCCTGCAGCCCTCTGATCGTGCGGGGGCGCGGAAACCCCTTCACCGCCTTCACCTTGGCCGGCAGGGGGACGGCTCCGTGCCTGGTGACACGGTGCCCCAGAAAATCGATTACGGCGGCGCCGAACCGGCACTTTGCGGGGTTCACAATCAGGCCATGCTGGCCCAGGCGTTCGAAGAGCGTGCGGAGGTGGCGTAGGTGCTCTTCGCGGGACGCGCTGGCGACGAGGATATCGTCCAGGTAGACGTAGACAAAATCCAAGTCGCGCTGGACGCTGTCCATCAGTCGCTGGAACGCCTGAGCCGCATTCTTCAGACCGAAGGGCATCCGCAGGAACTCAAAGAGTCTGAATGGCGTGATGACCGCCGTCTTCGGGACGTCCTCCGGCCTGACGGGGACCTGATGGTAGCCGCGTATGAGGTCCACCTTCGAGAAGAAGGACATGCCCGCCAAACGGGCGGAAAAGTCCTGAATGTGGGGGATGGGGTAGCGGTCGGGAGTGGTGGCGTCATTGAGACTGCGATAGTCCCCGCACGGTCGCCATCCCCCGCCGGGCTTCGGCACGATGTGCAGCGGCGACGCCCAAGCGCTCTCTGAGCGCCGAACGATGCCGAGTCGCTCCAGGGTAGCGAACGCCGCTTTTGCCACCGCCAGCTTCGTCGGCTCGAGGCGGCGTGCCCGGGCGTAGACCGGTGGCCCGACGGTGGGGATGTGATGGGCCACCCCGTGCTTGACGGCCCCCGCCGAGAAGGTGGGCCGCGTGAGGGCCGGGAAGCCGGCGAGGAGGCGGGTGAATGCATCCGCTGCCGGAAGCGTACAGATCAACGTGGCCGGAACCGAACCGTTCGGCAAGCCGCTTGGCAAGCCGCTCATTGAGCTGCTCGACGAGCTGGGCAGCGCACAAGCGAGCGAGCTGAACATCTCGGCCTGGACAAGACGTCTGCGCTTTACGTCGACCAGGAGCCCATTAGCGCACAGGAAGTCCGCGCCAAGCAGTGCCATGGGCACGTCGGCGGTGACGAACGTCCATCGGAAAACCTGCCCTCTGAACCGCAGAGAGAGGCAGCGTTTTCCGTACGTACGGATGGGCGTCCCGTTCGCGGCAAGCAGCGCGGGGCCCCCGCCCACGGCGTGCTTGTCTGACGTACCAGCGGGAACGACACTCACCTGCGCTCCCATGTCGCACAGGTAACGGCGCCCGGATAAGGTGTCGGTTATGAACAGCAGGCTGCTCGAACGGCCGGCGCTCATCGCCACTATTGAGCGCCGGCCCGGGCGTTTCCCGACCTGTTGAAGGAGCATGGCGGATGACATTGCCGAGCCTCGTGGCCAAACTTGGCGTGGAACCAGCACCAGGTGGTGGAGCTGGAGGAGTGTGGCTGGCTCCGCCAGGCCGGTGGAGTTGGCGGTTTTCCCCGCGGTGGCGGTTTTCGCCGCGGCGGTGGGCGGGGCGTGGCGGCAGTCACGAGGGGCGTATCAGCATGCTGCATATGCTGTGTAAGCTGATGCTGTGGATCAGCATCATCAGCAGCATCAGCAGCATCAGCCTCGAGGTCCGTGACGGCCGCACCGACTCTCGCCCGCGTATCCGAAGCCGCGAAGTACCTGTCCGCCTCGGCTGCCAATGCTCGGGGTTCCGTTAGGCCGGTCCCGGCCAACGCGAGGCGAACCTGCGCTGGAAGTTGGCGACGGAAAAGCGCCCGGAATAGAGAACTGGGGGCTTCGTCGCCCAACAGTGACAGCATATGGTCCATTCGGACCGACGGGCGCGTGTCGCCGAGCTCGGGGAGATCCAGGAGGCGGTCAGCCCGTGCGTCGTCCGTGAGGCCGAACGTGGCTAGGAGTAGCCGCTTGAGTGCCTCGTACTTGTGGCCGTCCGGTGGGTGGCGAAGGATGGACACAACTCGAGCGGCCGTGCCGGCCCCGAGGGAGGCGACGACGTGGCAGTAGCGCGTGTCGTCGCCGGTGAGGCACCGAAGCTGAAATTGGGCTTCGGCTTGAACGAACCAGACTTCGGCCTGGGCCTCCCAAAATTCGGGAAGTTTAATCGCCATTGCCTTGTCGTTTGCCATTGCAATGGCGTCGTGTTCGGAAGGATCGCTACGGCAGATCCAACGTCGAGGTCATCATATAAAGCGCGATGCTGCGCGCGCTAGTGCTTACGCAAGGAGCAAGCGGACAACGCGGTCATAAAAGAGTCTTTATTGAAAGTACTCAAACTGCAGCACTAAGCTGCTCAGGGCTGCGCGCCCCGTGTATATCGTGAGGCCACGCCTCTCTCCCTGGCGTGGCCCATCCCCACTTGGTGTGCGGGGTGATGTCACCACGTCAGTGCTTTCGTGTCCGCCACACTACCATGCTTTTCTATCAACTTTAAATCTTTCCCGACAGCAGATTGTTCATGTTATCGTCCATGTTAAAATTAACCATTTATCTGTATGAGTACACCCGCACACTACGAGAGCAGAAAAAAGGGTCATTCCTCTTTGGGGTATGTAGATTACAGTCGATGTAATAAAAACACCTCACCACCACGAAATTAAAAACACCTCACAGCCATAAAACATGTAATAAAAACACCTCACCACCACAAAATTAAAAACACCTCACAGCCATAAAACACGTAATAAAAACGCCTCACAGACATAAAACACATAATAAAAACACCTCACCAACACGAAATAAAAAAACACCTCACAGCCATAAAATACGTAATAAAAATACCTCACCACCACAAAATTAAAAACACCTCACAGCCATAAAACACATAATAAAAACGCCTCACAGACATAAAATACGTAATAAAAATACCTCACCACCACAAAATTAAAAACACCTCACAGCCATAAAACACGTAATAAAAACGCCTCACAGACATAAAACACATAATAAAAACACCTCACCAACACGAAATAAAAAAACACCTCACAGCCATAAAATACGTTATAAAAATACCTCACCACCACAAAATTAAAAACACCTCACAGCCATAAAACACATAATAAAAACACCTCACCAACACGAAATAAAAAAACACCTCACAGCCATAAAACACGTAATAAAAACGCCTCACAGCCATAAAACATGTAATAAAAACACCTCACAGCCATAAAACACGTAATAAAAACACCTCACAGCCATAAAACATGTAATAAAAACACCTCACAGCCATAAAACACGTAATAAAAACGCCTCACAGCCATAAAACACGTAATAAAAACACCTCACAGCCATAAAACATGTAATAAAAACACCTCACAGCCACGAAATTAAAAACACCTCACCACCACGTCATTTAAAAACACCTCACCACCACGAAATTTAAAACACCTCACAGCCATAAAACACGTAATAAAAACACCTCACAGCCATAAAACACATAATAAAAACACCTCTCCAACACGAAATTAAAAACACCTCACAGCCATAAAACACGTAATAAAAACGCCTCACAGCCATAAAACACGTAATAAAAACACCTCACAGCCATAAAACATGTAATAAAAACACCTCTCCAACACGAAATTAAAAACACCTCACAGCCATAAAACACGTAATAAAAACACCTCACAGCCATAAAACACGTAATAAAAACACCTCACAGCCATAAAACACGTAATAAAAACACCTCTCCAACACGAAATTAAAAACACCTCACAGCCATAAAACACGTAATAAAAACGCCTCACAGCCATAAAACACGTAATAAAAACACCTCACAGCCATAAAACATGTAATAAAAACACCTCACAGCCACGAAATTAAAAACACCTCACCACCACGTCATTTAAAAACACCTCACCACCACGAAATTAAAAACATCTCACAGCCATAAAACACATAATAAAAACACCTCACCAACACGAAATTAAAAACACCTCACAGCCATAAAACACGTAATAAAAACGCCTCACAGCCATAAAACATGTAATAAAAACACCTCACAGCCATAAAACACGTAATAAAAACACCTCACAGCCATAAAACATGCAATAAAAACACCTCACAGCCACGAAATTAAAAACACCTCACCACCACGTCATTTAAAAACACCTCACAGCCATAAAACACATAATAAAAACACCTCACAGCCATAAAACATGTAATAAAAACACCTCACAGCCATAAAACATGTAATAAAAACACCTCACAGCCATAAAACACGTACCGGTAATAAAAACACCTCACAGCCATAAAACACGTAATAAAAACACCTCACCACCACAAAATTAAAAACACCTCACAGCCATAAAACACGTAAAAAAAACACCTCACACCCACGAAATTAAAAACTCCTCACCACCACGTCATTTAAAAACACCTCTTCACCAACTAATTCAAAACACCTCACCACCATGTAATTATAAATACCTCATCACCACGTAAATCAAAACACCTCACCACCATGTGATTTAAAAACACCTCACCACCACATAATTCAAAATACCTCACCACCACGTGATTCTAAACCACCACAACGTTAATAAAAACACTTCACAACCACAGAAACAAAAGTTTGAGGGAGTCGTTAAGTGACAACACAGACACTGCCCAGATGTGTAGATATATAGATAAATGACTGTACCCGAGTTGCCGTTTTGTCATGGTTTAAACCAATCATAATTCAAACAATTATTTTGCACAAATGTATTTGTAATATACGTGATATCACATTTTATAAACAATTGAAGTTGAAAAAAAAAAATTCCCAAAGAAATTCCCAAAAAATAAATAAAAAATTGGAATTTTTTTCAAAAAAATACCCTTAGGACATACCGACATGAGAGATATGTGCATACCAGAAGTTTGGTACGATTTCACAAAAGTTTGAGAAAGTAGTTCAGTGACAACACAACACAAGACAACACAACACAGGACAACACAGGACAGACGCTGCACAGATATATATATATATAGATACGTACAAACGTTTCAGCCTCTAAAATGAATGGAAGAGCTGTGCTCTTCCTGAAATCCGAGGCTGCAGCAATTTAGGTGATTGAGAAAGGCATTGTTGTCGAAGGGTTTTTTTCTCTCCGGTAACTCTTTTTCTGTTTTTGTTCCTCTTTATTCGGCTTTGTCGTGCTTTCTCTTTAAAATGTGCTCTACCTTGCAATTCCAACCATGCACTTGCCGAGGATGGTAAAGTCAAGTGATACTACACAGAAGAACACTTGTGCGGACCTGAACTTTCTTGCACCCTGAGTGCAAACCTCTCTAGTAGCCATTCTCTCATTCTAACCAAACTATTACTACTACTACTAGTATTACTATTACTACTACTACTACTACTACTACTACTACTACTACTACTACTACTACTACTACTACTACTACTACGATTACTACTACTACTACTATGACTACTACATGACTACTACCATGACTACTACTACTATTACTACTACTACTACTACTACTACTACTACTACTACTACTACTACTACTACTACTACTACTACTACGATTACTACTACTACTATGATTACTACTACATGACTACTACCATGACTACTAGTGACTACTACTATGACTACTAACTACTACTAATTATGACTACGACCACTAATTATGACTACGACTACTATCACGATTACATCTACCATCTATGACTACTAACTACGACTACAATTATGACTATGGCTACTTCCTACGACTATTAGCTACGACTACTACTTCGGCTATGACTGTGACTACTAACTACGACTACAGCTACTACTATGGCGTCTAAAACACTGTTAACAACTATGTTTACAACTGTTACTGTTATTTTTTATTATGATAACAACAAAAATAACAATAACAATTATTATTAGTCGTAGTACTTTAGTGTTCTGATGCATCACCATTGAATTACATTGTTTTTATGTTGTAAATCACAGATATTCTAAAGAAAATATCGTTGAATTTTCTGGCTTGCCTATTTCCTTTCCATCTGAAGGGATGTCACTCTGATAAATACCTCTGTTTTATTATACATTCACAGGGTTTACACTCAATGATGTGGTCGGAGATCTCGTGAAGTTTAACTTCACCAGCAACCAGTGGGAAAATTACACACCACCAATCTCACCTGTGAGGCATTCTACTCTCTGCAATGATGTCTGGTTTCACACTGCATATGTCCATGTAATATCCATTAGTTATATTATCTTACTATAAATCACCAAATGTCTGTCCGTTCCCAGGTACCGCAAAAACGGCTGAACCGATCGCAACGATATTTTGGGTGGGTAATCCTGGGACTCCCTGGAGTAAAATAGGCGATTTGGTTTTCCAATTTTTCCAATTTTTTCAATTTTCCAATTTTCCAGTTTTTCCAAACACGATGGAATAATATTTACCGATATGAACAGTGATGTGGCTTTTATTGAAATTCTACAAATACTGTTTAGATTTTGATGAGAATTATGAACCTGCCGCGAATGCGGAAGTGGACAGATGACGGCAATGCGCAAGTTTGATAATATCCCAATACAACCGTCATTCAATCGTAATGTTAAATCGTTAAATGTTAATCATGTTAATCGTTTTGTTAAAGTATCAGTTGATGATTGGAATTGAGTGAATACAATTACGATTTTGAATTCGTAATTGTATTCACCCAACCATATGGAACTTCATATCAGGATTTAAATATTTGTTTATGTCATGAATGTTGTTAAAAGTTTATTTTTTATATTACTGTTATTTAATTTGTGATTGGAGCTATGCTGTTTGGAATGAAAAAAGAGATATCGAGTTCAAGTGAATGACGAAATGCCGTGATGGTTTCTACTTTCTAAACGTGAAATTCGCGGATCGCCATAAGCAGATTCGTCATGGACCCACGATCGATGTTTCTATACGTGAACGTACCCGTTTGTTTGCGAACGGGTATGTTTTTCATGGAAGTCCTTCACGAACTTGCTGTCCATGTCTGACGTGCAACTGAAGGTGCTACAGGAATGTGGAATTTATTGGTTTCATGCTTTAACATTCAACGTTTCTGCCTTGTCTGTTTGCTTCTGGTCTCCTACCCATGCTACGCACGGGTACCTCACTAGTATCTAACAAGTAACAATCCACGCTTTAACGTTGGCTTGTTTCCTAGGAAGCACGGTACCAGCACAGCCTGTCAGCATGGCTTGAGGGCTTTCTGCTGTTCGGAGGGGCCCAGGCAGATGGTGTCTTGCTGAGTGACCTGTGGTTTTATAGCCCCGAGTCTGGCAATTGGTCTCAGTTGTGGGCAGGTTCCCAAGGTTCACCACCAGGCCTGGCAAGCCATGCTGCTGCTCTTGTGAATGATTCGATTTATATTTTTGGAGGTTTGTTGTTTGAGATGTTTGGTGTTCTTTATTCGTGTAGTGTACACTAAAATTCATGGAAGCTGCATATATTTCACTGAAAGGCAGAAATATAGTTTGTTGAAGTTTGTTGCACAAATATTCCAAATTAGCATTTCCAATCATTTATGAGAATGCCAAAAGTGAAACTAAGCAAGTTTTCTTTCTCAATGTATGCAAGCAACGATAACAAGAATGTGAAACATGAATGTCACAGAAAACAACACAGTCAGACCCCGACATTCACGATCCCAACATTCGTGGCTTCCGCATATTTGTGGTTGATAAACTGTGACCTGCTTCTACATTCGCGGCCCTGTGTCCCATGTATTCACAGTTTTTTGCAGGCAGAATATTTTTTTTTTACACGAGCTGCGAGCATAACACAGTTTTGATCCATACCTTCGACCAGCCATGCACAAAGCAACTGGACATATGCAAAACACATATCTTCCACAAGCCGTGATCATGACTGGCTTCTACATTCGCAGCCCTGTGCTTCTCGTTTCCAGGCTTTTCGTGACCACATAAAAATATTCTAGCAGCGCAAAAGGCGAGCTTCGCAAGATGTTCTGCCATTCACACTGTGAACAGCATTGTGGGATATCCCACCATTCACACTGTGAACATTGCTTTGTAGGAAATCCCACTATTTGCACTGTGAGCAGCTTCGTGGGATATCCCACCATTCACACTGTGAACATTGCTATGTAAGGTATCCCATTATTCGCACTGTGAGCAGCTTCGCGGGATATCCCACCATTCACACTGTGAACATTGCTTTGTAGGATATCCCACTATTTGCACTGTGAGCAGCTTCATGGGATATCCCACCATTGACACTGTGAACATTGCTTTGTAGGATATTCCACTATTTGCACTGTGAGAAGCTTCATGGGATATCCCACCAATCACACTGTGAACATTGCTTTGTAGGATATCCCGCTGTTTGCACTGTGAGCAGCTTCGCGGGATATCCCACCATTCACACTGTGAACATTGCTTTGTAAGATATCCCACTATTTGCACTGTGAGCAGCTTTGCGGGATATCCCACCATTCACACTCTGAACATTGCTTTGTAGGATATCCCACTATTCACACTGTAAGCAGCTTCGCGGGATATCCCACCATTCACACTGTGAACATTGCTTCATGGGATATCCCACCAGCTGCGTAACACGTTATCCCCCTGTTACTGGACAGAATGATAACACTCCACCGCATCAATTAGTGCAACTGGCTGTCCCCCTTTTACCTATTGAAACAATATCCCGACATTCACGGATTTTCCTCGACATTTGTGGGATTTTCCTCGACATTCACGGATTTTCCTCGACATTTGTGGGATTTTCCTCGACATTCACAGGATTTACCGTGAATCAGGAACCGCTGTGAACAAATCCCCCCTTTTACCTTTGAAACAATGCGCCCACATTCGCAGATTCAACCTTCATGGCATTTTTCAGGAATGTATCCCCCGCGAATGTCTGGGTCTGATTGGACACTATAAGTAAAGTGCAAAAATAACCTTTGTCAGACTTTTCAAGTTTGAGCTTTCCAACTGACTTTCCTTTCCTTTCTTATTTCCTTTTCTCCTTATTATTTATTTCCTTATTATTTATTTTTCTTATTTCTATATTTGCTTTCCTTTTCTACATTTTATTATCCACTTGTGCACTTTTGACATAAATACTCTCTGCATATGTCTATCCAATATTTATAATCTCAGTCCCATGCCATTGAGTTTCATTGAGTTGTATTACCCTCACTGAATGTATTTTTCTGTTTTTTTTTTAATGCATCTGCCCCTGAAGGTGGCCGGAGGCATTATGTTTTCGGGTTGTCCGTCCATCCCTACGGGCTAAACCTCGTTTTTCAAGCAACCACGTGTCCAATTGAGACAAAACTTTCAGGGTAGTAGTGACACCCATGCAGAATGTTTTTATGATAATTGTGATGTCATAGGTCATGTGGTCTGGCAGCCATCTTGGATTAAACCTAAATAATTTAAAAATATTTCTCTGAAACTGCTGAATGGAAAAATTTGAAACTTGGCACATTGTCAAGTACTTCCAATGGGGAATAAAAGCATGATAATGATTACATCATAGGTGAAGTGGTAGACCAGCCAAAAATGTTTCAATCGAATTCCTTATCCTAAAAATCTGAAATTGCATGCACATGATCTAAGACCCATTTGGATTGAAATATTAACTTTATGACATCATAGGTCACATGGGTTGGCAGCCATATTGGATTCAACCTATAACCTCAAAAAACATCTTCTCCCAAACCACCAAATCGATTGACTCAAAACGTTATGTGTGTCATTGACTAGGCATGGCGATTAAAAGATGATCATGAAAACATCATTGATCTCATGGTGTGGCAGCCATATCGGATTGAAGGAAAATATTAAATAATGATATCTCTGAAACGGATGACCCTATCGATGTGAAATTTTACAAATATTATCTAACACCACTGTTGCATATAGTTTGAAAATTATGATGTCATAGGTCACGTGGTTTGGCAGCCATCTTGGATAGAAAAACGAACCTTATCCGATCAATACGAAACTTCACAAACGTGATACCCTTCCCATACATATGCAGAGTGTACATTATTTAAGGTCATATGTCACATGGTATGGCAGCCATATTATCTTGAAAGCTGATATTTAAAAAAATCCCTTCTCTGAAACCGCCTCACCTATCGATGTGAAACCTGTCATGGCTGGTGAAAATGTAATACTTGAAAACAGCTGAAGGGATTTAAATCAAACTTGTTTATTTTTAGGACGGTGAATGGGGGCATCTACCTGTTGTGTGACTATGTGGAGGCATATTGGCTACACAGTCACATTGCTCTAGTTTTTAAATCACTTCTTTGCTAATACTTGAACCTTCCATTTCCTGTCATTTTACTCTTCCCTTGATGCGATATTTCTTGAATGTAAATAAGTAAACAACCCCAGAACAAAATTCACTTTAAATCTCTGCATTAAAAAATATGATCTTCATATACAAATATGAGTTTTCAGAATTTTTTAAATTCTCAAAAATGAGAATTTTGGTACTGAGTGGCCACAAAGTCCCTATGCATGCAGTTAGAATTTAGGTAGAATTTATCTGTATGCTCCCCTCCATTCTCTGCACAAATTTGAATTTTTCTCCATGTTCTTCTGGACATCGTCTTCCATGTTGAGGGTTGGAGTTCATAAAAGCAGCCACTGACGGCTGTTTTGGGGTCTTCAACTGTTGTTAGGCGGAGATGAGAAATTTCCTCTTTCACAATGCCCCAAAGCGAGTTGTCACATGTTGTTAAGTCCGGACTTCGAGGCGGCCACACTATCTCAGATTTACGTCCAATCCATCGTCCACTGAATTTGTCGTCGAGATATTCTCCCACTGCGAGAGCATAATGTGCTGGTGCACCATCTTTTTGCAGGATAGCTGCTGCCTCGAGACCTCTCACTCAGTTGTGGAACAAATCACGTCTGAAGCATGTTCAAATAAGCATTGTGATTGACACTTGTGTTGAAAAAATATGGCCCTATCAAGCGATCTTCTGAAATTGCTGCCCACATCATGACATGAGGAGGATGCTGTTCAATTCCCTCATAAAAATGAGGATTTTCTTTGCACCAAAAATAAACATTCCTGGATCGATTGCTGAGGTAAATAAAATAGCACATTCATCCGAAAAAATACGCTTCATCTTGATTTAATCTTGGTTCCCAAACCCTCATTTGGGTCACGAGGGTGTTCCTCAGGGTCGCGGGACAGTCTGAAAAAAACAAATATTACAGTGTTATAAGGGGACATGGGAAAAACGCCATGATAAGAGATCTCAATACGGATATACACCTAAACAGAGTTCATCCTCGACCCTTGGGGTAAGGGGTGTGGGGAAGTTAAATTGCTACAACCTCCATCATGTGACCTTTAGGCCCGCTGTCAAGTTTATTTGCAATTGGATAAGTATCGACCAAATGTATCATGGTCAAAACAAACAGTTAGAAAGACAGACACCAAATTGTGTATTTTAGTACGATATCTCTTTGTAGTAACTGATAAAATATCTCATAAAATGAAGATAGCCAAATTGACCCCAATTTTAACAAAAGGTAATGTACAGGAGGAGTTAAGCAATATCTTTATTATATCTACTGACAAATATTTTTACCAACTTCATTCTCAAAAAATCTTGAAAAAGTTGTTTATTTACGAACTGTTATTCTTAAAAAGTCATATTTTTGTAACTCACAATTTGGCTTCAGAGAAAAACATGTCAAATGCCGTTTTGACCTTTTGTTTATAAAGTAGCCTATATGATTGATAAATTCATTCACACAGTTGGTATTTTCTTAGACTTTTGATACCATTAATCATGATATTCTTATAGAAAGCATTATGGAATCAGAAAAAGAAACAATTAGTCTTTCTGAATTGCTATGATTCCGCTATGCAATTGGTTAAGTGTGGTGTGCTGCAAAGGACCTTGGTCCTTTGTTATTTATTATTTATATTAATGACTTCTACAAGACATTTAATGCTATTTCCTTTATTCTTTTTGCCAATTATATATTCAAATATTTTCTTTCTCCCATCAAGACCCAGGTATTCTCCTCACTACTCTTATTTTCTAATTGAGAACCATTTCCAGCTGGATAAAAGGGAATAAATTGTCGCCTAATTTACAGAAAGTAAATTGCATGTTGTTTAGTAATTCCATAACTATCCTCCCAGGGGATATTATGATAGATAATGTAAATAGAAACTTAAAAAAAAAATTCCTTTGTCTAAAATTTGACAAAATGTCATGGAAAACCCATATTGACAACCTGCGCAGGATTATTTCAATAAATGTTGGTGTTATTAATAAATTTAAATTGTGCTTTTCTTCATCCATGTTATTTATGCTCTATTCCACACTGATTCTGCCTTATTTAAACGATGGTATAATCACCTTAGGCAACTCATTAAAAACTGAAGTGGATATAATATTATTGATTCCAAAAAAGGCAATGAGAATTAGTTGTAATTCTTGAATACGTTCTCCTACCAATATTTATTTTATGAAAGTAGTATTCCAAGTGACTGAATTATACTTTGTTTCATTCAGTACAATCGATACTTGAACTAAAACAGAAATGAGTTGCCACAAGTGTTTGTTTTTTTTGTTTTTTTTGTATACAAGATTGAGGCTCGTGTAAGAGCTAACATTAATCACAAAAATGAAGTAGGAAGTTATACAAAGTTATAAAAAGTTATAAAGTGTGATAAAGTGTTGTAAAGTTATAAAGTGTTGACTAGTATGTTTGCAAAGAATAATTTACATCACAATTACTCCACAAGACAGGCCAATTTTTAGCATCCAACTTTTACAAGAAATCTTTATGCAAACTACAGTTATTTTTAATGGTCCTAAATTTCAAAATTCTTTGACTCACATGGTAAATAAATGAAAAGCTTGTGTGAAAAAAGGATTTAAATGAATTTTTAAAATATATTTATCTTATGTTCATACTTTGTAATTCATTAATAAGTCACTGAGTTATTGAAATGATAAAATTCACTTAATTTCATCCCATTCTTTTTATTGTCTACGTGAAACATGGAAATATTTCATCCACTGGAAATTCAATTCAAAAAGTTTGTATCACACCCTTTTCACATTAGCATTAAATGTGTGAATTGAATTAGCCACAAATAAGTCTAAAACACCAGCACAAGGTTGGTGGAGCATGAAGGCGAATGCCTGAACGATTAAACATAAATAAATATGAAGTGAGTGCGTTGGGTCTTCCGTTATTCTTTGAACCTTCAACACACAGTACATTCTCATACAATGTACAAAGGAAAGCTTCATTCGTATTAAATGCTGGGCAATCTTCCTGGGTTTTTCCAATTTCTTAACATTCGCTTTTGACAAATTACCAAATGTGCATGTAAAAATGAATGTAAGAATATTGATACTGAAAGAAAAGAACCAAAATGCTGTTGTCGACATGAAGCTCTTTCAATTCCTTAAAAAGTACAATCTTTTGTTTGCTTTACCAGACAACACTTGGGAATTCTTCCTTCATTTCAATTGATCGACCACTGTGCCCAAATACTTATGCTCAGAAACTTGTTCTTTACTATAGTCATGCATAATATCAAAGCATCATGGCCATCTGCTAATTGGCAAAAAAAATAAAAATCATTTCTTTTGACTTGTTGAAATAAAGAACTAAATAATGACGGTCACACTAGTCTATAACTTCTGAACTTTGTTCACCTATTTATGCTGATCGTTCAGTCCAAAGCAAAGAACTACTATATCATCTGCATATATTTCAAAACACGACAACTAGGAATTGAACTGCAGTTGTCACGTGCATACAGAGAAAACAATAATACTAAACTTGGTTTTATTAACATAAAAAAACATACAAGACCATAGTCTGAAGACTAAAACGGTCGTGTTTACATTAAAATGAGAGAATCAATTTACAATGAATGAAAAAGCAAATAAATACTTGTATATAACATTTCAAAATATACCACAGGCATGTAAATAACGATAAATTATTGAATAAATTACAAACATGTTTAAAAGGTATATAAATATCAGAAAAAAGCAGATTAAACTAGGGCAATGCGACTGTGTCGCCAATATGCCTCTGCATAGTCCCACATAAGGTAGATGCCCTCATTCACTGTCCTAAAAATAAACAAGTTTGATTTAAATCCCTTAAGCTGTTTTCAAGTATCACATTTTCACCAGCCATGACAGGTTTCACATCGATCGGTGAAGCGGTTTAAGAGAAGGGATTTTTAAAAAAATATCGTCTTTCAAGCTAATATGGCTGCCATACTATGTGGCATATGACCTTAAAAATGTACACTCTGCATATGTATGGGAAGCGGACCACGTTTGTGAAGTTTCGTGTTAATCGGATAAGGTTGTTTTTCTATCCAAGATGGCTGCAAACCACGTGACCTACGACATCATCATTTTCAAACTATATGCAACAGTCGTGTTAGATGATATTTGTAAAATTTCGCATCGATAGGGTAAGTGGTTTCAGAGATATAATTATTTAATATTTTCCTTCAATCCAATATGGCTGCCACACAATGTGACCAATGATGTTTTCATGATCATCTTTTAATCGCTATGCCTAGTCAATGACACACATAAAGTTTCAAATCAATCGATTTGATGGTTTGGGAGATGTTTTTTAAGGTTTTAGATTAAATCAAATATGGGTGCCAATCCATTTGAACTATGATGTCATAAGTTTAATATTTAAATCCAAATGGATCATAGATCATGTGCATGCAATTTCAGATTTTTAGGATAAGCAATTCGATTAAAACATTTTTTATGTTTTCCAGAAGGACGGACGTACAACCCGAAAACATAATGCTTCCGGCCACCTTCGCCGGCGGAGTAATAAAAAAATACATTCAAGAGATTTAAGAGATTAGTATTTATCAGACATTAAGATGTTGAAAGCATTCAATAATTAAATATAGAATAAGTGAAATACAGTATCTGACAATGCAGAGCAGATTTAGGACAATAAGGGCTTTTGGCAAAGCAATAATATTGCACCTTATTATTCTATTGTGAATGTAACAGCTGGACCAAAGTAGGAATTCTCGAACGTTTGTATCTCTTGAGTTCTCATTTGGGGGATGTGGATCTGGTTTGAGTTTCTGAACCGCATTTGGGATCATTCTTGGCGTCTAGGAGGGAGGAATTAACAATGGTGGGTAGAAATACGGAGCGATTTTGCAAAGTTGGTGAGGATGTTGGTTCTCCTTGCAGCAAGGGAGGTGATAGTACGAGTATAAGCCAGAAGTAGGTCGATGTGATGATGTTACTCAAGAAAGGAGATCATACAGACAGCTCTTCCTCTTCGCTGAACTCTCTCAATGCCAGCCGATTGTTGCAATGTTAGGCTAGGACTCCATATGGAGGAACCAAATTCCAAAAGGGGACAGATAAATGTCGTATAAATATACATTAAATCAGCGGTAGCGACTTCATTTTTCTTGAGTTTACACAAAATGTAGAGGCGTCAGGAGGCGCGTGAACTCATGGGCTGAACTTGAGACTCCCACTTGAGATTCGACTGAATTGTAATCCCAAGTAGACGGAGAGAGGACACAGACTCAAGTGGTTCATTATTGAAGGTAATCACAGGAGGAGAGGGGCTGTTATGGAGAAAACTAATTTGATCAACTTTCATTTCTCAGGTTTAGGTCTCATAGAATCAACCTGGTGGAGGTATGCTCTCTACCGAGTACCGTTCTAGTTATTGTTATTATAATAATAATTGTTATTATTAATAATTTGTTTCCCAGCAAGGCACAGTTAGGTTTTTATTTGGCACACAGAGATGTTGTGTCCTTCATTTGCTTTGTGTTTTGGTTACAGGAAGGACATCAAAACAGCAATTTTCATCAGAACTGTACAAGTTCAATTTAAGCACTTCTCTGTGGGAGCACATTGTTCCTTTGGGTGGACGAAGAAAAGCAGTCCTTGGACATTCTATGGTATTTTATCCAGATGATCGTCTGCTTCTTGTTTATGGTGGACACCATCCCATCAGCACCAGGCATGCTCTCAAACGTGCTTTTGGATTGTGATTGAAAATACAGGTTGTTAAAATTACTCACCATAACTAACGAATATAACTTTGCATGCACGGGTATGATACTCCATACATACATTGTGTTGACATGGTAAATATGTCATGAGCTAAGAAATATTTTATGCTCAACAAGGTACCATCAAAGTGTTTGTTTCGAGAAAGATGTTGTTTTAATGTCATTTTCATCTTATTGTCAGTTAAGAGAACACGCTACGCATATTATATTGTGTCTACGTTGTAGTCACGTGTCAAA
The DNA here is from genome assembly GCF_964187855.1 of Myxine glutinosa. Taxonomy (NCBI): domain Eukaryota; kingdom Metazoa; phylum Chordata; class Myxini; order Myxiniformes; family Myxinidae; genus Myxine; species Myxine glutinosa. The sequence goes on from NC_136263.1 coordinate 163,349,805, forward strand.
AAAATCCCGGAAAGATTTTTTGTTTCTTAAAATATCACTTTATAAAATAAGTATTTTCAAGAAAAACATGTAGAATTTTGCCCACTAATGGCCAAATTTTGACCAATCAGCACGTCCTGCAATCAGATCGCACCATCCATCCTCAGCTTCAAACAACCATTTTTCGTTTTTGGAGACCAAACTTGTTTTTTTGGACAGAGGTCAAGGCTCATGGAAGAGCTAGAACACAGAACAGATCTTACTTACGCAACATAACGCAAAGAACAGTGGAAAGATAAGGGAGAAATGCCAATAGCAGGACTGAAGAGAAAATAAATGAAGACGGACAACAAGGGTTGCAGGGGTAGGGGAGAATTCAGAAGTGAATAATATGGATACAGATGTAAAATTGGAGGTAGGGGGGATTGGTGGGGGTAGAGTGGTTTAACTGGTGTAGAAAAGATCATGGTTTTGAATGGGGGTTATTTTTTATCATGGTTTTGAATATGAGGTGGTTGTGATAAGCTGTTTTGAAGACATGTAGGGAAGAATGAGATTGAAGAGAATGTGGAAGGTGGTTCCAGGGTGGGTAAAGAGAGGAACAAATGATTGGAGTTCAGCAATGATTCTGGATACTAGCTCCATCAACCTGTGATGAATGGGGTACGACCTTATTCAGATCAGCCCAAGAGGAAAGGTGTTCATGACTTCAGTAATGGCGACTTGCATTTACACAATGACAGCATGGAGGCAGGTGTAGAGGTACTCACGCAGTGGCCAAGGCGTGTGTGTGTGTGTGTGTGTGTGTGTGTGTGTGTGTGTGTGTGTGTGTGTGTGTGTGTGTGTGTGTGTGTGTGTGTGTGTGTGTGTGTCATTGGTTGTTATCTCCATATGCCGGTTTCTGAGTGTCGAATGGAGTCCTGCCGGGTCACAAAGTATCTACCTCCATTCTGACGAGAGATCATCGCAACGAGCCTCGATTCAGTATACAAAAAAAAAAAAAAAAAAAAAAATACATGGACCAAGCTGTGGAGGTTTCTTGTTCTCAAAGTTTTGTTCCGAGGGCTCTTTTCAGAATTGTCACCGAGCCCTCATTGCGCCCATTATCACTGATACAATTTCGACACTCTTCAGCTTCCAGGATATTCTGAATTCATTTTTGAGATCTTGTAATTTGGTCATTTATATTGATATCTGTGTTGTTTTGGCCAAAGATCGCTGGACACTTACACCTCAATTAGCAATGCTGTCTTTGCTTTTCTGTATTGAAGTACTATATTAGGTCGTAATGCTTTGTTTCCGATGTTTATGCTCGATGGAATAATCTGATTGTGCTTGAGTATTATTTTATTGTTTTCAATTATTACCTCCGCCACCAAAGGTGGATGGAGGTTATGTTTTCACCCCTGTCTGTCTGTCTGTCTGTCTGTTTGTTTGTTTGGGCGTTTGTCTGTCCGTTTGAGAACAAGATATCTCAAAAAGTTGTGGACGGATTCGGACGAAATTTGGCAGAGATGTAGCTGTTTGTGGGGCCTTGTCTATTCTTCTTGCGGAAATGTTTGACTGTTGCCCTTTAGTGAAAGGAGCATCACTGCTGCAAAGCACACAGTATTGATTTCCTTCAAGATTTTGGTATAAATTTACCAATTGATCGGTTGGTTCTCCTGATCGGCATTTCCCTCCGTTTGTTGTTTTCTATTCGATAGAGTTGTCATCTTCCTCTGAGTGTTGTCAGTCTTATTTCTTCTATTTTCTTGGCCAGCTTTTCTTTCAATCTCTGGTGCTCTTCATAATCCTGCTCGCCTCCATTCTGCTATTTTGCCTCTTCTTTCTGCTGATCATCATTCACCGTCACCGTTTTCATCCTCTCTGCTTGCGTAAGTGATGCCCGATCCATTTCAGTGGGTTGGTTCCGCTCCCCCTCCCGGAGTGGGTCCATATCCCCTGCCCCGCCACAGCTCATCTCCACCACTGGGTCCCTAGTATCTCGCCATGTTCCAAGCCCCGGCTTCGCTGCATATAGCCCCCCCCCCCCCCCCCCCTGCACCACTGTGTTCACATCCCCACCATCCATATGTTCATCCCTCGGTGAGCCCACAGCTCCCATCCTCGTATATTCTGCCACATGTCTTCTGACCCTGACTGTTATTAGTCCCCTACCGGAGGAGACTATAGGTTTGCACGCCGTCAGTCCGTCAGTCCGTCACGCAAAGAACAGTTTTCCGGACTTTTTTTCTAAACTCTTAAAGCTAATGATTTCAAACTTGGCACATGGTTTCCTCATGATAAGTTACAGATCAGGTTCGAAATTCACGACGTTTCAATCATTTTTGACAAAGCTATGGCACTTTGTTTATTCTAGAGTTCTCCTCAAGCCGCACCGCGCGCCCTCAGCCTCGTCTCGCGGACGTCAAAAGCACGACACGGCGTGCGCTTTCGGGAGGGGCGGAGCCAAGCCGAGCAACATATATATTATATATACATATCGATCATTGATCGTGAACCGGAAAATAGAATAAATTACTGATATTTAGCGATTCGAAAGGTTCTTTACCAACAACGTATTTTGTCGTGCTTCTGCTGACCTGTCTGCAAGGTGTATAAATCGAAGTCCCGAGCGCGAATCACAGGTGAGCCCGTCCTGAGGTAATTAGCGATTGGGAACGATTCAGAACCTGTGGGTAAAGAACACTTGGTAATTTCCCCAACAGTTTTCCGGACGACAGACTTCCGGTAGGGGACGTGTATTGCAACGCATACTCAGAATGCTTGTTTCTTTTATTCTACTTTAATCAGGAATCTATGAGTTGTTGATGTTGCTTTTTCGAACTTGTGATGTGGTACCTTCTCTATTCTGGTGGCCGAGTTCTTGATCTTTAACTGGTCCGTGAATGTTGCCCTCATGCCTTGCATTTCCTACTAGTCATGGATTGAATATACTTTGCAGAAGAGAATGAACTCTTGCTCCTCGATGCTCCTACTTTTATGGATTAGGTTTCTCATGTAGAGCTTTATTTATCGAGACAGTTTTGGAGACAGGTTTTATGACATTTATGACATTTTAATGACATTTTATGACATGACAGAGGTTATATGGAGACAGGTAGCACCTCAGCATCTTGACATAGTGCAGATCCCTGGCTTCCTGCGAAATGGTCTACTTTCTCACAAGAGGAGGTGCAGGCTTTCTTCTTTACCGTGCGCATTCCGGCTGCTCAGTGCAGCTGCACAGACTCCGGTGTGTGTGTGTGTGTGTGTGTGTGTGTGTGTGTGTGTGTGTGTGTGTGTGTGTGTGTGTGTGTGTGTGTGTGTGTGTGTGTGTGTGTGTGTGTGTGTGTGTGTGCGTGCGTGCGTGCGCGACTGCGCGCACATTCATTCATGTAATATATTTGTACCTCTGCAGGTTCAGCAGTCGTGCTGCAAATATCTTTGTTTACCACTTGGACCTGCAGTACTGGGTGATTCTTGAAAGCCAAGAAGGTCCTTGTGTACCAGACGGACGTGCTTTTCACACCGCACTCCGAATGGGGGACTACATGGTGGTATATGGTATGCACATACTTGAGTATCCTTGCTGAAAGCAAATTCCTGTTTACGAATGCACGATGAGGGTATGATCCAAGGAATATTTCATTTTGTAATATCATTTAAATCGACCGTTCATTGAACCTGTCGGCCCCCATTTTGTACTTTATTTAATTTCAGGTGGAAATGTTCACACACACAGTGGAGAAGAAAAATGCTATGATGATCAAGTTTACTTTTATAACCTCAGATGCCATTACTGGGTGGAAAACTGCAACACCACTCGACGCAAGTATTTTAATTTTTACAACGCACATAAACTATTGACGAACGATCCAAATCAAATGTCCAGAGCTGTGTTGAGAAATCACCGATGACGTAGCTGGAAGACTCTTTTGCCAGTGATACCTGCTGCACGTCACATTGTAAAGTGCTGTTTTTTTCAATACTTAATTTTTCCTTTGGATGTTTCTTCTTAAATCTTTACAAGATATTCAATCACAATGATAGTTGCACTTGGCTTTGTGTAGCAAATTCCTGGAACACTTATTTTAAACATTGTCGGCCAATGATTCAGCCAGTGGCATGCGGGGTCCTAAATACTGTACAATGATGAGCTAGTCTGTGGAAGAAGAAATGCGGGCAAGGGGGTTAACAAGGGGAGATGCAGAAAATAGGGCAAAATGGAGAACATTGTCATGGGGACCGCAAGACTAACCCCCGCTCTTGCAGGGAAAATGGCCTTAAAATGCATGTTGTTGTTGTTGTTGATGATGAGCTAGTCTGTGGAAGAAGAAATGCGGGCAAGGGGGTTAACAAGGAGAGATGCAGAAAATAGGGCAACATGGAGAAGATCGTCATGGGGACCGCAAGGCTAACCCCCACTCCAGCAGGGGAAATGGCCTTAAAATAAATGCCTGTTGTTGTTGTTAATGATGATGAGCTAGTCTGTGGAAGAAAAAATGCGGGCAAGGGGGTTAACAAGGAGAGATGCAGAAAATAGGGCAAAATGGAGAAGATCGTCATGGGGACCGCAAGGCTAACCCCCGCTCGAGCAGGGAAAATGGCCTTAAAATAAATGCTTGTTGTTGTTGTTGTTGTTGTTGTTGTTGTTGTTGTTGTTGATGATGATGAGCTAGTCTGTGGAAGAAAAAATGCGGGCAAGGGGGTTAACAAGGGGAGATGCAGAAAATAGGGCAAGATGGAGAAGATCGTCATGGGGACCGCAAGGCGACCCCCGCTCTCGCAGGGAAAATGGCCTTAAAATAAATGCTTGTTGTTGTTGTTGTTGTTGTTGTTGATGAGCTAGTCTGTCTGGTGAAGGCAGTATGCTCTTGTTAACACGCAGGGAATGTCAGCTTCATCTTTTCCATAGTAGTTTACATTCCTCGATCAACGTCCTTTGATTTCATCCATTGTCCTACAATGCTCGATTTGATGTTTGTGTGTGTTTTTTTTTTTTTTTTTTTTTTCCAGATGGCCATGTCAAGCTCATTCGAGGACGATTTTCACACGTGGCCGCTGTCATGAATGAAAAGGTTATGTTGGTAGCTGGAGGCTACAATGGCCTTGTGCAGGGGGACCTCGTGGCTTACAAAGTACCTGTGGATGTTATTGATAATGCTTACACTCCAGAATCGAAACCAACCATGGTAAGTCTCAGAGTCCTTGTGCTAACCCAACGATTATTTTGTGATGTGGTGTATGCATGTGTTTGTGCATAAATCGTGACTGTATTGATTGAACAAGGTATATAATCTCGGTACTAGTTATGGTGATAGCACAAAACGTACAAAATATATTTTGGGATTTTTAGAATCCCTAAACAAATTTCTTCTCCTCCGAGAGATGTTGCACTCATTGATACAAAAACCTGGCCGTAAAGTTGTTTTTATTCTTGGAAAGTATAAAATGAATATTTTTCCTTTGCATCCTGTTTTATGATTTGCTCCCATGGTGTGACAGGCTAAGCATGCGATTAATGGTGTACATTGTTGCCTGCAGGAGCCTCAGAGAATTATTCAAGAACAGAGGTGCCAGGGGATGCACCATCTGTTGCACAGCTGTCATGCTTGCTTGGCATTTGGACAATCCTATTCTGCAAACTCTCCCGGTCCTTTTGGCTGGTGCGTTCAACTGGGAAGATGCTTACTCTCTAAAGGTGGGTGTCTCAACCAGTTCAGTCGATGTTTGAGTACCAAATTGGCTTCTGGTTTCCGGTTTCCTGGTCATCGTTGCTTGGCTTGGTCTTCTGATTGATAAGCCTCCAAAAGACTCAGTAATCGACTATGTTGCCACATATTTTCTTCGATGTGTGTGTCTATTTTCTTCATATTGAGTGCTAAGTCTTGTGTATTTTTTTTTTCTTGCTCACTACATCCGCCACTGAAGGTGGACGGAGATTATGTATTCACCCCTGTTTGCTTGTTTGTTTGTTTGTGGGCACAATATTTCAAAATGTTGTGGACAGATAATGATAAAACTTGATCAATGAGTTGAGTAAGTGACAAGAACAAGCAGATTAGATTTTGGTTAAAGTCCAGATGCAGATCCGGCCTATCAGTGAGATACAACATGTAAACTGTTCTGCCTAGCGGTGGTATGCACATCTACCGAGTGTCGTTCTAGTTCTATTTATTTTGAACTTGCATCTCTGGCTTGGATAGTTTTCGGCATTTCCTGTTTTTTCCAACTATTTCTCAATACCCAGCCACCGCATCTCTATCCCAATATCCCATTATTCACCACCCTCATTTACTTCCTATACCTTCTGTTTAATGAAAAACAAACAAACAAAAAAACAACAATTTTCTTTTACCATACACTCGGAACCCGTTAATAAGCCAGATTTTTCTGGATCCCTTGAGAATTTCGAAGCTTTGACGCACCAAATCGCTCAATGGAGGCCGCCATCTTGCGGATGCGGAAGTATGCATAACAAATTGAAAAAAGGTCAATAGGAGTTTGTTTCACCCGTTTTTGTTTGATTCACAATCCTATGCACCTCTAATTTGTAATTAAAATACTTTAAGACCAACCTCGTTCCCCGGGCCCACACGGGCCCTGGTTATCTTCAACGAAAATCGTCACCAATTACCGGAACCAATGAGATTCGAGCATTTGAAAGAGGCTTTGGCTTTGCAGTTGGGTACTAGTAGTAGTATGCGATCCACGGGAGCCAGGAAAATCGACCGTGTGCTAAGTGAGACCGTGTATTACCTATCTTCCAGCGCGAGCGTGGTGGCCGCCATCTTGGATTGTGTCGGGTGACGACGAGTGAAACGAGGTCAATTTTTTTGAAGATACTTTTTCGTAATAAAACAACACATATGTAATAATACTTATACAATTTTTATTATACAAAACAATATACAAAAAACGTAGAAATCAAGAAATATTGTTCAAAATACAAAATCCATTTGCATGGGTTAGTGGGGAAAACGTGTTGCCTTGCTGCAGACTAGCTGGGTGGCCTTCTCCTCCAGGTCCTTGTTCTTGAAGCCCCAGAATGGTTGGTCATCTTCACCCTCCTAATCATCACTGAAGACCTCGGACATGGGTAGACCATGGTTCCCAGCCTTGTTCACACTCCTCTCGGTGATGTGGTCTCAGGCTTTTCCAGAGACAGTGCTGGCATCCTTCAGGTGGACTGCCTTGAGGAAGGCAACAACATCATCCACTCCAGACTCAACCATGTGGATCATCAGCTCCTTCATGTAGAGTTGCTTGAAGTTGTGGATGATACCCTGGTCCAAAGGCTGGCAGATGGAAGTGGTGTTCTTGGGAAGATAACAGACTATTATCTGCAGCTTCTGAGCTTGGGCCTTCAGGATGGGCCGAGAGATAGGAACATTATTGTTCATCTTCTGGGAAAACCAGGTGTATGTAGCACGGTCCAGCTGGGTGTCTGCTGCCTTCCTGGCCCTCTTCCTGGTTAGTCTATCACTGTGCTCGATGTCTCGGAGGAAAGACCTCAATTCATCCTTCTTCTTCAGCCACCCATGGAGTGTAGACTCATTCAGACCTCCTAGAGCTCTACACACCTGAACAAGAAAAAATACAAGGTTAGTAAAAGTGTATAAAACATCATAAATAATAAAATACTGTATCATAAAATAAACATCCTTTAAATAGAAAACTAACCTGAGCCTGGGTCTCTACATTCCGTACTCGCGTAACCGCATCCAGCTTTTCCTGCATCGTGTAGGTCGAGTTTTTTCTTTTTGTCCCGCCTCCCATGATGCCTTGCGCGAAGAAGAACAAGATGGCGATTGGATTGGGCCGATTGGATTCGATTGCTCGAAAAAAACGTTTTCAAACGTGAGATGAGTCGGGGAGAGAGAGCCAGGTGTCAATGCGTCTTGACACTTTGCAGTTCCCGGGCCCGGCCAGTGGAGATGAAAGGTTAAATCACCTTACGTAGATAAACACTCGTGTCAATATCATATTAATAATAACTTGTGAAATGTTAAGTAAACCAGAGGTGTTATGATCGTTTTGTTGGTGTTATGAGAGCGAACTTTTACGCGCGTGATTTTAAAAAAAATCAAGATGGCGGCTGCTGTGTACAATATACTACAAGCTCGATTCTTGTCATTTTTAGATTTTTTTCCAACTAATTTATCAAAATTTTTGGGGACCAAGGGTCGACCGTGTGCTCTCCGAAATCGCATATTAACGGGTTCCGTGTGTATGTTTATTTGTTTATCTCGCTTTCTGTTGACCACATCACATGTTCGACAGGCTCTGCCTCCTCATCCATGTCTTGCTAAATTTTGTCCTTGTTAAAATCATGCCTTTCTACTCTGCATCAAACTTTTACCTTTTTCTCCTTCTTCCTTCTCAAAAATGCCCTCAAATTAAGTTAATTAAATGTTATTCATCATCATCATTCATTTCAACTCATTCTTAATTAATTCAGTCCCAAACTTTACTTCTTCTCGATTCTTCTTCTTCCTCCCCTCCAACAACATCAATTTAAACCTTTTTTAAACTGTAATTTAAAAATATTCATTCTTACATCATACTTGCTTTCGAATATCATTCTTCCATTCTCCCCTTCTCTCCATCCCTGGATAAATCGCAAATTTGTGCCATCCCTTCCCTAACTTCAAACAGCACCACAACTGACTCTACAAGTTAGAAGGCTAAATGCCTCAACTTTGTGTTTGCTTCCAAATATTGTGTACCCAACCCCTTACTCTCGACACCTACCCGACCCTCTCATACCCAACTGCTTCTGGAGACTGTATTTCTCACTTCAGATGGTGGAGAGGTTTCTGGCAAACCTCAACTACGATTCTTTGACAGGCCCAGGTAGCATCAGCACACGTATCTTACAAACCTGCTCTGCTGCTCTTGCTCCTTCTCTTTCTGCTTTGTTCACTCGATCATTCTCTCTGGGCCAGTTTCCGTCTGCCTGGAAGTTATTCAACATCACTGCAATATAAAAACATTGTGCAAACACTGTTCCTCTTAACTATAGGCCTATAATCATGCTTCAATTATAAGCAAGGTCATGGAATCTATTATTGTTGTTGATATCAAATGTTTCGTTTTCTCAAACGGCCCGATCTCAGATCATCAGTTTGGTTTCATACCTGGCTATTCTACCCTGGAAATGCTGCTTCTCCTCCCCCAACAATGGATGGAAGCCCTCAATCCTAGACATGAGATCAGAGACACCTCTTTGGACATATCTCGATCATTTGATTCAGTCCAGCACCATGTCTTGATCTCCAAAGTCTCTGCCTATGGCATCGAAGACCAACTCCACACATGGCTTACTGACTTTCCCGACTGTCATAGCTAACGTGTGGCTCTCAACGGAATCCTTTCATATCCTCTTCCTGTAGTGTCCCAAGCATGTGTTCGGGGTCTAGTCCTACTCCTAATTTTCATCAACGATCTCTCTGACTGGAAAATCCACTTATAATCTATTTGCTGAAGACCCTCTGCCTTCCGACAAGCAGGCTGGAGCCCCTTCCCTCTCTTCAGACCTTGACAAAATAACAAGCTGGTCAAACACTTGGAATATTCCTTTCAATCCTGACAAATCTCACACTCTCTCTCTCCAAAAGGACCGTATGGCAAATCCCCCATTATACTTTCTTTGCAATCCTCCTGAGGACTTTCTTGGGCAAACTGGCAGTCGCAGACTGGGCATCTTCAATCCTATAAATTCCTTCCTTGGCACCAATGGCGTATTGAGCAACAATGACATGGGGGTGGGGTAGCGGGGGTTTTGGAGGGGGGGGGGGGAGATCTCAAATTTCCATCTTTCTAAATGCTCATTGGCTGACTAAGCCTGCAGTTGTTGTGACTATTCCTCACTTATTCCTAGCCTTCAGCGAGGCAAACTCATCTATCATAGCTTCAAAGTCAATTGACTCGGATATGTCACGCTCCATGGAGAGGAAGGCTAGATTGCTGAGATGGGAGTGGTTCATTGTGGATCCAGGGAAGGTCTTAAACAGTTTCAGTTTGGAGAAGCTCCTCTCACATGCTGTAAGACGCACACACATGGTGAGAAATGTCCTCAGTATGATGAGAAGGTTGGGGGAAAGATTCCTGGAATCCCACCTTCACAACATATTGAAGGATTTCATATGCCTTCCATCCAGTCCACCATTTCTTTAGCATTGGTTTCCTCATACATTTTGATGTGTCGACGAAGACGATGAATCTCCCCCTCATAGCTCGCTGGTGATGACATCGTCGTGCATTCCTGTGAGATGGTGGATTTTCATTGCAATGTTGCTGTCGTTGGATGCTTCCATCAAGTATCAAGTAACTGAGTGACGTGAGAAACCCAAACTTAATGTTATTTTCACTAATCTGATGTGCGCATTGAGCTGTTTCCTCATGTAGCCGATCCAAGATTAAATACTGCCCCCATTTTTTTTTTGTATACAAGATCGAGGCTCGTGAAAGAGCTAACATTAATCACACAAAAAAAATCAAACAGACACATAAAACATATAATAAGGGGAGCGGTAGACAAGATGGGGAGAGGGAGGAAGCACACAAACACAGCACTTGAGAGCAGGGACATCGGGAGATCTGTGGGAGTGAGAGGGCTTGGGGGGAGGAGGCGTTGGAAGGGAGGTTGAGGTAAAAAAACACATGGACACTGCAAGGACTTCCAGGAAAGAAGTTTGTATTTCAAAAAAGTGGATCTGGGGTGAATTAGCGGGGGTAGAAAAGATCAAGGTTTTGGATGGGGGAAGATAAGAGATGGTGGTGAGCAGCTGTTTTAAAGACCTGGAGGGTCATTTAATCTCATCTTAAAATGAGAGACCTGTATCCATGGTATCTTCCCCTGGCATTCTCTTCCTCCTCCTTATACGCCTCTCTTTGGATATTTCCAGTTGCCCACAAAAAGTGCTTGCTTCGATTTTCACCTCATCTACGATGTTATTCCACTGATTTTGGAAAAACAAAATAAGGTCTCCAACTTGGCAGTGGAGGCACCTAGCTGTAGCCCAGCCATTTGGAGAATGTTTTGCGTGTCATTAATCTCGGTTAGCACCGGCTTCCAAAAGAATAGGTATAATAATAATAATAATACATTTATTTTATATAGCGCTTTTCAAGAAGCCCAAAGACGCTTTGACAGAGTACAAAAAACAAGTGCAAAAAGACAAAAATCAATAGGTAAATAATCAAAGCAAAAGGAAGGAGAAGGAGAAGAGATAGTCAGGGGTTAAATGCTGTGGGTTAAATGTTAAATGCAGTGTTGAACAGGTGGGTCTTGAGTGATGTTTTGAATGTGGTGAGTGAGGAGGAGTCTCTGATGGTGTGAGGTAGTGAGTTCCAGAGGGTGGGAGCAGCGATGAAGAAGGCCCTGTCCCCCCAGGATCTGAATTTGGTCCGCATGGGGGGGGGGGTCAGGAGGTTGGTACCAGCAGAGCGGAGGTTGCGGGTGGGAGTGTGTCTGGAGAGGAGGTCAGCCAGGTAGGATGGGGCCAGGTTATGGAGGGCTTTGTAGGTCAAGAGGAGGATTTTGTACTGGATTCTCTGGGGGATGGGGAGCCAGTAAAGCTTGTAAAGGACGGGGGTGATGTGGTCACGGGTCCGAGAATGGGTGAGTAGACGGGCAGCGGAGTTCTGAATGTATTGGAGTTTATTGGTGATTATTGAGGGTGAACCATAGAGGAGGCTGTTGGATCAAAATGTAGGTCATCATGCTATTCAACATAAATAGGCCCGAACCGGCTGACAGTTGTAACCTTTAGGTTGTAGTTCAGACCTCTGCTGAATCCAAAATATGGGAAATGCCACGGACATCAGACTGGAGTCAATTTAATGATTACAGAAATTGAAATTTGACTTCCGAGTGAGAGGTTCAAATGTTGGATCCACTTGCAAGAATGGAGGATGTGGCTTTTGTGACCATGCGAGCTGGTGTTATCGTAAACGAAGGCCCGAACAGCTCTTAAGAGCGGAATCATAAATGTATCTTATCATACCGCAAACGGTTGAGAGATAACCCGTGTGCCAATATATATGGACTTATTGCATTGTCCATGGTTCCACCATGGTGAATTATGATTAAATGATGATATAATGAAGGAAAAAATATATTCCAGGGAATAAACGCCGGAACTGGTGCGTGTAAGGAACACGTCTACTTCGACCCATCTTGGGAGGACTGAAAATGGGGAAAGGCCTGAAATTGAAAGATCTGAGATCCTACGATATTGCAGATCATCATGTAAAACTACAACACCGAAATTTGATTAAATCAGTTTACAAACGGGAGAGAGAGAGGGGGGGGGGGGGGGCGAAGGGCGTTGGGGAGATTTGGGGGAACCCCTCTGGGAGCCCCTCTGATCTGAAATCAAAAAATCTAAGACTGAGCGACTCTGTGGACCCTTGAGTGGAAGGGCTTTATCGGGTTTCAGAGCGATCAGTTGTTCAATAAGGGATGATTAGGGATCCAAAGTTTAAGGGGTAAACCCTCTTGGTACCCTCCATGATCCGAAATTGAAAAATGAAAGCTGGAGCGATTTTGTGGGTTGCCGTCTTTTATTCATATGTGAAGTTTCAGAACAATCAGTCAGGTGATCAGGGAGGAGTACCAAAAATAGCAAAAAGTTGGACTACGAACGGACAGACACCTGAACATCATGACCCCTTTTACAAGTTCATCTCTTGTGAGAATCGAGATGAGATGACCTAAAATAGCTGCATCTGACCATGTTTCCTGCATCTTAGCATTACTATCACAAAGCTTCATCTGGAACTTGGATATTTCATACAGGTAGGACCGACCATGCAGCGTCAATTACATCGTCAATTGTTTGGAGCTCGTGTCTCGCAAATTCACTTCACCACTTGTAAATATAAAAACATGTGCAAATTATGGTTAGATATGGGATTGTGTGGCCACATGTGGAATATGGAGCATGGGTGGAACAGCTGATGAGTGCAAGCAAACACGTGTTTTCAGTATACCAACATAAACATCGCTGTCTGTTTGGGCTTCCCGGCATGGGAATGAGTCGATGAGATGCAAAGCTGGCAGAGCTTCATTTTCCAGTTTGTTTTCTGGCATCCCCACACTCCTTTTTCGTCCGCCTCCTCTCTTCGTCACAACATTGGCCTCAACCATTGGCTAACGGACAGAGGGCGGGGCCATTTGCACAGTTTAACCCCTGCCTGTGCTCCTACCCATAATGCCCTAGTGTTCTAACTGAGTCAGTAATATGTCACGAGGAAAAAGGCCCCATGATTCTACAGGGCACAGGGTCCACCATCAATCCCTTCTGGTGAAACTACTTAAATCCAGGATCACTGCTCACCTCCACCCATTTGTTCCTCTTTTTTCCCACCTATGGAATCAACTTCCACATCCTCTTCAATCTCATTCTTCCCTCCCGGTTTTCAACACAGCTGTTCACCACCATCTCAAATTGTCCCCAATCCAAAACCATGATATTTTCTACCCTCGTTAATCCCCACCACTCCTCATCACCCCAATCCCTCCATCCAAATTTCCTATTTTTTTCCTCTTGAGAGTTTCTTTCTGGATCCATATTGTCCACCCCAGGTGTCCTTTCCTGCCCACCTTTCCTCCCCACACCAATTGTTTGTCCAAGTTTCCCTTTATCTTGAACTTCAACTCTGCTGTTGGTGTCCACCCTCTCTCTACTGTTAATTTTGTCCTGTTACATTCAGATCTGTTCAGTGTACTAGCTCTTCCATGAGCCTTGTCTCTGTATAAAAAAAAAAACAAGAATGATCGCACCGTGGTCACAATCTGTGACAAAATTCGGAAAGGGGCCAATTAGAAAACGTGCCTTTAAAGCACTCTTAAAAGGTGACCAGCACAATTAGGAAACACACATTTAATGCGCTATTAAAAAATTAACTCGACGCTTCACCATGCGTTCTAACGCACTGTGAGTTCTGACGGGCTTGATTAAACCTTTCTATTATTTGACATATGGTTAGATTTTCTGGGATCCTGCAGCGGAATCATTTTGCTTTTCAGGTTATAATATGTAAATATGCTTGAGCCCGGGTTGATTGAGGGTTTTCCAGAACCGGGTGCAACCGTAAGTGAGAGGAGCGATTTTGGTTGGTTGTGGTTGGAATATAGGATTGACTCGGATTCCGAGCATCTCCGCCATCTTTTCCTTCCACGATATGGATATCGTCAATAACACTCGACTCATACAAAGCCGATGGAAATCTGATGCAACAAACCCGGGCAGTGTATTAATCAGCGGAGGCCTGCTACAGGCCTAATGTATTACGCCCACCAGGAAACCAAGATGGCAGCCATATCATTTTGTCTTGGTACTAGTACCGACTGCAAAGCCGCAATGAGCCTGCGAAGCCAAAGCCTCTTGCCACTATTTTACCCATCACTATGGCATCAGTAGGTTAGGTAGTTGGTAGTAGGTAGGTGTAGTAGGTACCATACCTGGTAAGACTTGGTAAAAGACAAGAGCAGACAGTCCTCCCCAATACCTGTCTACAATAGATGTCACAAGAAGTTTAAGGAAGTAACTATACGATGTGCTAGCTTAAGGCCTATTTTAAGAAATTTTAACTGGGCTTAACATACGTTTTCACAGTATGTGTGTAGTAACTACAGTATGTGTGTGTAGTATAGTCTTCTAACTTCAGTCGCTGTCAGGGCTGGTTCTCTCCGGGCACTGCGGCTTCCCCCACCAGAAGAAGTTAGCTTGCAATAAGATCAGTGCCGACAGATCAGACGATAGCGCCGTTTCAACGGCAATGTGTGACTGTCGTTAATCAAACCGAGCTTTCTTTCTTTATGTAAACCGCTTATACCGGTAGGTGCAGGACAACATCATAAATCAGACAAACCTACTGAGCATGGGAGCATGGGATTGAAGCCTAATTCGGCTTTTCATGTCTACCACGAAAGAAGAGAAAAATTTCGGAAATGGCCCAGAGTGGTTTACTTTCCAATTACGTTTCGTGAGAACATTGTTTTTTATCGCGAAAAGAAGGTGATAGACGCTGATAGTGACCTGTAGTGTAAGTACTCTTGAACATCCTCAACAACACATATATGCTGGTGCGAGCACTCAAAGGTCTTTACACGCTTTAGAGAAATTTAGCAGTGTACAGTTAAAGTGTAGACTTAAACTGGTAATTGAAACAGTGTAGATTGTAACCTGGTGAATGAGCAGGAGTCACATGACACTTTCTCACGAATTAGCTTGGGTACCCAAGACTTGGGTACATTTATGTCGTGGTTAAGCATAAACGTCGCCCTTCATGCCACATCTGATAGGTCAGTGTGGCGATGAAGAATGGAGGCGAAACATTGTTCCTCGTTTTGGCTTTGACCGAGTGACATGGCGTTTTGCAGAATCGAGTCGAAAAACACGTTGTTCAAGTGCTCGTACTTTTTCGCTGTGCAGTAAGCGAGTGACTTGATACGTTTCACAGTGCCCAAAGCAATGACGATTTAGCTTAGGAAATTTGAGCATATGATGAGAACTATTTCGAGCAGCATATGCTTACGCGTGATTCGGTTGTTTTGCACCAACCTCGTTCCCGGCGTCGCAGACGACGCCCTGGTAAGATGTCCTGTGTCGAGGGCGCTGATTGGCTGACCTAAGCTGATCGCTGATTGGTCAGCTCACAAAATTTCGAAAATTCAGACAAAATGACACAATTTGCGTAATGGATGAGATTAAAAGTGATAAAATTTACTTCATGATTAATTCGGTGAATTCCGTGTCCACTTCGGATATTTCCGGCCGTGAAAAACTATCCCCTACGGCCACGAGATTTCTAAAAAATAATTCTTCGTCAATTTTAGAATATTTGACGCCGTTTTCACCCTCAAACGCGTAATAAGCTTTAAGAAAATATTTTTTCAAATAATCGAATCTCATTGGTTCTGGTGTTTGGTGACGATTTTCGTTGAAGATAACGAGGTTGGTCTTAACGTATTTTAATTACAAATTAGAGGTTCATTAGATTGTGAATCAAACAACGACGGGTGAAACAAACTCCTATTGAACTTTTTCACAATTGTTTTATGCAAACTTCCGCATCCGGTCGATGGCGGCCTCCATTGAGTGATTTCATTTTAGAAATATTTTTTCAAATGCTCGAATCTCATTGGTTCCGGTGTTTGGTGACGCGTTTCGTTGAAGATAACCAGGCCCGTGCGGGCCGAGGTTGGTCTTAAAGTATTTTAATAATAAATTGGAGGTGCATAAGATTGTGAATCAAACAATGATGGGTGAAAGAAACTCCTATTGAACGTTTTCAATTTGTTATGCATACTTCCGCATCCGCAAGATGGCGGCCTCCATTTCGCTTTGGAATTCTCGAGCCAAGGCATAATCAGGTTTTCAACATAATACGTATGCGTTCATTGACAACACCGGCTTCGCCGGCTACTAGTACCGACTGCAAAGCCGCAATGAGCCGGCGAAGCCAAAGCCTCTTGCCACTATTTTACCCATCACCATGGCATCAGTAGGTTAGGTAGTTGGTACTCGTAGGTAGGTAGTTGGTAGTAGGTAGGTGTAGTAGGTAGCGTACCTGGTAAGAATTGGTAAAAGGGAAGAGCAGACAGTCCTCCCCAATACCTGCATACAATAAATGTCACAAGAAGCTTAAGGAAGTAACTATACGATGTGCTAGCTTGAGGCCTATTTTAAGAAATTTTAACTGGGCTTAACATACGTTTTCACAGTATGTGTGTAGTCTTCTAACTTCAGTCAATGTCAGGACTGGTTCTCTCCGGGCACTGCGGCTTCCTCCACCAGAAGAAGTTAGCTTGCAGTGATTAATTCGGTGAATTCCGTCTCAACTTCGGATATTTCCGGCCGTGAAAAACTATCCGTATTTCTAAACTAAATATGTAAACCGCTTATACCGTATTTCTGGCCGTGAAAAACTATCCCATACGGCCGCGAGATTTCTAAAAAATAATTCTTCGTCAATTTTAGAATATTTGACGCCGTTTTCACCCTCCGAAATGCGTAATAAGCTTTGAAAAAATATTTTTTCAAATGCTAGTATCTCATTGGTTCTGGTGTTTGATGACGATTTTCGTTGAAGATAACGAGGTTGGTCTTAACGTATTATCTATCTATAATTCCATTAATCTCTGTGTGTATGTGTGTATGTGTGTATGTGTGTATGTGTGTATGTGTGTATGTTTGTCTGTGACCGCTGTTTCTCGACAACTACCGGTCCGATATACTTGAAACTTGCCAGGTATATTGCTGGGGACCCGAGGATGTGCCTTTTCAAGGTTTGAAATTAATCGGACAAGTAGTTACCGAGCTATGGCGATTTCTTTACCAAACACCGCAAGCCGTTCGCTTTGGACCAAACCATTTCATGTAAATAGAGGGGGGGGGGTTCTGTGGTCGTTGCGAATGGACCAAACCATTCATGTAAATAGAGGGGGGGGGGGTTCTGTGGTCGTTACTGCCACGTGGTTTCAAAGTTTTTTTTTGTTGTTGTTGTTTGCACGCATGTTTTTTTGCACCCACGTACGGGCACGCCCTAGGATGTTTACACACACACACCCCTACACAAATTTTTTTTTTTTTTTTTTTGGCAAGGAACGGGCACCCACGTACGGGCACGTCCTAGCTTATATATAGTACGGGCATGCCCTAGTAATTACTAATTAGAGGTTTCATTAGATTGTGAATCAAAGAACGACGGGTGAAACAAACTCCTATTGAACTTTTTCGCAATTGTTTTATGCAAACTTCCGCATCCGGTCGATGGCGGCCACCATTGAGTGATTTCATTTTAGAAATATTTTTGCAAATGCTCGACTCTCATTGGGTCCGGTGTTTGGTGACGCGTTTTGTTGAAGATAACCAGGCCCGTGCGGGCCGATGTTGGTCTTAAATTATTTTATTGATACATTGGAGGTGCATAAGATTGTGAATCAAACGATGACGGGTGAAAGAAACTCCAAATGAACGTTTTAAATTTGTTATGCATACTTCCGCATCCGCAAGATGGCTGCCTCCACTGCGCTTCGGATTCTCGAGCCAAGGCATAATCAGGTTTTCAACATAATACGTACTCGTTCATTGACAACACCGGCTTCGCCGGCTACTAGTACCGACTGCAAAGCCGCAATGAGCCGGCGAAGCCAAAGCCTCTTGCCACTATTTTACCCATCACTATGGCATCAGTAGGTTAGGTAGTTGGTAGTAGGTAGGTGTGTAGTAGGTACCGTACCTGGTAAGACTTGGTAAAAGAGAAGAGCAGAGAGTCCTCCCCAATGGCAATACGTGCATACAATAAATGTCACAAGAAGCTTAAGGAAGTAACTATACGATGTGCTAGCTTAGGGCCTATTTTAAGAAATTTTAACTGGGCTTAACATACGTTTTCACAGTACCGTATGTGTGTCGTCTTCTAACTTCAGTCACTGTCAGGCGCCAGGGCTGGTTCTCTGACTCTCCGGGCATGGCAGCTTCCTCCACCAGAAGACGTTAGCTTGCAGTGATTAATTCGGTGAATTCCGTCTCAACTTCGGATATTTCCGGCCGTGAAAAACTATCCGTATTTCTAAACTAAATATGTAAACCGCTTATACCATATTTCTGGCCGTGAAAAACTATCCCATACGGCCGCGAGATTTCTAAAAAATAATTATTCATCAATGTTAGAATATTTGACGCCGTTTTCACCCTCCGAAACGCATAATAATATTTTTTCAAATGCTCGAATCTCATTGGTTCTGGTGTTTGATGACGATTTTCGTTGAAGATAACGAGGTTGGTCTTAACGTATTTTAATTACTAATTAGAGGTTTCATTAGATTGTGAATCAAAGAACGACGGGTGAAACAAACTCCGATTGAACTTTTTCGCAATTGTTTTATGCAAACTTCTGCATCCGGTCGATGGCGGTCTCCATTGAGTGATTTCATTTTAGAAATATTTTTGCAAATGCTCGACTCTCATTGGGTCCGGTGTTTGGTGACGCGTTTTGTTGAAGATAACCAGGCCCGTGCGGGCCGATGTTGGTCTTAAATTATTTTATGAATACATTGGAGGTGCATAAGATTGTGAATCAAACGATGACGGGTGAAAGAAACTCCTAATGAACGTTTTAAATTTGTTATGCATACTGCCGCATCCGCAAGATGGCTGCCTCCACTGCGCTTCGGATTCTCGAGCCAAGGCATAATCAGGTTTTCAACATAATACGTACTCGTTTATTGACAACACCGGCTTCGCCGGCTACGAGAACCGACTGCAAAGCCGCAATGAGCCGGCGAAGCCAAAGCCTCTTGCCACTATTTTACCCATCAGTAGGTTAGGTAGTTGGTAGTAGGTAGGTGTAGTTGGTACCGTACCTGGTAAGACTTGGTAAAAGAGAAGAGCAGACAGTCCTCCCCAATACCTAAAATACAATAAATGTCACAAGAAGCTGAAGGAAGTAACTATACGATGTGCTAGTTTAGGGCCTATTTTAAGAAACTTTAACTGGGCTTAACATACGTTTTCATAGTATGTGTGTAGTCTTCTAACTTCAGTCACTGTCAGGGCTGGTTCTCTCCGGGCACTGCGGCTTCCTCCACCAGAAGAAGTTAGCTTGCAGTAAGATCAGTGCCGACAGATCAGACGATAGCGCCGTTTCAACGGCAATGTGTGACTGTCGTTAATCAAACCGAGCTTTCTTTCTTTATGTAAACCGCTTATACCGGTAGGTGCAGGACATCATAAATCAGACAAACCTACTGAGCATGGGAGCATGGGATTGAAGCCTAATTCGGCTTTTTAGGTCTACCACGAAAGAAGAGAAAAATTTCGAAAATGGCCCAGAGTGGTTTACTTTCCAATTACGTTTCGTGAGAACATTGCTTTTTTATCTCGAAAAGAAGGTGATTGACGCTGATAGCGACCTGTAAGTACTCTTGGACATCCTCAACAACACATATATGCTGGTGCGAGCACTCAAAGGTCTTTACACGCTTTAGAGAAATTTAGCAGTGTACAGTTAAAGTGTAGACTTAAACTGGTAATTGAAACAGTGTAGATTGTAACCTGGTGAATGAGCAGGAGTCACATGACACTTTCTCACGAATTAGCTTGGGTACCCAAGACTTGGGTATATTTATGTCCTGGTTAAGCATAAACGTCGTCATTCATGCCACATCTGATAGGTCGGTGTGGCGATGAAGAATGGAGGCTAAACATTGTTCCTCGTTTTGGCTTTGACCGAGTGACATGGCGTTTTGCAGAATCGAGTCGAAAAACACGTTGTTCAAGTGCTCGTACTTTTTCACTGTGCAGTAAGCGAGTGACTTGATACGTTTCACAGTGCCCAAAGCAATGACGATTTAGCTTCGGAAATTTGAGCATATGATGAGAACTAATTCGAGCAGCATATGCTTACGCGTGCTTCGGTTGTTTTGCACCAACCTCGTTCCCGGCGTCGCAGTGATTCCCGTCGCAGTTCCCGGCGTCGCAGTGATTAATTCGGTGAAGAATTCCGTTTCAACTTCGGATATTTCCGGCCGTGAAAAACTATCCGTATTTCTAAACTAAATATGTAAACCGCTTATACCATATTTCTGGCCGTGAAAAACTATCCCGTACGGCCGCGAGATTTCTAAAAAATAATTCTTCGTCAATTTTAGAATATTTGTTGCCGTTTTCACCGTCCGAAACGCGTAATAATATTTTTTCAAATGCTCGAATCTCATTGGTTCTGGTCTTTGATGACGATTTTCGTTGAAGAAAACGAGGTTGGTCTTAACGTATTTTAATTACTAATGAGAGGTTTCATTAGATTAGGAATCAAAGAACGATGGGTGAAACAAGCTCCTATTGAACTTTTTCGCAATTGTTTTATGCAAACTTCCGCATCCAGTCGATGGCGCCCATCATTGAGCGCTTTCATTTTAGACATATTTTTGCAAATGCTCGACTCTCATTGGGTCCGGTGTTTGGTGACGAGTTTTGTTGAAGATAACCAGGCCCGTGCGGGCCGATGTTGGTCTTAAATTATTTTATTAATACATCGGAGGTGCATAAGATTGTGAATCAAACGACGACGGGTGAAAGAAACTCCTAATGAACGTTTTAAATTTGTTATGCATACTTCCGCCCATGCAAGATGGCTGCGCCCACGGCGCTTCGGATTCTCGAGCCAAGGCATAATCAGGTTTTCAACATAATACGTACTCGTTTATTGACAACACCGGCTTCGCCAGCTACTAGTACCAACTGCAAAGCCGCAATGAGCCGGCGAAGCCAAAACCTCTTGCCACTATTTTACCCATCACCATGGCATCAGTAGGTTAGGTAGTTGGTAGTAGGTAGGTTAGGTAGTTGGTAGTAGGTAGGTAGGTGTAGTAGGTACCGTATCTGGTAAGACTTGGTAAAAGAGAACAGCAGACAGTCCTCCCCAATACCTGCATACCTCTTGCCACTATTTTACCCATCACCATGGCATCAGTAGGTTAGGTAGTTGGTAGTAGGTAGGTAGTTGGTAGTAGGTAGGTGTAGTAGGTACCGTACATGGTAAGACTTGGTAAAAGAGAAGAGCAAACAGTCCTCCCCAATACCTGCATACCTCTTGCTACTATTTTACCCATCACCATGGCGTTAGGTAGTTGGTAGTAGGTAGGTAGGTAGTTGGTAGTAGGTAGGTGTAGTAGGTACCGTACCTGGTAAGACTTGGTAAAAGAGAAGAGGAGACAGTCCTCCCCGATGGCAATACCTGCATACAATACAATAAATGTCACATGAAGCTTAAGGAAGTAACTATACGATGTGCTAGCTTAAGGCCTATTTTTAACTGGGCTTAACATACGTTTTCACATTAAGTGTGTAGTCTTCTAACTTCAGTCGCTGTCAGGCGCCAGGGCTGGTTCTCTGACTCTCCGGGCACGGCAGCTTCGTCCACCAGAAGACGTTAGCTTGCAGTGATTAATTCGGTGAATTCCATCTCAACTTCGGATATTTCCGGCCGTGAAAAACTATCCGTATTTCTAAACTAAATATGTAAACCGCTTATACCATATTTCTGGCTGGGAAAAACTATCCCGTATGGCCGCGAGATTTCTAAAAAATAATTCTTCGTCAATTTTAGAATATTTGACGCCGTTTTCACCGTCCGAAACGCGTAATAATAATTGGTTCTGGTGTTTGTTGACGATTTTCGTTGAAGATAACGAGGTTGGTCTTAACGTATTTTAATTACTAATGAGAGGTTTCATTAGATTAGGAATCAAAGAACGACGGGTGAAACAAAGTCCTATTGAACTTTTTCGCAATTGTTTTATGCAAACTTCCGCATCCGGTAGATGGCGCCCATCATTGAGTGCTTTCATTTTAGAAATATTTTTGCAAATGCTCGACTCATTGGGTCCGGTGTTTGGTGACGTGTTTTGTTGAAGATAACCAGGCCCGTGCGGGCCGATGTTGGTCTTAAATTATTTTATTAATACATTGGAGGTGCATAAGATTGTGAATCAAACGAAGACGGGTGAAAGAAACTCCTAATGAACGTTTTAAATTTGTTATGCATACTTCCGCCCACGCAAGATGGCTGCGCCCACGGCGCTTCGGATTCTCGAGCCAAGGCATAATCAGGTTTTCAACATAATACGTACTCGTTTATACGTACTCGTTTACTGACAACACCGGCTTCGCCGGCTACTATGGTGGGTGGAGTCAAGCGACAGGTGTGGGTGTGGTCCAGCAGCTGCCTCGCCCATGGGTGCACAAAGGGGTGGATCCGGGGGGGGGGGGGTCCAGGGGGTGCGCACCCCCCCCTCTGGATTTTTGATAAATTATAAGCTATGAATATCCTGGAACAGCCCTCGTGTCCAGATGATTTTGAATAAGGAACGTTGCAGGCAGCTTACCAACGCTCAGAGGTTTTAAATCACTTTTGCTTTATTATAAAACACTCCAAGTGCGACGGTAAAAAAACCATACTTTCATCACAAATCCACTGTCCAAAGCGAAATAATCAGCAGCAGCCACTTCAGCGGATATGACGCGGGGATTACGACGTGGCAAAGACGCAACACATGGGTGGAGCATGAATTGAATATGTGATGAGGAAAACATGGGTGGAGCATGATATGCATGAGGCAAACATGGGCGGAGCATAAATATACAGCATTACATTGAAACTCGTTTACAGCGGTGCACAATTATAATGGTTGCAGTACAGTTTGCGCAGAACTCAAATTTCTCTTCACGTTTGTGTCAATTATTCGTGTGTGTACAGGATCGATACTCACGTGCTATGTCGTCGAGTTCATTAAATTGCTCGACGTGGGGTACGTGGGGTACGTTCACAATAGTACAATCCGATTGTCAACACCCCTCGCCAAGCACGTTAGTGGACTCGTCCATCCAATAATGCATTGCTGAGCGGCAGCGCTGAGGAAACTTGTCAATGCGGTCTGCAGAGGTATCATATCGACAAACATCGGATCACTTACTTTGTCTTAAGACAAAAGTCAAAACGAGTGAGTGTCATGGAAGATCCAAAAAAGAGGAGGATTACCGACTTATTTTCGTCCATCACTGCACTATAACAACAGATGAGGCACAACACCCACTGGGTAGGCCTGCAGCAGCACCAGCGCCTGAGGCCCAACCAGAGGTACGTGTACGCCGTAATGAAGCAACCACGTCTTCCGATCCCCTTGGCAATACAAACACTACTAAAGTGAGTGATGCAACAAACGACAAACCAGTGCCTGTGTTGGAAGGCGAACAGCCCGTGCCAGCTTATGATGTCGGTGATATTGTGGCCGATAATGTTCGTATTGAGTCGCTTCCAGGTGACGAGAAAATCAAGTACATAAACGAGCATCACTGCCCACAAAATTTTGATTCCCTGTGTGTTCAACGGATCAACCGGAACGGACAAAATGGTTCATATGTGCTGAATTTTCGCAGAGAGTGGCTCGATCATTACAAATGGTTGGCTTACACTTCTGTACTTGGAGGTGGGATGTGTAAGTTCTGTGTTATGTTCCCTCCAAAAATGATCAAATTAAGTCAGGGGTGCTAGTCCGATCACCCTTAACCAACCTACGGAAAGCAACTGGTACAGATGGTGCACTGGCGACACACGGTTCACTGAACTACCATAAACAAGCCATGCTTGCTGCTAATGATTTGATGGAAAGTGTCCGAAATCCGACCCACAGAATATCATATTTGATTTCCGATCAGAACAAATTGAACTATGAAAAAAATCTACACATCCTCCGACAAATTGTCGGTGTGGTGCTGCTCTGCGGTCGGCAGAACATAGCACTCAGGGGACATCGAGACGACAGTTCGCTGAAATGTGATGACATCTCAAACAAAGGAAATTCTCTCGCCATTTTGAGTCACATTGCTGAAAACGATGAGATCTTACGGGAGCATCTGCTGAGTGGCGACAACAATGCTCGCTGTACCTCTAAGACCATCCAGAACGAAGTGATGGAGATCATTGGTAGCCAGATTAGAGATGGACTGACCAAGTGTTTGAAGGAGGGAGGATTTTTCACCATCACAGGCGATGAGGTAACGGAGTTTCATTCCAATAGCATAATGTAATGAAATAGCATAATGAAATTCTCAGTATTTCACTCCGGTTCCTCGACACCCTGGCCTCAACCTTCAGTTAAAGAAGTATTCTTTGATTTCGTAGAGCTAGAGAGAACTACTGGGGAAGCTATAGGAAAGGCCATCATAGATTGTTTATTCAGAAGAGGTGTGGACATCAGTAAGGCACGAGGGCAAAGCTATGACGGTGCATCATCAATGGCGTCATCCAGAATCTGAACTCAAGCGCAGATTAAAGCTGTCCAGCCTTTGGCGCTCTACACTCACTGCAACAGTCATGTGCTAAATTTGTCTATTGCAGCAGCGTGTCGACTATCCATGGTTCGCAATATGATTGATACCATTAATGGGCTTTATAGATTTTTCAAGAACTCACCCAAGAGACAACGTTACCTTGAAAAGACCTTATCTGAGCAAGAAGAGGAAACCTCAGCAAAAAAACTGAAAGGTCTGTGCAAGACGAGGTGGGTGGAGAGACACTCTTGTTACGAGACAGTCGAAGAGCTATATCCATTTGTCTGTATTTGTTTGGACAGGATTGTAAATCCCGACGGTGATGAGAATTCCTGGGGGTGGGACCGTGCTAGCCGCGTGTCTGCACAGGGAATTCTGAGTTCACTGACCTATTTTCAGTTTGTTGTTATATCCATTTGAGTGAAGAACAGCCTACATACTTTAAAAGGCCTTGCCCACAAGCTGCAACGCAACGGCATGGATGTGCTGGAGGCATACTCTATGATTGACGACAAGAAGGACGCGCTCACTCAACTACGGTCAAATGCAGAAACTGAATTGTCTCTGTGGTTCGATCACGCCAAGGCCATGATATAATCTGTAGGAGGTGATGTCACAATGCCGAGAGTTGTAAAACGACAAATCCATCGTCCGAACACTGCCGCCAATACTCCCTTGCTCTTCTACCTCAGAAACATGTGCATTCCATTTCTCGACCACCTCAGCCAGGAAATGGACACCCGATTCTGTGCTGAAAATCGGGAAGGTAGTGATCTGTTTCTGCTGATGCCATCTGCAATAATCTCCGATACCTGCAACATTCCAGCCCTACATCAGAAGCTGTTGCGTTGGAAAAACGACATGGAACATCCAGCAGGACTGATATATGAGCTTAGAGACTGGCAGATGTTTTGGAGAAGGAAGCCCAACAACACGCTTCCAAGCACATTGATGGATTGTTTCTGCGCAGTAGATGGAGACGAATTTCCATCCATCAAAGTCCTACTCCATATTGGATGCACCCTCCCTGTAGGCTCCTGTGAGGCCGAACGCTCATTTTCTTGCCTGCGTCATCTGAAGACCTTCCTCAGATATTCCATGGGAGAAAGTCAGATGGCATCTCTGGCCCTCATGAACATACACCATGACGTCACCATATCCCCACATGATGTGTGTGACATTTTCATTCGGAAACACAAGTGCCGTCTATTCCAAAATAGCATAATTTACGATGAATAAAATAATTAACATTCCGCTGTCCAATCTGATCTCTTTTGTGGGGAGAACCCCCTGCCTTGAGCTTCACAACCTCGGTGCATGGCGGTGCCGGGCTTTGTGGGGAGAACCCCCTGCCTTGAGCTTCACAACCTCGGCGCATGGCGGTGCCGGGCTTTGTGGGGAGAACCCGCTGCCTTGAGCTTCACAACCTTGGCGCATGGCGGTGCCGGGCTTTGTGGGGAGAACCCGCTGCCTTGAGCTTCACAACCTCGGCGCATGGCTGTGCCAGGCTTTGTGGGGAGAACCCGTGCCTTGAGCTTCACAACCTCGGCGCATGGCGGTGCCGGGCTTTGTGGGGAGAACCCCCTGCCTTGAGCTTCACAACCTCGGCGCATGGCGGTGCCGGGCTTTGACCAGCACACAGTCTGTCATCGCCATCATTTCACACTATGGGAGTGCACAGGTCTTGTATAACTACTGGTGAGCCCGTTGGTCCAAATGGACCAAATTTTCATCGCCTTTCATGGCCTTGCAGTATACCTGCCTGCTTTCGTGCTTGAGTTGGAATAAATGATTTGTAAAATATTGTTGCGAATATGGCATTTGGCCTCCATATCCGCTTGTAAATATTCCCCTATTTCCCCAATACTCCCCAACTATCCCCAATCCCCCATTCCCTAGTCCCATTGCCTGTAAATAACACTCTGTAGAACCGACCTTCCCCTTTTTCCCCCATTAAATGTCGTGCCCAGGTCCACCGCATCTCACGTAGACAACTTTCAGACATCTTGCTAGTTATTCTTAGTCTATGTCAGTTAAGGACTCGTTTCCATTAATTCTGACTCTTCGTTGCACCAGAATGTGATTATATGGCACCAGTAGTGAGTTTAGGACCTTCCCATACCTCCTCCCATCTTCTTCCCCAAACAACAACTACAACAACAACTACAACAACAACTACAACAACTACAACAACGGCGCGCGCGGGGAGTGTGCGTCCTCACTCCGGCTCGGTTAGCCGCCATTACCCATGCGCTCCACGGGGTTACCACGAAGGGGCTGGCTGTCAGCTCCTCGTCAAGAGCGGAGCCTGGTAACCCCCCCGCACCCAATAAGAAGGGCGGACCGATTCCATCTGGGGCGGAGCTTACGAGCCGAGGGCGTGTCACTCCCCGCCGGATATACGCAGCGACTTACCGGATGTGACGAGAGATGCGCCCCCAGCTTGAGAAGACAATCACCACATCCGAGCGCTGCGACCTCCCCGCATCTCTAGACCGGACCGGGTCGATCCTGCCCTGAGCCCAGGTGCACCTGGAGCCATCGATTCTGCCTTTCCTTGCCATCAATCCCCGTGTGAGTCAGTTTTGTCCTGTTTATCTGTCGTCTGTCAGGGAATAAGATAAGTGTGTCTAAGTGCCTGTCTTTCTATGCTGTCCCTCTCATTCCTGTAATCTAACCTTCCGCCCTAATATAACCTCCTCCGGAGGTCTTGAGAACTGAACCCTTGGTGTCGTGTCATTTTAGTCCCAGCCGTTGTGTCCTTTTCCTTCATTGATTCAGCGTAGCGCGACTCGGCAACGTTCGAGTATAATCGGGTAACTTGTGCGGACACGGCGGCCATTCCGCTCGGCCCACCCTAACATCAAAGTCGTGTCCGTAACAATTGGTGTCGAGGAGTGGAATTCGGACCCGGGACTAAATTTATTAGGCCCAAATTTTGGAACACCAATTGTACCACTAGGGTAACAATTGGTGTTGGGGAGGTAGAATTCGACCCGGAGCGCGTTTCCCGCTCGAAATTATAACGGCGAAATTTGAATTTGTTTTACGAAAATAAAAACCCG
The DNA here is from genome assembly GCF_964187855.1 of Myxine glutinosa. NCBI lineage: Eukaryota > Metazoa > Chordata > Myxini > Myxiniformes > Myxinidae > Myxine > Myxine glutinosa. The sequence goes on from NC_136263.1 coordinate 163,377,682, forward strand.
AATTTTGAAAGTCGCGCTATGGCGGATCAAGACAGCTGGGGTCCGGTAGGGGAGAGTGAGGCAGGGTCGGTCCAGGACCAAATTGAGGGACGCGAGGAGAGCGAAGCAGCGAGGGTAGCAGACGCACAAATTAGCGTCGTTGCGCCCGACATTGCGGGTGCGCAAAATGGCGCCTCGCTGGTCGCGGCGCCCGCGACCGTGGCAGCGCCCCTGGTGGATTCGAACCTTTTCCTCCTGCAAATGGGGGCCCTTATGGAGAGGCTAGAAGCAAAAATGGGGGTAATGAATAACCAAATGGGGGTAATGGGAAACCAAATGGGGGTAATGAGGGAAGAAGCGAGGGGTACCGGTGAGGGATTAGACAATAATTTTAAGGAGTTAGACAATAATTTTAAGGGTTTAGACAAGAAATTTGGGAAGTTAGACGACAAATTTGAGGGGTTAGACAACGGGATAAAAGAGGTGAAAAAGGGGTTAACGGGGGTAGAAAATAGAATGGCTGCCCAGGAGAATCAGATAGAGGGAGTGAAAAATGGGTTAGAGGGGTTAGAAAACAGTATGGAAGGCAAATTGAGGGACATGAGGGACCAAGCGGAAAGGGAAGTTAAACAAATGGGGCAGCAGATAGAGGGGGTCAGAATGGGGGTAGAAACCAAACTGGATGCTCACAGGGAGGAAATGGAGCAGATGAGGGTGGCATCTGGGCAGGAGATGCAAGTGATGGGAGAGGAGATCAGAAGAGGAGTGAGTGAGGAGGTCGGAGGAGTGCGCGAGGAGGTGAGGCACTGTAAGGAGCACATGGAGAAGGAGGTGAGAAGGGGGACTGTAAAGTTACAAGGGGGCATAGAGGACCTGACGCAGGAGGTGGAGCAGCTGACGGTGGGACAGACGGAGTTAGTGGAGCAGGTTCAAAAGAACACAGCGGTAATAGGAGGTTTAAAAGCGACACAGAAAGAACTAAAAGACGACTTGATAGCGACGAAGAGGGAATGTCAGATGGTACGTGAGGGACTGACAGCGAGGTTGGACGAGGTGGTAGAGGTAATGGAGACGAAGGACCGGCAGGTGAGGACGCACCTGGAAACGGTCAAGGTAGCCTTAGAGGACGAGCTTGAGGAGACGTACCGGGGAATAAAGGAGGTGAAGCAGAAATTAGAAGAAGTGGAAGAAGGGGTGAGCGAAATTAAGAAGCGACGGAGAGGGGATAAGAAAGAGATAAGAGAGGAGATAAAAGAATTGGTCCAAAGTCTGTGTTTGGATCGTGATGAAGCGTTCATTAACCGGATGAGGGATTCGCAGGTGATGGAGGAGAAGCGAAGAGGAAGAGGACCCGGTGTAAGTGGTGACCAATATGGTCGTGCGTATGATGCGCCAGGGGATTTAAGAAGCTTGGGGGTCGAGATGGACCCGGGTGTTCGTGAGAGGCCGTTGGTGAAGTGTGCGACAGGTCTGGTGTGCGAAAAAGGAGGTGTGCGAGAAAGTCCGACTCTGGGGTGTGTGAGGAAAAAGTGCGTGCCAAGGAGTGAGGGTGCTGGCGAGAGTGAGTCGGTCGTAGCGCGTGTGCGAGGGAGCACATGGAAGCGCGGTGTGGTAAGTGTTACAGAGGGTGTGACGGGAGAGTGTGCGCAGGAGTGTGCGCGAGAAAGGTGTGTGACGGACAGGTGCATGGGGAAAGAGTGCGCTGTCAAGAGTGAAGGAGAATGCACACCTGTGGTGAGTGTTACAGAGGGTGTAACGGGAGAGTGTGCGCGAGAAAGGTGTGTGACGGACAGGTGCATGAGGAAAGAGTGCGCTGTCAAGAGTAAGGGTGAGTGCGCTGTCAAGAGTGGAGGTGAGAGTAGTGGGAGTGACAAGGAGAGTGAGTTGGTTGTGACAGGTGAGCGAGGATGTACACCTGGGATGGAAGGATGCACACCTGGAATGGTAGAGCGTGAGTGGGAATGCACGCTGGAGTTGGTGGTGAGGCACGTGGTGGGGTGTGCGAATGAGGGCACACCTGTGATTGTCACAGAGGAGGTGACCGAGGAGGGGGCGCGAAGAGGTGTATTGGTGAGGTGTGCTACCAACGAATGTGTGCCAAAGTGTTCGGTGGTCAGGTGTGTGACCAAGGCTGTGAGTGGAATGGGTGTACCTGGGTGTGTAAGGAAAGGTACGAGGAGCATGGAAACGGGTGGATGTGTGAGCAAGGAACGGGCTGCGGGGTGTAAGCCTCCAGGTGAAGCATCGACGGTAACCGGTTTAGAGGTTAGAGCGACTTTTAGCCGAATCAGTCCCTCGGTGCGTGCTGGGCCTCGCTTTGAACGGCCGCGTCCGTGCTCCACTAGGCGGAGCGGGCAGCCCGATAGAAAGGGTCGTCATGGCGACCACTTTTTGTTGAGGCAGTCCGGCAGGTCGAGATCGGGACATTGGATGGCTCCACGCCGAGATGGTGCGTGGGATCTCGGCCCGGGTAAGCCCCCGTCCCTGCACCGAGTGCGGGACGTATCCAGCCGCTGGCACCAAACAACCCGCATTCATGGCTTGGCTTTACGAAGCCGGGCTTTGGACAGGAATTGGCGCACCGAGAGGCATTAGTGAGTAGACTGTGTGATGAGGTTAGTGTTTTGGCCCCAGAATTAGAGGAAAACAAAATTTGATGATTGGCAAGGGATTGGCAGTAGTGATTGGCAGATGATGGGTAGTGATTGGCAAATTTTTAATTTGTTGAAATTTGATGTGCAAAATTGGTAGTGAGCGATGGGCCCGGTGGGTAAGGCTGGCATCCCTGCCACCCTTCCCATGTGGGGGCAAATGCGCAATAGCTTATGGGGTGTATGGCAGTGAAAACTAGCCCGGGTGGGTTAGGTTATATTGATAGGGCCCTAGAAGATGACATTAGGTGACGTTAAGTTTAGTTAGTGACTGATACCTGTAGTGGGGACGCAGGTAGTTTAGTGTGGATGATAATGACGTGGGAGCGCAATAGTTTAAAGGGACGACTGGGAAGCGCAAGTTTCAGAGGGGAGTAGTTAGCTGAGATGATGCCGTGTGTGTGAGGATTGAACAGGTGAGGATTGAACAGGTGTGATCGAACAGGTGTGATTGCACAGGTGTGCAACTGGACAGGTGTGTGGAGCAGTGTGTGAGTAATGAGTGTTGTGGATCAGCGCGAATGCGCTTGGGGAGAGAAGGGTGCAGGTGGCACCAGGTGTGAGAGCACAGGTGTGCAAGTACAGGTGTGTGGAGAGAGTTGGAGTAAGTGGTACGGAGTGGTGTGCATGGTGCGAAGGTGTGGATGGGGGAAGAGTGGACCCCTTTCACGAGTACCCGGGGCGGGTAGTGTAAGTGTTAGGTAGAGGGTATAGGTAAATTGTGGTTGGATATTGGCATTTGTGGTGCGGTAGCAGAATGGTGTTGTGGATGGGTGCATTAGTGTCGTGGAAATGGCTGGGCGTGTAGCCTGTTAGTGTGTGTAGTTGGTTGGGCACTCCACCACTGTGAGGATGTCGGCCAGGTGAGGCCGCAGGTGGGCTCTGGGAGCCGGTAGTTGTGAGTGGTTGCCTGAGGATCCCGGGTGTGGATCGGGCAGCCCAGTGCCAGAGAGGGCACCGAGTGGGGAGAGTGCCAGAGGGCCTTTCCAGGTAGTTAGGTTAGGGTAAGGAGCAGGTAAGCTCGGAGGCAACTGCAGTGGTGGAGGTGTGCAGGTGGGTAGACCCGCTGGGAGAGGTACACGCCACAGCCCAGAAATTGTGCGAGGGCACCGGGAGATGAATCGGGGGAGTGAGACCCCAAATTGAAAAGCACCACAGGTTGGCCAATGGGAATTGGTTTTTAGAACCCATAGTGTAAGAGGGCCAATGGTTTGGCCGGAGAAAGACCCCGGGTAATGTAAAGTTGTTAAAGTCATTTAGGAAATAGTTAGGATTGATAAACCTGTCGCACCATACGCAGCCACTTACCTGTGGTGATGATGATGACTCCACACCTGTGTTATCTTGTTTTGGTGCAGGAAATGAGAATTGCTGTGAGGATTTGTGAGACGCATCACGACGTGGATGAGACATTGGGGTGATTCCATCTCTCCCTCCTTAGGAGGGACTGATGATGAATTGGTAATGGCAAATTTTGATGTTCAGTTGGAGATGGCAAATTTTGATGAAAGTTGAAAATGGCAAATTTGATTGGTTAGGAGGGAGAGAAGACGAATTTGGTTTATGGGAGGAACGGGGAAGACAGTAGGGATGTTTGTTGATTTGTAAAGTAGATGTCTATGGGTAGTGTTGTGTTTTGTGGATACAGTAAGGGGTAAGGGAGGGGCCATGTAGGTTACCTGGTGGGGGGGGGGGGGGCGTACGGTAGGAACGTACCTGTCTCACCTGGTTCCCATGTGCCCCCAGTGTGCATTACCTTGCATTGCGTGCACTTTTGCGCCCTTACCACCTTACTCACTTGTCTGCTTCTTTTGTCTCCCACCTCCGAGGATCTGGTTTTGGGGCAGAGAGAGAGGAGAGAGAGGTGCTGGCTACGCAGTTGTGGGCCTGCACTTTCGCTGCTTGCTGCCTGGATCGATACACCATATGGACCGCAATGTTTGTGGCCGCCCACCATGGACCGCAGTCCTTTTGCGGCCAAGCACCACCCGTGGATGGACCTATGGGTCAACGTGGCACCTATGCCATACAGGTGAACCACTTATAGTTGGCCCCCTGACGGCCACAATAAAGAAATGGACGCGGTTGGCGCCTTTCTTTATTTTTTGGAAAGAGGCAAGAACACCAAGTGCACCACACGAAGGCAAGACCAGCGGCAGAACATCGGCCGGCTGCGACACCACACAATGATCACTAAACACTTTATTGGTGCACCGGATGGTGCTGACTGTGTGATGGGGTGGTGCTTTTGGTGCTGGGAAGGGGTGCTCTGCACATTATTAAAGGCCGTAGGCCACAGAGCACTCGTGGGTTGGTGTATCGATGCTGGCATGCGTGCTCTCTCTATGCATAACATCTGCATGTGTCCCTCCAAAAACAGGTCCTGGATCGTAGTGTAAATATCAGCGTAGTCTTGTAAATAATGCTCCCTACCGGCTGTATGTTTAGTTTGCGAATTCTTTCCGCAATTCGGTTATCCTGTGGGTATGTTTCTGTGAGGAGAAGGGTGCAACGTCGCAGGGGGACATATTTACTCATTTGTGAACATCTGTAAAACTGTCGCACTCAGGGTAGAGTTAATAGTAGAGGGAACTACATCTGAGTGCCACACTAAAATAGGTAAAAATTTATCGGGTCGGGACGCCCCGAGGGTAGAGAAGGGTGCAATGTTGCGAATATGGCATTTGGCCTCCATATCCGCTTGTAAATATTCCCCTATTTCCCCAATACTCCCCAACTATCCCCAATCCCCCATTCCCTAGTCCCATTGCCTGTAAATAACACTCTGTAGAACCGACCTTCCCCTTTTTCCCCCATTAAATGTCGTGCCCAGGTCCACCGCATCTCACGTAGACAACTTTCGGACATCTTGCTAGTTATTCTTAGTCTATGTCAGTTAAGGACTCGTTTCCATTAATTCTGACTCTTCGTTGCACCAGAATGTGATTATATGGCACCAGTAGTGAGTTTAGGACCTTCCCATACCTCCTCCCATCTTCTTCCCCAAACAACAACTACAACAACAACTACAACAACAACTACAACAACTACAACAACGGCGCGCGCGGGGAGTGTGCGTCCTCACTCCGGCTCGGTTAGCCGCCATTACCCATGCGCTCCACGGGGTTACCACGAAGGGGCTGGCTGTCAGCTCCTCGTCAAGGGCGGAGCCTGGTAACCCCCCCGCACCCAATAAGAAGGGCGGACCGATTCCATCTGGGGCGGAGCTAACGAGCCGAGGGCGTGTCACTCCCCGCCGGATATACGCAGCGACTTACCGGATGTGACGAGAGATGCGCCCCCAGCTTGAGAAGACAATCACCACATCCGAGCGCTGCGACCTCCCCGCATCTCTAGACCGGACCGGGTCGATCCTGCCCTGAGCCCAGGTGCACCTGGAGCCATCGATTCTGCCTTTCCTTGCCATCAATCCCCGTGTGAGTCAGTTTTGTCCTGTTTATCTGTCGTCTGTCAGGGAATAAGATAAGTGTGTCTAAGTGCCTGTCTTTCTATGCTGTCCCTCTCATTCCTGTAATCTAACCTTCCGCCCTAATATAACCTCCTCCGGAGGTCTTGAGAACTGAACCCTTGGTGTCGTGTCATTTTAGTCCCAGCCGTTGTGTCCTTTTCCTTCATTGATTCAGCGTAGCGCGACTCGGCAACGTTCGAGTATAATCGGGTAACTTGTGCGGACACGGCGGCCATTCCGCTCGGCTCACCCTAACATCAAAGTCGTGTCCGTAACAATATTATCATTGTTTTTGTTATTTATTTAGTAATGAGAATGGCATGCCATGGAAGGACCTATTAAGCTGCTCTACACACCTTAACATGGAGTGCATTTAGAAACATGGAAATTCTTCTGGATTCTTTGTAGTTAATTAGCTTAATTAACTCAGGAGATCATAACAATCATTTCGCGAGAACGACACAAATCAGAAATTCCATATCAGAAAGCTCCAGTAGAACTACACAAAAAACATGCCCCACACACACACACACACACACACACACACACACACACACACACACACACACACACACACACACACACACACACACACGCACTTCATCAATTTATAGCAGAAGGAACAGCTGGGCATGTCGTTTCACCAGTTCCTATATCTGACCATTAGTCATCGCGAATCTGTTGAACTGTTGGACCAGGGAAGAACGCAAGGAACTGCAGAAACTTCCAAGAACGCACGAAATGCCGTTTCTGACGATCAATTTAAAAAAATTTCCTGGGGGAAGACCCCCAGACTCCTCTGTGCCCCCCCCAGCGCTATAGTTTCATGCACCCCCCCCCCCCCCCGTCTTGAAATTCCTGGATCCGCCCCTGGCACATTCCAAAAGTCGACCCAACAAGAATCCCAAAAGGAACGCAAAGCTCATGTAAAACTGTGACATGTCGCAGGTAAAACCTCTGTGCGATAAATGTACAGTTTTGCTGAAATTAGGGGTAGGGTAACATTGTGACACTTTTGAACAATAATGCTGTTGTTTCCATGACACGTATTGGCTGAAAAGAACAAGTTTCGTCAACCTTCTACATGCTGTAGATAAGATACAGGTAAAGATGATAATACTATACATGATAGCTAATTTTATGGTAACCATTTACCATGAAATCAGAGATTTTCTCCATTTTGAGACAAAATTATCTCTAAAAATGTAACGTTCTAATCCACATGCCTCTTTAATAGTCTAGTAGGAAGACTAGGTCCCCCTGCACCCCCCGGAGATATACTTCTAATCAGTGTTTCTAGATTGGAAAAAATGTGTAGAAAATGACTAGCTATGGCCCCAAGCTGAAAAAATGTCCCACATACCATTTTTATGCAAATTACTGCTGCAAATTTTATGCAAAATTATGCAAATTTTATGCAAATTTTTGATGAGGAGTAGAGTTGAGGGGTCTTTGAGGGCTTCATCGAGGTGCTCTCGGTTGCAAGACTGGGTCATTCTGAGAAGCACAGCAGGGTCAGAGATCATGATGTTCTCCTCCTCAGTGAATCTCTCCATCAACAGCCTCTCCATTGCCTCACACACTGTTTTGAGGCAAAAGAGGGACTTTGCGTAGGCCTTTCCACTGAGAACACCTTTGAGAGATCCACTTGTTACTAGTTGTGCCTCAAAGAGAATCTCTGCATATCCAGAACCACGCATCTTGTGTCCAGTGAGCATCCCGATGTAGTTCATGGATGTGTGGAAGGGTCCAATCGTTACTACATGACTAGCAAATTCATTTGGCCAGCGCCAGATGATGGGAAGGGCTTTCATGCAGACACCCAGATCAAATGTATTCAGGACCCATCTCTGACCCACCTCAGCAGTTGCTGCCTCGGAACGCTTCAGTAGCTCACGAACAACTGCGTTGTCTGTGATCGGTCTGTGCCTGGTGCCTGCATGGCATGGCAATGGCCTGCAGCCTGTGCCTGGGCTAGGGGGTTTCACCTCTGCAACTGGTTCTCCCCCACCCAGCAAATCAACAGTCGACTACTGCACGCCTATCCACCAACCGATCACAGACAACGCAGTTGTTCGTGAGCTACTGAAGCGTTCCGAGGCAGCAACTGCTGAGGTGGGTCAGAGATGGGTCCTGAATACATTTGATCTGGGTGTCTGCATGAAAGCCCTTCCCATCATCTGGCGCTGGCCAAATGAATTTGCTAGTCATGTAGTAACGATTGGACCCTTCCACACATCCATGAACTACATCGGGATGCTCACTGGACACAAGATGCGTGGTTCTGGATATGCAGAGATTCTCTTTGAGGCACAACTAGTAACAAGTGGATCTCTCAAAGGTGTTCTCAGTGGAAAGGCCTACGCAAAGTCCCTCTTTTGCCTCAAAACAGTGTGTGAGGCAATGGAGAGGCTGTTGATGGAGAGATTCACTGAGGAGGAGAACATCATGATCTCTGACCCTGCTGTGCTTCTCAGAATGACCCAGTCTTGCAACCGAGAGCACCTCGATGAAGCCCTCAAAGACCCCTCAACTCTACTCCTCATCAAAAATTTGCATAAAATTTGCATAATTTTGCATAAAATTTGCAGCAGTAATTTGCATAAAAATGGTATGTGGGACATTTTTTCAGCTTGGGGCCATAGCTAGTCATTTTCTACACATTTTTTCCAATCTAGAAACACTGATTAGAAGTATATCTCCGGGGGGTGCAGGGGGACCTAGTCTTCCTACTAGACTATAATGTTTGTGAGTGACAACCAGTTATTACCCTCGCCTGAGGAGAGGGTATTGTATTTTTTTTATTTTTTTTTTGTATACAAGATCGAGGCTCGTGAAAGAGCAAACATTAATCACACAGACAAACCGACACATAAAACATATAACATGGGGAGCGGTAGACAAGATGGGGCGAGAGGGGGGGGAACACAAACACAACATCTGAGAGCAGGGACATCGACAGATCTGTGGGAGGGAGAGGGCTTTGGGGGGGGGGAGGCATGGGAAGGGGGGGTGGGAGAGGTATAAAACATATGGACACTGCCGAGACTTCCAGGAAAGAAGTTGGAATTTCAAACAAGGTGGATCTGGGGTGAATTAGTGGGGGAAGAAAAGATCAAGGTTTTGGATGGGGAAAGATAAGAGATGGTGGTGAACAGCTGTTTTAAAGACCTGGAGGGAGGAGTGGGATTGAAGGGAGTGTGGGAGTTTGTTCCAGAGGAGGGAGAAAAGAGGAATGAAAGAGTGAAGGTGAGCAGAGAGCCGAGATTTCGGCAGTTTAACCATCAGAGGGTTGCTGGCAGATCTTGTGCGACCTGTAGGAATATTTGGGGGACAGAGCACAGAGAGAGCTGGGGGAGCAAGGCCGGAGAGGGGTCGGTAGAAGACAGAAAGACCACCTACCTGCCTGCGGTGAGTGAGTGAAAGGCCCTCGGAGATAGCTTCATCACGGTAGATTCCAATGATTCTGAAAGCTTTGGTTTCAACAGCGTGAAGCCGAGCTCGGTGTGAGGCAGGCGCACCAGCCCATAGGGGAGAACAGTATTCCATTGAGCTGCGGATGAAAGCCTTGTATGTGGCGAGGAGCTCAGGTGTGCCGAGGAAGGACTTCACACGACGGAGGATGCCCAGTCGGCGACTGGCTTTGGAGGCCAGCTTGGAAATGTGGTTTTCCCAAGAAAGATAATGGCCGTTTTGATCATGATCGATTTGATCATGGCCATTTGAATCCGTTTGTTTGTCTGTGTGTCTGTTTGTCTGTCTGTTTGTCTGCACAGAATAAATATGATTTTCTCTGCAACCGTTTGTCTGATTGACAGGAAATTCTCCTCATAGGTGCAACTCCACCTGTAGGATTTATTAATAACTATGACGTCATAGGTCATGTGGTTTGGCCGCCATCTTGGAAAAACCGAAAAACTTTGCACCTCTATCTCCGAAAGTGCTGTATAGAAAAAATTGAGACATGGCTCATTGAAAATAAATCTCCATGGGGAATAAAATATGTTAATGATGATGTCATAGGTGCCTCCATTATAACGTCATAATTCAACAAGTACAAAACTTCAGCCTATCAAGATGAAATTTCTTGAGCATCATGTAGGCATAAATTGGTGGAGAAAAAAATAATAATGATGACGTCATCTGTCACGTGGTTCGGCCGCCATATTTGTTTTAACACAAAAGCCTTAAAAACCACTGAAAAATACATCCTGGTGAGGGTTTGCAATCTCTGATTGCTCTTTCTTGTTTCCCCTTATTTTAATACCTCACAATCATGTCTCACTATATTTTTGAGAAATCTCTGAATCAAAAATGCTCCTGCACATTGTAAAAAAAAAAAAAGGCACAACATTGCATTTTTCACCAAAAAAGTCAGCACCTCAGGCAATTAAGAGATGGGTTTGCATGACGAGCATAAAATTCTAAATCAGAAATGATAATCAGACCATCTGGCCTCAGACACATGAGTCGAGTGGCCAGGGAAACCAATTACAGAGGGGGTAGGATATCGTGGGTGATGAATGCCAGTGTGCTGCCTGCGATGATGTCTCCAAGTGGAAGTCGCAGTGGCAGTCACATCACTTTCACCTTTGCTGCTTGCTGCCACCTCACTGTCATCTGCCAACTAAATGATGACTGAAAACAAAAGAAATCTAGCAGCACCATTTTTTTTTCTGCACCTTACACTTGCACCATTCTTCCTTGGCCTGATCATTAACCTGGTGACGGTGCACCTTCTGCGACAGGACCTTGTTGTAGGTGCTGAAAGATCCTATGTGTTCAGTCTTCATGCAGACGGCAGGAACAGACTATCCTCCAGGTTCGTGACCAGCTGCTCAATGTTGACCGGCCACAACTGGAAGGTTGTGTCCAGTCATTGTTCCCTGGCCTGCAGCTTGGCAAGCATGGCCGGGTTGATCTACGTGTGGTCGGAATCTTCTTCATGTTGCGGTTGGTGTCCAGAAGCTGAATGAGCAAGATGCATGTCTGGTGGTCAGAGACAGTGGGTATGTTGGCCTTCTTGTAAAAATCTGCGAACCGGGCGAAGACGGGCTGTGCAAATGCCCATTTGGGGGGAGCACCAGGACAGCCAGTGTGCTTTGCCACCACACCCTTCTCGATGTGATGCATGAGACAGCGCAGGAAATGACGGCATGTGGGGAGATGTATTCCCTTTATTTGTGCATCCTCCTTATTGATGGCGCTGCCCAGCCTGAACACAGCTTTGGCCTGTTGCGTTGCCATCAGCGTTATGGCCTTGAGAGAATACAGCCCCTCCAACATATGAACGGGTGTCAGCTGAGGTGTAGCAGATGGGCCCATTAACGGGGGTACCTGATTTTTACCCATTCTGATTGGGGGAGAGCGGTTCTAAAAAGTATGATTAGATCAGTATGAGAATATTTTTTAAAAATAGGGCATTTTATTAACCCTACTATATAGCCAAGCCTTGAGAAGGGACGTGCTGAAAATATTGTTTTTCCTGTGGACAATGAAACCCAAATTTGATTGTTAAACTTTGAAAGTACAACAGGCCTGTTAATTTCAGATTTTATACTTATGAAGCACTTTTGATGACGTGTGTTCTTTGTTGTAGATGCAGATAAATGCTATGTCAACCCAGAACAAAATATAACTGGCTGGTGGGGAGATGCTGCCACCTTTGTGACATCATTTGAAGACTGCATGGTGCTTGATTACCCCCCAGGGGTGCATTTGATGAAATACTTTCAACCACGAAACGACAGTCAGCCAGATGAGGTATTTTGACTCATGGTTTTACATGAAGTTGTGGTATTCCCTGCTAATTTTAGTGTGGAAAAATTTTGGAAGCAAAATAATTTGCAATGCTTCTTCCTTCATGTGTAGATTTTCACTCAGATTGATTTTCACTTTCACTCAATCAGTCTTTCATCACAGATGGAATTATTGTCCAGCATTGTGAGCTAGGTATTGATGATGCACATCAGTCATGGCTGAGTGATATTCTTATTATATTATCCTTTAAATCATTTACTCTGCCACTGCAAGTCTTGTGCAGTTGACATGAACTGGGTAGTGGGTAGAGGATTAAGAAAATTGATCTGAGAGCAATTGGCCGACACTGACTCGCCTAAGAGAAGGTATTGTCTGACTACTAAATCAACCTCCATCCGTCCTTCAGGAAATCGGAGACCAGTGACTTCTGTGTAAATGCAGCCAACACTACCATGCTGCAGGAGTGGAGCTGGGATGATACTTTTAACATTCTTAAAGATATCATTTCAAGGTGTTGTGAAGCATAATTTTTGGCTTGACTTGTCCCAGGTGATGCCATCCCAGGTGATGCAAGCAGAACCATTTTCTGTCTGTCTTGTCTCAGGTGAAGCAGAAAACCTTGCCTTCTTGACAATGACTTTGTTGTGCTTTGGTTGTGTTTATAGTTTTGTTTGTTGAATTCAAAAGTTGCAGAATGAATTATAATTAGTTTATAATCTGCATCCAGGTTTCTATTTCAAGCCTGGTGTTGGAAGCCTGGTGTTGGCTTAGCGTTTAGGGTGCCAGCTTGGGATCCTAGAATCCTGGGTTTGAATCCCGGTCGATCGCTGAATTAACGCCAGGAGGGTTGACTCAGCCGGTCATCCTTCCAAGGTCGGCAAATTGAGTACCAGTTCACTGGTAATTCCCTGTGTGTCGCAAGAGGCAACTAACAGGGTTGGCTGCAGGAAGGGCATCCGGCCATAAAACATTGCTTCAAAAAGGGGACTACGGTGCCCAAAAAAGGCCAACCCCTGCTCTGCGGGGAAAAATGGCCTCTAAAGGTGGTTCTTCTTCTTTATCCAGGTTTCTATTTCGAGGACAGTGAATGCATCAATTTTTCCCGTGTTCATGACACGAGTCCAGGCGAATCGACTGAGTACAAATGTGACTGCTTTGTTCAGAGGGTTCATCCATCCACTTTCTGTGCGCACTAAGTTGGATGAAAGCCTAAAGCTGTTCATGGTGGTTCGGAAGGTTAACGCACGACTCTGGCTCTGTCATACACCCAACAGCACGTGTGATGACACTTTGGTATGTCACTCTCAACATACAAACCTCACTGAGCACCACTTTACAACTGTTTTTTTGAAACAAAATCTAAGACTCATGGGGCTGTTGTTGTTTTGAAAATAACACTAATATCATCTGGCTCACACCTTTTGTTAACTGACTCTTCCATATGGTTTGAACTGGTAATTGCAACCAACAAGAAAAGCTAACCTCACAGGTGAAAGTTAAATAAAATGAGGGCACACTGAGTACTGACCATGAGCTTTAGTATTATCGTCAAGGACACATGTAAAGCTAGATAAATGGGACATTTTGTTTGTTTCCGTATACTAGGGCACAAGGCTACTCCATGGTATTGTCTGTCCAGTGTGTAGTTCTCCTTTCAATAAAAGAATTGCTATGATGGGAAAATGATAGCCAGGAAATAGAATGCAGTTTTTGTTTGTATTTTGTTGCTCAGTTATTCATGTATAATATGGTCGATCAAACAGATTTGTGATAAACAAATGGTCGAAGATGAAGAGACAAACAAGGAATACAGTCACGTGAAAAAGTAAGTACACCCCATGTAAAGTTTTGACTTTTTCAATATATTTCAACATTCTGGTGTTGGGCTAGCGGCTAGGGTGCCGGCTTAGGATCCTAGGATCCTGGGTTCGAATCCCGGTCGATCGCTGAATTAACGCCAGGGGGGTTGACTCAGCCTGTCATCCTTCCGAGGTCGGCTAATTGAGTACCAGCTCACTGGTAATTCCCTGTTTGTCGTTAAAGGCGGCAAAAAGGGTTGGCGTCAGGAAGGGCATCCGGCCGTAAAACATTGCTTCAAAAAGGGGACCGAAAAACAACAACAACCACGGGTCCCAAAAAAGGCCAACCCCCGCTTTGCGGGGGAAAACGGCCTCTAAAGGTGGTTATATATATATTTTATATATACTGATATTTGATCTTTATTTCAACAATATTGAAAGATAAAGGTGATATAATATAACAAATATCATGAAACATTTACATTTTGTAGTCCATTGTATAATTTAAATAAACATAAATGCAAATTTCGCATGTGGAAAAAGTAAGTACACCCCTACATTTATCACTACTTCAAATACCTTAGATTAGAATCAGGTGCACCAGCTCAGGTGCAAATGATTAGAACATCGTTAGAGAGGATCTTGGAGGAACCTGTCTTATTTAAACCTCAGACATTTCGTTTGGTTTGCTCTTTGTTGTTGAAGTGTGCGGCGTCACCATGCCCAGATCAAAAGAGCTCTCTGAGGCCTTCAGAAAGAAGGCTATAGATGCCTACGAGTCTGGGAAGGGATTTAAAAAGATCTCCAAACAATTTGAAATCAATCATTCGACTGTCCGGAAAATCATCTACAAGTGGAGAAGATTCCAAACAACTGCCAACTTGTTCAGGCCAGGCCGCCCCAGCAAGTTCAGCCTGAGAGCAGACCGCAAGATGCTGAAAGAAGTCTCTAAGAACCCCAGAATGTCATCACGGGACCTACAGGTAGCTCTTGCCACTGTTGATGTCAAAGTGCACGAGTCTACCATTAGAAAGAGGCTGCACAAATTTGATCTACATGGGAGGTGTGCCAGGAGGAAACCTTTGCTGTCCAGAAAGAACATCAGGGCATGACTAAAGTTTGCCAATGAACACCTAGACAAAGACCAGCACTTCTGGAACAATGTGCTCTGGACAGATGAGTCAAAGGTAGAGCTATTTGGCCACAGTACCAGAAGACATGTTTGGTGAAAACCAAGGACAGCATTTGACCACAAGAACCTGATACCAACTGTAAAGCATGGTGGTGGAAATATTATGGTTTGGGGCAGCTTTGCTGCATCAGGGCCTGGGCAGCTCACCATCATAGAATGCACTATGAATTCTTCATTGTACCAGAGGGAGCTTGAGGATAATGTGAGGCCATCTGTTGGATAGTTGAAGCTTAACCGAAGGTGGACCTTGCAACATGACAATGACCCTAAACATATTAGTAAATCCACCAAGGAATGGCTGAAAAGAAAGAAATGGAGGGTTCTGGAATGGCCAAGTCAAAGCCCAGATCTAAATCCCATTGAGATGTTGTGGGGGAATTTGAAACGAGCTGTGCATGCAAGAAACCCCTCAAACATCGCACAGCTGAAAGAATTCTGCATGGAGGAGTGGGCAAAAATTTCTCCCAGTCGATGTCAGAGACTGGTAGACAGTTATAAGAAATGCTTACTTGAGGTTGTTTCTGCCAAAGGGGGCAATACCACCTATTAGAGCCAAGGGTGTACTTACTTTTTCCACATGCGAAATTTGCATTTATGTTTATTTAAATTATACAATGGACTACAAAATGTAAATGTTTCATGATATTTGTTATATTATATCACCTTTATCTATCAATATTGTTGAAATGAAGATCAAATAGCTGTATGTTGAAATATGTTGAAAAAGTCAAAACTTTACATGGGGTGTACTTACTTTTTCATGTGACTGTATGTCGTGCATTGGGGGATACTTGCGAAATCCCTAAAATATGTTGTTGATCTTTGGCCTATGTTGGCCTTTGGTCTATGTTGATGTTTTGGCTTATATTGACCTCAAAAATAATTGGTGGTTGATTTCAGTGATGGCGATTGACATACAGACAAACAAACAGAGAGACAGACAGGCAGGCAGACAGACAGACAGAATAACACACATGACCAATCAATATACGTACTTGAAAAATCTTAGATTTTCACAAGCAATAAAAGCATGAGAGCGTTTAGTCACCAGGTAGCATGACATTCAGAAATGTCCAGCAATATAATATGCATTTGTTGAATAGTATGAGGGCCCTTCCAAAGGACATCAATGTCATTAGGCCCATTAAGGCCATGAAGCCTACACAATGTTTGTTTGTCCATGCTCTATCCTTGAATAATTAACGTCAAACAACGAAGCAGCACGTTTCATTTTAAAAGTCGTTTTATTGTTTTGTTTTTAAATATGTTGAAGGCTCAATTTTTAATTAATTTGTTTAAAATAAAAATTCCACTTTGATGGCATATTATTATATGCCAGGTGGCATATTATACTTTGGAAATGAAATCA
This sequence comes from Myxine glutinosa, assembly GCF_964187855.1. NCBI lineage: Eukaryota > Metazoa > Chordata > Myxini > Myxiniformes > Myxinidae > Myxine > Myxine glutinosa. The sequence continues at coordinate 163,393,901 of NC_136263.1, forward strand.
GTGACAACAAAAATCTCAATTAAATCCATTATTAAAATCTCAATTTAATCCATTTTGACCCAACAAAATGTGAAAAAAGTCATGTGGAACAACTTGGACAACAAAATGGAACAACTCACTTGGAACAACAAAATGTGAAAAAAGTCAAGTCGTGTGAATACATTCTGAAGGTCCTGTAAGCCTCCATTCCTGCAACAATAACTTCAGCTATACGTTCAGCAGAGATAGATGCATCGCCCAAGGAGAGGCAGCAGTCTTCTCAGGGAAAGTCAGAAAATAAGTTTTGTAAACCTTATCCAACCAACTTTATCCTTATCCAACGACACTTATCCAACCAAGATATCCAGTTTTGTATTTGTAAATATTTTCTGAAATTTGTAGAATTTGTTTTTCACTTGGAAGTTGTGGGTTACGATGTGTAAATCAAGGTGGAAAAAGTCTGATTTAATTCCAGGCTATAAGGCAACAAACAAAAGGTGAAACTTATGAAAGCGGGTGTAAACTTCTTTCGGCACTGTGATACATTCCAGGTGGCATTGCCCTCCGTGCTACGCCATAAAATCTGAATCTAACCAAATAAAAAAACTCATACCCAGGTGCACATCCATGGTATGCATATAAAGTTTCAAGTTTCTAGCTGTCATAACCATGGAGCTGTGGTGCTGACAAACACACATACACAGAGACAGACAAACAGGCTATTTACTGTAGATTCATAATGTGTTGGATTTAAAAAATAATCTATGTTGATCATTGTAGAAATAAAACAAAGTAAATTAACTTTTGAAGGATGAATTTACCAACAATAACTTCAGCTCAATTTAATTTGACACTTTATTTAAGAACCTGTCTTGCTGGTTAAGCACTTGGGAGTATCGAGCTTTTAAGATAATCCACATAATGATCATGATTTGTATTATAAATTTATAATTAAGCATGGCTTGTTCCACATTCGAGTTATACCTGTGCCTTGTTGCTTTATTCATTGTCATTCTTTTTATGAATTAATTTTATGTTTATTCATAACAATCGTTGTTTTATGGATTTGCTGCAGCAGTTGATTTCCGTTAAGAAATCTACTCCATTTCTAGAAGACGTTGCCACCATGACTGGACATTTACCACAATTGTTCCCTCAACTTGCGAGAGGAAACCGTTACTTGTTCATCATGGAAGCCCAGCAGGACAACATTTCAAACCAGGAGAGCAGTGTTGAGCTGAAATGGAATGGTGGTACACAGTTCCCTCATCAGGTAAACCGATGTTCAACATATTTACTTTTCACAGAAAATTTTCCATCATTTATGGATTTCCATATCAATTGTGGCAGTACTCGGTAAAGTGCATACCTCCGCCAGACTGAACAGTTCATGTTTCGTCTCCCACTGATAGGCCAAGTCTGGATTCGAACCTGAACCAAAATCTCATCAGCTCGTTCTTGTCACCTAACCAACTCTCCACCAAGTTTACTCATAACTCGTCCATAACTTTTATAAATATCATGTTATATATCGCTTTTCGCTATATCTCTCAATGGTGAAGAATCACTCAGAAAATTCTACTAGCCGGATCCGAATCAGGATCTTCACCAAAATGTAATCATTTCTTCCTTGTCACATACTCTACCTCTCTGCCAAATTTCGTCCGAATCCTTCCACAACTTTTTGAGATATCTTGTTCACAAACAGACAGACAGGGGTGAAAACATAACCTCCATCCACCTTTGGTGGCGGAGGTAAATATCATGCTACATTTTGTGTATAGCCCTTTTACTCAATGGTGAAGAATCACTTAAAAAATTAAATTAATTATTGTATGCAGATCCATATTCGGATCTTCACCAAAATCGAACAAATTTGTCCGCGTCAAACAACCAAACTGTCCACCAGGTTTTGGCCAAATACATCCATAACTTTTTGAGATGTGTTATATATTGTTTTTATCCCTATCACTCAATGGTAAAGAATCACTTTTAAAATTCTTGGATCCAGATCCGGATCGGGATCTTCACCAAAATCTAATTACTTAGTCCGTGTCACATACCCAACCTCACCACCAAATTTCGGCCGAATCCTTCCACAACTTTTTGATATATTTTGTTCACAGACAGACAGACAGCCAACTAAACAGACGGATGAAAACATAACCTCCATACACCTTTGGTGGCGCAGGTAACAATATATATTCTCATTTCTTTTGCCACAGGAGATTCTGCCACTGTTCCTTGAACCATTTAAATCCACCAACTGCCAGGCTCACAGCACCTGCTTGGCATGCTTATCAGACCAAGGTTGTGGCTGGTGTCTATCAAATGCCATCTGCATGCCCAGAGAGCATAGATTGGTAAATTCCTGGAGCTGTCAGGAACGTGGCAAGCGCACTGTTCTGCTACTGCAACCAGACCAGTGCACTCTCTGTCTCGCACACACTGACTGCCACACTTGCACTCAGGTATCGATCTGTATTGTTTGGCTTGCCATAATCTTGCGTTTTTTTTCATTCGTGTTCACATGACATACTGCATATGCTTATTTCGATATGTCATAGTTATGAATTTAAAACATTCTACAGGCGGAAGCACTCCTATGGTAGAATTTCGTATCAATCGGACCAACGGTTGCCAAGAAAATGAATTTTAAAAATGCAGACACGCACGTGCATACGCACAAATGCCACACGTACACAGCTGATCACCTAACCCTGCTTTTCGCTTCACGAACCCTTTAATCCCTTTAAATTAATCCCTTTAAATACAGACCTATTTGCTTACATCAAATCATCAGCAAGCTCATCCGGGAGCCAACATCACATTTGACATACAATCATTCCTTTTGTTCAATGACCTCATCTCAGAACATCAATTCGGATTCAGACTAGGTCACTCTACCTTGGACATGCTGCTTCTCCTCTCCCAATAATGGATTGCGGCTCTCAATGTCAGACATATAAGACTAGGGTGGTCTCTCGAGTCTAGACATATCTGCAGCTTTCAATGCAGTCTGGCATCCTGCCTTGCCTCTCTGCCTATGGCATCCAAAGCCAACTCCATTCTTGCCTTATTGATTTGTTTTGAATACATAATCGAGGCTCTTGGAAGAGTACTAGTACACTGAATGCATCAGGATGAAACATGACAAAAGAAACAGTCGCGTGAGTGGGGAAACACCAACAGTAGTGTTGAAGGCCAACATAGAGGCAGACTTGGCCAAACAAAGGATGTGAGGAGGAATTGGGGGCAGGAGAGGATGCATTGGGTGTAGAGGATGGATACAGAGAGAATAGAATGTCTCAGGAGGGAAAACTGGAAATTTGGAAGGAGGAGGACTTCATCCACTCTCATAGCCAACATGTGGCTCTCACCGGAATCCTTTCATCTACTCTCCCTGTCAAGGCTGGAGTGTTCCAAGGTAGTGATATCAGCCTTATCCTATTCCTAATCATCATCAACAATCTATTTAACTCTTTAGAAAATCCTTTTTGTCTCTTTGCTGATGACTCAACCCTCTGCCATGACATCCCCCCTCCATCAGATAGACACTGGAGTATTTTTTAAAATTTTTTTTGTATAGCGGGAGACAAGATGGGGAGAGAGGGGGAAGCACATAAGTACAACATTTGAGAGCAGGGACATCGGGAGATTTATGGGAGGGAGAGGGCTTGTGGGGAGGAGGCATAGGAAGGAAGGTGGGGGTGGGAGAGGTACAAAACATATGGACACTGCAAGGACTTCCAGGAAAGAAGTTGGTATTTCAAAAAAGTGGATCTGGCGTGAATTAACGGGGGTAGAAAAGATCAAGGTTTTGGAAGGGGGAAGATAAGAGATGGTGGTGAACAGCTGTTTAAAAGACCTGGAGGGAGGAGTGGGATTGAAGAGAGTGAGGGAGTTTGTTCCAGAGGCGGGAGAAAAGAGGAATTAAAGAGTGAAGGTGAATAGAGAGTCTTGATTTTGGCAATTTCACCAGAAGAGGGTTGCTGGCAGATCTTGTGTGAACTGTAGGACTATTTGGGGGACAGAGCACAGACAGAGCTGGGGGAGCTAGGCCAGAGAGGAGTCTGTAGAAGACAGAAAGACCACCTGCCTGCGGTGAGTGAGTGAAAGGCCTTCAGAATCAACTTCATCACGGGAGATTCCAATGATTCTGAAAGCTTTGGTTTCAACAGCGTGAAGACGAGCGAGGTGTGAGGCGGGAGCACCAGCCCAGAGGGGAGAGCAGTATTCCATTGAGCTACGGATGAAAGCCTTGCATGTGGTGAGGAGCTCAGGTGTGCCATGGAAGGACTTCGCATGACGGAGGATGCCCATTCGGTGACTGGCTTTGGAGGTCAGCTTGGAAATGTGGTTTTCCCAGGAAAAATCATGGCAGATAATGAGACCCAAGAGCTTGAGTGGCAGAACTTCTTGGAGAGGATTGTTGAGAAAGTAGATGTGAGGGTTGTCCAGACGGTCTTTACGGAGTGACATAGTGAGAGTGTGAGATTTGTCAGGATTGAAAGACATGTTCCACTTGTTTTGAAAGACAAGATGGATGCCCCTGCCAGTCTGTGATTTTGTCCAGGTCTGCAGAGAGTGAGGAGGCTGCTGTCTGCCAATCTGAGGGATAAGGTATGGAGCGGCAGAGAGTGGAGTCATCAAATGCTTTCTCAAAATGGATGGAGCTCAAAATTGCTTGCTCATCAAATGCTCAAAAGGATGCAGTCTTTTCCCTCTCTTCAGACATTGACAAAAATCACAAGGTGGTCAAACACGAGGAATATGTCTTTCAATCATAAGAAGTCCCACACTCTCTCTCTCTCCTCTCTCTCCTCTCTCTCCTCTCTCCCCTCTCTCTCCTCTCTCTCCTCTCTCCCCTCTCTCCCCTCTCTCTCCTCTCTCTCCTCTCTCTCCTCTCTCTCCTCTCTCTCCTCTCTCCCCTCTCTCTCCTCTCTCTCCTCTCTCTCCTCTCTCTCCTCTCTCCCCTCTCTCTCCTCTCTCTCCTCTCTCCCCTCTCTCTCCTCTCTCTCCTCTCTCTCCTCTCTCCCCTCTCTCCCCTCTCTCCCCTCTCTCCCCTCTCTCTCCTCTCTCTCCTCTCTCTCCTCTCTCTCCTCTCTCTCCTCTCTCTCCTCTCTCTCTCTCCAATATGACTATGTGGCAAATTCTCGCATCTACTTTCTGAACAATCCTTCCAAATAATTTCAGTCACTCAAACTCTTGGGTCTCTCTCAGCAATGATCTCTCTTGCGTAAACCACATTTAAAAGTTTGCCTTCAAAGACATTCGCTGACTGGGCATCCTCCATCATGCAAAGTCCTTCCTTGGCATACTTGAACACCTAGCCACTTATGAGGCCTTCATCCGAGGCTTGGAGTACTGCTCCCCCCTCTGGGCTGGCACCTCTGCTTCACACCTTGCTTAGCATGATGCCATGGGAACCAAGGCCTTCAGGATCATTGAAGGGTATGCGGGTGTCTTCTGATACCTCAGGGAGATGGATGCCCCTGCCTTGCATAACCCCAGGTCACCTGTGGGCAAGGTGTAGTACCTGTCAGCCCCCCTTACTAGGGTAACGGTCCGCAGCCATGTGGTTTAAATGACAGATGGCTCTGCACATCTGGTGGATGATAGTCCAGTCGACTCCAACAGCACAGGCGGAAAAGGGTGAATTCCCCAATTCTGGAAGAGGCCAGCAGAGAGATGGAGAGGAGTGGAGACCCCCGCCCCCGTCTATACCACACACTTACCCATGTGTACCAGCCATAGAAAGGCAATGTGATGGCAAACACGCCATCATTGCCCAAGGAGACTCGACATCATAATCAGGATCATTGGAATCTCCTGCAATGGAGCTGAATCTATGGGAATATCACTTTGCCATTGCAGACTAGTTGGTAATCTCTGTGTTCTTCCTCCTCGTCTCTAATATTGCACCTTCTGCCCTCTCAATGCCTTGTTCCTCCAGGTTTTCTGCAGGGTGCACACACTCCACCATCAACCCCTTCTCGTGAAAATTCCAAAATCCAGAAACACTGCTCACCTCCACTCATTTGTTCCTCTTTTTCCCCACCTAGGAAACTGACTCTTATGTCCTCTTCCATCTCATGCTTCCCTCCAGGTCTTGAAGACAGCTGTTCAACACCAAACCAGATCACCTCCCACCCATTACCATGATCATATTGCAGTTAAGGGTGGACAAGACAGATACAGAGAGAAACTCTCAGGAGGGAAAACTGGAAATTTGGAAGGAGGATTGATTGGAGTGTGGTTATTGCCATTAACATAGACGTCTGTAAGAAATATAAGAGGGAATGTTTAATTTGATGATTTCACTCATTCACATGAGCATTCATTGCAGGAAGGCATCTGCGAGTGGCTGAAGAGCGAGTTGACGTGCACACGAAGAGGAAGGTTTCCTGACGCCATTAAGCACCACAGCAAGTGTCTTCCACCTTGTTACCTGTATGCATTTTACTCTGTTAACTCATTTTAGATTTTGTGCACAATCTGCTGCCATTTGCAGCTCAACTATTGAAGGGATTATCAGCTGCTTTAATGCTTTTTCGTGTGTGCACTTTCAGGAGGGAAACCTGTGCAAATTGCCTGTCTGAGCGCAGTGAATGCGCTTGGTGTTTATCCACAAACAGTTGCTTTCCTTTCTCCATATATTTGGGCAAATATCCTCATGGTGAATGCAGGGATTGGCAGGATAGGTCAGGAACCTTATTGCTCGAAATTTCAATGAGAAACATGAAATAGTTTTTATATTGTTGTTTTGATGCATATGTGAAAATTATTATGATCATTCTAGCTTGCCCTACAATTAAACAAGTAACCAGTGTGTACTCCACAGTATTACTTCCCAAGATGGCTGCCCTGACTGTCACAAGTTTGATACGTGCAGACAGTGCATTGGGAGCTTTCAATGTGGGTGGTGTGGGAATGTGGAAAACCCCATATTAGGAAGGTACGTTGCAGTTCACACATGTTTGATTTTTCTTTTTTTTCTTGAACTTGTTGATTCTTCCAGTTTTTTTAATGGTGAGACAGTTAGCACCTTCACAGCTACTTTGTTGGGGCATAATCATGTCTCTTTGCAAGGTGATGTTTTTCCTCGCTTGAGAAGGTGCAGTCATTAATTTTTATACAGACATAGGGTTTCCCCTATATGAGGCCTGTGGCTCTTTCTTTGAGGTATTTTTCTTCTTTTTATCAACGCAAGATGTTCTGTCATTTCCCTTTGTCCCATCTTCATCACCTCCTCCCGTTCTACTGAAGGCCCCTCCACCCCGGGACCCGCTGTGCAGCACGCCCTAGAGTTTGGAATGTGCATGAGTTGCACGGCATTGCATTCTGCTTGTTTTACTGACACCTTTATTGCCAGGACTGACGTCTGCCATCAGGGTCGATACCCCAGAATTTCCCAGTGCCTCGAGCAACATATCACCACGGCCCCCCTCGTAGCGCCGCACCAACCTGCCCATCACAGAGCCGTGCACATCACATGTCATTCCCCGTCTCCACATGGGGACCTTAACCACGTCCACTTCACTCCCATCACCCTTCATACTGTCGAGTTCCCGGGGTCAACACCCCTGGGGACGGATACCCAACCAGCTTAAACTCTGAGGCGTTCAGTCAACAATGGCGGACCTTCTTTATATTATACTTGCGAGGAGTGGTGGGCATGGCAGCGAGGCTTTTACCTGCACGGACTCCACTGGACGTCTTCAAACCTGGTAATCAACTCAAAACCGACACGGAATTAAATAGCAACAATAAAAAGGTTTAATAAAATAAATGTCAGGAAACAAATAAATGCACAACAAACTAAAATTCCAAAATTAAGTGCCCTCACACAGACTCGTATACAACACAAGGAGATGATAACATAAACAAAAGTAAAAATGCAGTGCACTCAGCTTTGAGCGGCTCTTGAACCTCGTCGGAGATCGTTGCGGCCCCGCGTTCCTGCATGGGAAAACATGCCTTGGCGCGCAGTTCGTTCACCCGCCAGCCGCAGCACGGTTCCCCGAGTCCGTGTGCGGGAAAACAAGCTTGCACGACATCCGGTCTAACGGGTCCCTACTTAGGTACATGGGGGAGGGGGGGGGGGGGCTTCTTCTTCATCGCGACATTTGGAGCACACTATACTATACAATTATACCTGGACGAAGGTAATCCATTGCCTACCCCCCATAAACGTAACAATACTCTCACTTCTGGTATTCAGAGTGTGTGTGTGCGCATACATGCATACAAGTTCTGTTGCAGATCCTCCACGATCCCTCGACCCTGAAGACAAAAAATGATTTCGTGATTTTTTAGTTTCATTCATTCACAATTATCATTCGATTAATGTGATATTTATCATATTTCCCATGTTTTCACGAGTTAAATTTGCATCCAGGAACACAACAATTATGGGGAACCATTTTGAAATTGCCACACTTTCATTTAAATGCTGAAAATTATGTTCAAAAGACTATTTGGCTCAGATTTTGCCCCAGCGAGGGCACGCCAAAGGTGCCCTGGTTGGAGGAAGTGAATCACTGAAAAAACACACATGCAGCTCATGCATGAAAGACCTCATTTATGTTCATACAAAATCCCGTATTGCTTAAAGCAATAAAAAAAAATTCTGCGACACTCTTGAAAATACTACATTAGATCTATTTATTTGGTTTAATCAACCATCTCATAACGCATTTTGATCAAAAACAGAATGTGGGGTGCAAACGGACGCTTCTGTTTACCAGATGCATACTGGGGGATTTCTCCGGTCAAGCTGTAGGAGACTGCTCGTTCACACATGGTGGCTGGGAGCAGGCCGTTGTGCAGTGGTCCTACACCTCATGTCCAGATGTGGATGAATGCTTGCTGCTGCCACACAACTGTCACCACAATGCAATATGCATCAACACACCAGAATCCTACATATGCCAGTGCAGTAGAGGATATGAGGGAGATGGAGTCAATTACTGCAACAAAACGTAAGTCTGTGCATCCTCTTCTTTTGTCATTATTTCTTATTATATGACATGCGCACATCAGTATTTCACCTTGGTACAAAATTCAAAGCTGCATTTGCATCTTCCTTTCCTTATTCTTATTCATTGTGTTCATGTTTGAACATATTTGACTAGTAAGGGTAAAATTGCCTGTGTTTAACAGAACTCATTTGCATTCAGTGCAATTAGACTGTGATTTGCATATGCATTATCAGCCAGATTGTTTTAGATGCAGTATCAATCAAACTGTGATTTGCAGTGGTGCTGATAGTACACGGCGTGGTGCAGTGATGCGTTCAAGCTTATTGAATATACTTTGTCAACACTTATTTAGAGGATCCAGTTTTATGCTCTCTCTTTCTCTATTGCTGTGGAGTTATATATATATATATATATATATATATATATATATATATATATATATATATATATATATATATATATATATATATATATATATATATATATATATATATATATATATATATATATATATATATATATATATATATATATATATATGTGGAGCTTCCAAGTTATATATATATAACTCCGCTGCCCGTCTACTCACCCATTCCTGGACCCGTGACCACATCACCCCCGTCCTTTATAAGCTTCACTGGCTCCCCATCCCCCAGAGAATCCAGTACAAAATCCTCCTCTTGACCTACAAAGCCCTCCATAACCTGGCCCCATCCTACCTGACTGACCTCCTCTCCAGACACACTCCCACCCGCAACCTCCGCTCTGCTGGCGCCAACCTCCTGTCACCCCCCATCCAGACCAAATTCAGATCCTGGGGGGACAGGGCCTTCTCAATCGCTGCTCCCACCCTCTGGAACTCACTACCTCACACCATCAGAGACTCCTCCTCACTCACCACATTCAAAACATCACTCAAGACCCACCTGTTCAACACTGCATTTAACATTTAACCCACAGCATTTAACCCCTGACTATCTCTTCTCCTTCTCCTTCCTTTTGCTTTGATTATTTACCTATTTATTTTTGTCTTTTTGCACTTGTTTTTTGTACTCTGTCAAAGCGTCTTTGGGCTTCTTGAAAAGCGCTATATAAAATAAATGTATTATTATTATTATTATTATTATTATTGCAGATTTTTTCTTGAAGATGACAGATGAAGTGTGATTTATTATAAGTTCAAATCAAACTGGCAATCAAACATGGCAGCTTGGATTCAATGCTGGTCTAAAATTGAGAAAGAGACAAGCTTTGTGTCATCTAAGTCAAAAGTGCTCAGTAATACATGGCCAGCACTATTGCAAATGTTGCACACGAAATCGAGCAATATGCAGTGCCTTGAGAAAGTATTCACACCCCTTGACTTTTTCACATTTTGTTGTGTTACAGCCTCAATTTAAAATGGATTAAAAATGATTTTTTTGTCACTGATCTACACATAATACATCTACACATGTCACTGATCATGTCAAAGTGGAATTTATGGTTAGAAGATTTTACAAAATAATTGCAAATGAAATATCTAATTTACATAAGTATTCAATCCCGAGTCAGTACTTCATAAAAGCGCATTTGGCAGCGATTTCAGCTTGGAGTCTTCTTGGGTATGTGTATCAGTTTTGCACATCTGGATTTGGGGAGTTTCTCCCATTCTTCCTTACAGATTTGCTCCAGCTCTGTCAAGTTGGATCGGGAGCGTCAGTGAACAGAAATCTTCAAGTCTTTACACAGATTCTCAATGGGATTCAAGTCTGGGCTTTGGCTGGGCCACTCAAGGACTTTCACTTGCTTGTTCTGAAGCCATTCCAGTGTTGCTTGGGCTATATGTTTGTGGTTGGTTATTGTCCTGTTCAAATGTAAATATTTGCCACAGTCTAAGGTCTTTTGCACTCTAAAGCAGGTTCTCCTCAGAAATTTGTCTGTATTTGGCTCCATTCATTGTTCCCTCTATCCTTGCAAGTCTCCCAGTCCTGGTGCTGAAAAGCATCCCCATAGTATGATTCTCCCACCACCATGCTTCACGATAGGGATGGTGTTAGATCTGTGCTCAGTTTTCGCCAGAAGTAGCACTTTGCATTCTTTGCAATCAATTTTTGTCTCAACACACCACATAATCTTTTGCCTCATGCTTTTAGTCTGTCCCCTGCATTTTTGCAAACTCTACGCATGCTGTCGTGTGCCTTTTTCTCAGGAGTGGCTTCCGTCTGGCCACTCTTAGACTAGACGGATTTCTAAGAAATGTTAATGTTAGGTGCATTTTTGGGTAAAGGTTGGGAACCTCACTTTTTAACATAATTAGGGTATGCTGAATTCGATTAACCCGGTTCCCAAGCCGAATATTGAGTTTTGACCTTCTAATTAGCATAAACAAAATGGCCTCCAAATTGCCATTTTTGGACAATTTCTTTGAACAAGCATTTATATATCGTGTATATACATGCAGCTCTTTTACTTTAATTTCACAACTTTTACCCCAAAATGCACCCTAGAAGCTTATACATGGCCTTTTTTCATAAATTCGTCTCGTCTATATTATGTTTTGTGACATATTGAAAGAGACATTCAAACTGACATTGAAATTGGACACTATAAAATGGGAATTGGTTTTAATAAGACAATGTTTCATACAACCATTTATTCTAAAATTAAGTATACATGGCCATGAAGCACAAACATTCAGGAATGTCACACATGTTGTTTTGCCAAACTACATCAAATTCAAACGAGGGGTCTGATAATCACTCTGTTGCTGACAGGCACACATTGATGTGCACCTCAACTCTGAATAGCGACATTTGCAGGGTCTAGTCTTGCTTTGCTTCTGGCATGCACAACAAATCATCTCGAGGCAACTTTCATGGATTGGACTCAGTGACATCAGAATAGGCTCCAGTCCTGAATCACCACGTTTCCATCCCATTTCCACAGGTGCAGGAAGGTCAGTTATGGCACAATGAGCATTTCTCCATACCATGGCTTGATAATGTACTCGCATCAAATGGAAATGAAGAGCATCACTTGTCAGTGACATTGCTTCTGGTTTATCAGTCTTGGAGAACAACATATGTCGTGCTGAATCAACTGAGGTTGTTCTGTGCACATTATATATTCTGCAGACGAACGCTTCTGCAGATTTGATTGTCTCCCCTGTGAGTTCACCGATGCCCAAGTTCCTCAGCAGTTTATTCAAAACAAAAAAAAAGAACAATCTCAAAATTCGGCTTGGGAACCGGGTTAATCGAATTCAGCATACCCTAATTATGTTAAAAAGTGAGGTTCCCAACTTTTACCCAAAAATGCTACTAGAAGCTTATGCATGGCCTTTTTCATAAATCGGTCTAGTCTATCTCCCATAAAGCCTACATTTGTGAAGTGCTGCAAAGACTGTTGTCCTTTTGACAGTTTGTCCCATCTCAGCCAAGGAACTCTGTAGTTCTGTCAGTGGTCATTGGGTTCTGGTTACTTCCCTGACTAAGATCCTTCTTAACCGGTTGTTCAGTTTGGTCAGATGGCCAGGTCTAGGAAGAGTCTGGGTAGTTACCAGATTCGTTCCATTTCCTAATGATGGAGCTCACTGTGCTTTTGGGAACTTTCAGCACCATCAATTGTTTTATGCTCTTCCCCAGATCTATGCCTCCTCACAATTCTATCTCGTTGTTCTACGGACAGTTCATTGGACTTAATGGTAGCGTTTCTGCTCTGACATGCACTGTCAACTGTGGAACCTCATATAGAAAGGTGTGTTTGCTGTGTTTCTTTCTAAATCATGTCCAATCAATTGAGTTGGCTACACGTGGACTCCAATCAAGTTGTAGAGACATCTCAACGATGATAAAAGGAAATTGGATGCACCTGAGCTCAATTTGGAGTGTCATAGTAAAGGGGTTGGATACTTATTGACTCAAGACTTTTCAGCTTTTCATCTTTAATTATTTTGTAAATAAATTCTACTTTGACATTATGGGGTATTATGTGTAGATCAGTAACAATAAATCTCAATTTCATCCATTGTAAATTCAGGCTGCAACACAACAAAATATCAAAAACGTGTGAATACTTTCTGAAGGCTCTGCATATATGTATAAATATATACATATATATATATATATATATATATATATATATATATATATATATATATATATATATATATATATATACATACATACATACATATATATATATATATATATATATATATATATATATATATATATATATATATATATATATATACATACATACATACATATATATATATTGTTGTGGATTTGAGAATTGTTGTGGTTTTCTTTATTGTTGTAGTGTAATGAGAATTGTTGTAAATATCACCCTCCGTGTGTAAAGGTCAAAGGTCGTCCTCTTAGTTACTCCATATACATACACGCAGGCCACCATATACCCTTTTAAATAATTATTTCTTTATTCTATGTGAGTTTAAGGCTCTGTTGCCCATTAGTTGACACTGCATTGCACCGAATTCAAATAAGAGAGAATCCCCTGAAATATCCCCATGGCCTCCGAAACCTGCCAGCAAAGCGGCGTTCGCCGCTGCTGCTTTGGGGTTGTGTTCTTCGCCGCAAGACTCCATTAGCCACGAGGTAATCTCGGAGAAAAGGGGGGAGGAGCCACCTTACGGGCGTAGCCCGCACCTCGTCATCAAGGGTGGAGCCTCGAACGACCAACCACAGGCTCGGTGGGTATGGCTTGGTAAGGCGTGGCATAAAACCTGCGGCGGACGCCCCCGCGGGAGATGTGTGGACGAAGGAGAAGCGTGAAAGAGCACATGAGTGGGAGAGAACACGAACCAAGCGTTCCATGGTGAGGTGCGACCGAAAACGCTGCTTCCACCGAGTCCCTACCGCACGGAGCCCTGACGCGCTGCTGTGAACCAACCTGCCGGTGCGCGGTGTACAGCCAAATACTTGGAGCTGCCGGCTCCTCGCGTCCCGCCCGGAGTGGACCTGCTCGCTGTGCCCTGTGATTCCACCTGCTCATCCCTCCAGCCGTTCATGCCCCGTATAAGTCTGATTGTTCGTCCGTCTTCTGCGTTGTCCTGGGGTTTAAGTAAGTCTGTATAAGCTAGTGTTGCACTGTGTCTTCTGGTTCTTCCATCCTTCTGACTTTATTTTATTATCCTTCCTTCTCCTTGGTTTCTTTGATTGTGTACATGTTAGTAATAAATCATATTTGTATTTCCTACCTTTGTTCTTCTTCTTCATGCTCGTCCGGTTGCTTTAGTGATTTCCCTCATTGAACATTGAATTTCCCCAACCACGGATCGCATGGTGGGTGAGGGGGTCCCAAGGGTGCACGACGAGGTAAAGCGGGTCGAGGAGCACTGGTTGGGCGAAGTGGAGAAAAGCACAGGTAACTGGACCGGGGCACAGGTGGCACGATTTGGCCAACGTTAAGGATCGGGTCAGTGCTTGTTAATAGTTCGTGCCGCGGTTGCTAAACTGCTCGGCAATTAATATCTGTCCGCGGTCGCGAACGGGGTTGCGCTCCTGCCTCTCCAGAGGGAGCTGTGCAGCGTCAGGACTCACGTCGGTCAGTCACGAACAAGGGTACTAATCCCCCCTTCTTAAGGGGAAGAAGGCCGACGTAGAGATCCGCAACATTTTGTGTCGGTAGCGAGATTCGGACCTGAAGCGCGCTTGGCGCGCTCATATTACGAGTGGCCCACAATTTTATTTTAACATCTTAAATTTAAAATTGTGCCATGGATGGTCAAGGTGATCGGATGCCGGTTGGGGAGTTAGAGGGGGTAGAATCGGCCCAGGACCCCAGGGAAATGTATATGGGGGAGAGGGAGGAGGAGAGAAATGAGGATGTGGTTGAGGGGGTATCAGGTGCACAAAATGGCGGCGCTTCGCACGTGGTCGCTGCAGCCGAACCCGAGATGCCAGAGTACATGCGAGTCTTTATGATTCAAATGATGGCAAAAATGGATGCCCAAAGTGATAAATCCACCCGAGAGCGAAGAGAAACGGGTGGCCAGATGGAAGATGGGTTAAACAATTTGAGGAATGATATGGGCAATCAGATGGGGGCAATGAGGGACGAAGCCAGGGGTACCAGTGAACAGTTGGGCAATCAAATCGGGGGATTAAAAACGGACATGGGAAATCAAATCGGGAGGCTAGGAAGCAAAATGGAGCGAATCGGCAAAATTGGGGACAGAATGGGTGACCGCATGCAAAAATGTGGGGAGACCATGGATCGCATGGTGGGCGAGGGGGTCCCAAGGGTGCACGACGAGGTAAAGCGGGTCGAGGAGCACTGGTTGGGCGAAGTGGAGAAAAGCACAGGTAACTGGACCGGGGTAGAAATCGCGAACCGGGGTATGGGGCAGCCGGCGACCGCTGAGGTAGAAGAGGGAATTTTAATAAAGCCAGCGGTCGTCGTGGTGAATAAAGAAAAAGCAGTAGTGGGTATAATTGAAATTGAAAAGACGACGGAGGTAGCCCAGCAGTTGGAGGAAGGAATGGAAACTGTACAAAGTCCGTGCTCACATCACGATGCTGTGCTTAATAATCCTTATAAAGATTTGCAGGTGTTGGTGCAGGGAGGAAGAAGAACCCCGAAGGTGAGACGGGCTGTATGTTGTGCCGGGAGATTTTGTAAGAGGATGTTTGGCGCGAAGAGAATTGTCGCGCGATTGGGGTCAATATGGCACCCGGGCGTTGGTGAAGGGTCCCCTGTGAGTGGAAATGGCGCGCTTGTGGACACAAAGTGTGCATCGGCGAGTGGGTGTGTTATAAAGTGTGGGAGTGAAACCGAGTGCGAGCGGGAATGCACGACGGAGTGTACGTGCGAGGGTGAGAGTGACTCGGGGAGTGAGTTGGTGGTGGAGCGGGTGCGAGGATGCACGTATGGGAAGAACGGCAAGAGTGTGCGAGAATGCAAACCTGGAATGGTCGAACGTGTGCGAGAAAGCACACCTGAGTTGGTTGTGGCGCGTGTGCGGGAGGGCACATCGGAGCGCGTTAGTGGGTGGATGCAAGAGTGCACGCCCATGGTGAGTGTTACGGAGGACGTAACAGAGGAGAGGTGTGGACCGAAGTGTGCGAACGGCGAGTGTGTGCGAGAGGGTGCGCGAGAGGTGTGGTGTGTAACAGGGAGTGCGGTGGTGAAATGGACGGAGTGTGTGGGATGCACTGGAGGCGCCGAGACGCCAGGTTTTGTGAGTGTGAAACGGGTCGCGTATGCGAGTGAAGCATCGACGTTGGCCGGGGCAGCATTTAGGGCAAAGGATAGCCGATGCGAGCACTCGGGGCGCGGTGCGCTTTGTTGGATGCTAGGCCCCGCACGGTCGAGTCCGGGCCTTGTTGAGCAAGGCGACCGGTCCGGTTCAGGGACAGGTTGGAGGAAGCAGAACGGTGCCCCACTGGCGGGGGCGGGGTTCCGACCGGGCGAGATTGAGCCATCGGGCCGGAGGCCGCAAGGATCCGCGCCGAGATGGTGCGTGGAATCTCGGCCCGACCAACCGAATGCCGGACGGATTCAACCTGCAGGCGACCAAACCACCCGAATTCATTGCTCGGCTTCGCGAAGCCAGGCTTTGAGAATGTAACGACGCACCGAGGCTCAAGTTTAATGGACTTTTGGTAGGGATAGGGAATTTGTGATTGGCAAATTTTTGATTGACTGGAATTTGATGAGCGAAATTTATAGTGGGAGATGCCCGATGTGGTGGGATGGCAAATCCACCATCCCTCACAAATCGGGGCAAAAGAGCTATAGTTTTATGGGGTTTGGCAGTGTAAGCTCGCCGAGGGAGGGTTTGGATAATGTATAGGGACCTAGAAATGACCATAGGTAACGGTAAGGTTAAGTAGCAACATTGGACAGGTAGTGGGGACATAGAGAGGGTAGTTGGATTATAATGACGAGGGAGCGCAATAATGTAAGGGGCGACGGGGAAGCGCGAGTTTTAGCAGGGCACCAGGTAGATCAGATGATGCCGTGTGTGTGAGAGTATTGATATCGAGCAAATGAGGAATTGCGGGGCAATGCTTGGGAGAGATGTGAGTTGTATTGAGCGTGAAAGTGTATGGAGCAGTGAGTGAGGAACAATTGTGGTTGTGCATTGTATTGAATGATTGAGGAAGCCTGGGAGGAAGGAGGGTGCAGGTGGCACCAGGTGTGATTGCACAGGGTGCAACTGAAAAGGTGTATGGAGCAGTGGATGAGTGAGTAATGGTGATGGTGTGTTGTGTTGAGCAAATGGCTTTGGAGGAAGGAGGGTGCAGGAAGCACCAGGTGTACGAGTGATGGCACAGGTGTGCAAATACAGGTGTATGGAGAATGATTGTTTGGAATACATGGAGTATGGAATATATGGAGTATGGAATGGATGGTGTGGAGTGAGTATGGTGGAAACTGTGGAGTGGAGTGGATGGTGCGAAAGTGTGTATGGGGAGGATGGACCCCATCACGAATACCCGGGGAGGGTAGTTTAAGAGTTAGGTAGAGGAAGTAGGTAAATTGTGGTTGGATATTTTCATCTGTGGTGCGTGTGGAAGAATGGTGTTTGGATGGGTGCATTAGTGACGTGGAAATGGCTGGGCGTGTGGCCTATTAGTGTGTGTAGTTGGTTGAGCACTCCGCCACTGTTAGGATGTCGGCCAGGTGAGGCCGCAGGTGGGCTCTGGGAGCCGGTAGAATTGTGGATGGGGCCCGAGGATCCGGAGGACGGACCCGGGCAGCCCAGTGCCAGAGAGGGCACCGAGTGGGGTAAGCGCCAAGGAGGGCCTTCCCCAGTTAGATAGGTTAGGGTAAGGAGCAGGTAAGCTCGGAGGCAACTGCAGTGGTGGAGGTGTGCAGGTGGGTAGACCTGCTGGGAGAGCCACACGACCCAGTCTTGAAATTGTGCAAAGGCACAGGGAGTCGAATTGGGGGAGTGAGACCCCAAATTGATGAAGCACCACAGTTTGGTCAATGGGAATTTGGTTCTTAAAACCGCATAGAGTAAAATGGCCAATGGATTGGCAGGGAAAGACCCCGGGTAGTGTAAAGTGTGTTAAAGTCATTTAAGAGGATAGTTAGGATTGAAATCTCCTTGCACCATCTGCATCCACTCACCTGAGGTGACAAAGCTCCACACCATGCCATGGTTTGTTGGTTTTATTATTTTTGTGCAAATGTTTGGATGTGAGACGCATCATGACGTGGGCGTGACATTGTGCTGATGTTCCATCTCTTCCTCCTTAAGAGGGATTGATGATGAATTGGTGATGGCAAATTTGGATTAGAGGGATTGTTATGACGAATTTGGTATAGGGGAAATATAGGGAAGACGAGACCATAGTGAAGAATTTGTAAATGTGTAGGTTTTTGTAAATATGGGGAGGGGCAAGGGGGGGTAGTGTAGGTCACATGTGGGGGGCGTACGGTAGGGACGAGCTTTCTCACTTCGCTCTCCGTGCGCACCTCATCCGGCATTACCTTGTTTGATGTGTACCCTTGTGCCCTGGCCCACTACTCACCTGTCTTCTGTTCCCCTGTCTCCCACCCGAGGACTGTGCAATCTGGGCACTGAGAGGAGCGTGCGGGGGGTCGCGTCCGTGAGCCCGAAACTCCCGTAACCAGCATGCTTGCATTGATGCACCACTCATGGACCGCCGTTCTGCGGCCAAGCACCACTTTATGGACCCCACGTTTTGGAGCCTGGCACCTCTGCTGGGGACCGGCCATGGTGGCCAGGTAATCTCACTTGTGGCCCAGGGTAAAGGTGGCACCTATGCCAAACAGGTGGACCGACCTTAGTTGGCCCCTGTGGCCCTAAATAAAAAGTGGACGCGTTGGTGCCCTTTTATTTCCAAATAGGCCGCAAGTAGAGAAAACGTTGGGAGGAACATCGGCCCAGCAGAGAAGAGGAAGACCACCACCAGTTGTTTTTTTTTGTGTTTCATTATTATGAACTGGTGACTGTTGCACCAAATGGTGCTTGATTGGTGCGGTTTTGGTGATTGGTGCTTTGTTATTTATTGGTGCTGGTGCATCGATGCAATGCATGCTGTCTCCTCCCCTCCCAACAGGAATTAATTTTTGTCTCCCTAAAAGAAAAATCACAGGTCCTGGGTTGCGTTTTGTAAATAGTCAAAAATAATGTCACTGTAAATAATGCTCCCCCACCGTTCATGTTTAGTTTGAAAATAATTCCGCAATTCGGTTAGCTGTGGACGTAAATCTGTTAGGCAGGTTGCAATGCAGCAGGGGGACATACTTATTTGTGTTTTAAAACTGTCACACTCAGGGTCAGGTTAAATGTAGAGGGAACTACACCTACGTGTCACACTAAAGTTAAAGTTTTATAGGCCCGAACGTGCCTAGAGGATGAGGGTGCAGTGTTGTGGATTTGAGAATTGTTGTGGTTTTCTTTATTGTTGTAGTGTAATGAGAATTGTTGTAAATATCACCCTCCGTGTGTAAAGGTCAACGGTCGTCCTCTTAGTTACTTCATATACATACACGCAGGCCACCATATACCCTTTTAAATAGTTATTTCTTTATTCTATGTGAGTTTAAGCCTCTGTTGCCCATTAGTTGACACTCCATTGCACCAAATTCAAATAAGAGAGAATCCCCTGAAATATCCCCATGGCCTCCGAAACCTGCCAGCAAAGCGGCGTTCGCCGCTGCTGCTTTGGGGTTGTGTTCTTCGCCGCAAGACTCCATTAGCCACGAGGTAATCTCGGAGAAAAGGGGGGAGGAGCCACCTTACGGGCATAGCCCGCACCTCGCCATCAAGGGTGGAGCCCCGAACGACCAACCACAGGCTCGGTGGGTATGGCTTGGTAAGGCGTGGCATAAAACCCGCGGCGGACGCCCCCGCGGGAGATGTGTGGATGAAGGAGAAGCGTGAAAGAGCACATGAGTGGGAGAGAACACGAACCAAGCATTCCATGGTGAGGTGCGAACGAAAACGCTGCTTCCACCGAGTCCCTACCGCACGGAGCCCTGACGCGCTGCTGTGAACCAAACTGCCGGTGCGCGGTGTCCAGTCAAATACTTGGAGCTGCCGGCTCCTCGCTTCCCGCCCGGAGTGGACCTGCTCGCTGTGCCCTGTGATTCCACCTGCTCATCCCTCCAGCCATTCATGCCCCGTGTAAGTCTGATTGTTCGTCCGTCTTCTGTGTTGTCCTGGGGTTTAAGTAACTCTCTATAAGCTGGTGTTGCACTGTGTCTTCTGGTTCTTCCATCCTTCTGTCTTTTTTTAAATTATCCTTCCTTCTCCTTGGTTTCTTTGATTGTGTACATGTTAGTAATAAATCATATTTGTATTTCCTACCTTTGTTCTTCTTCTTCATGCTCGTCCGGTTGCTTTAGTGATTTCCCTCATTGAATACCTGTGGCACGATTTGGCCAACGTTAAGGATCGGGTCAGTGCTTGTTAATAGTTCGTGCCGCGGTTGCTAAACCGCTCGGCAATTAACATCTGTCCGCGGTGGCGAACGGGGTTGCGCGCCTGCCTCTCCGGAGGGAGCTGTGCAGCGTCAGGACTCACGTCGGTCAGTCACGAACAAGGGGACTAATCCCCCCTTCTTAAGGGGAAGAAGGCCGACGTAGAGATCCGCAACAATATTATATAGATATATATATATATTAATATATATATATATATATATATATATATATATATATATATATATATATATATATATATATATATATATTGTTGTGGATTTGAGAATTGTTGTAAATATCACCCTGTGTAGTGTAATGAATCTTGTTGTAAATATCACCCTCCGTAGTGTAAAGGTCAAAGGTCGTCCTCGTTAATCCATATACATGCACGTAGCAAATCATATACCCTTCTAAATAGTTATTTCCTTATTATGTGTATTAGTTTAAGGCGGTGTCTTCCATTAATTGACACTGCATTGCACCGAATTCAAATAAGATAGGTCCCCTTTCGTTTCTCATCCCAGCGGTGCGAGTGGTTTTCTATCCCAGCGGTGCGAGTGGTTTTCTATCCCAGCGGTGCGAGTGGTTTTCTATCCCGCAAGACGCCATTGGCCATGTGCTCTGTCTCGGAGAAGAAGGGGGGAGGAGCCGCCAAATCACGGGCGTGGCCCGCCCCTCGTCACCAGGAGGTGGAGCCAGGAAGCCCTCGCGCCCAACCAGGACTCGGTGGGTATGGCTTGGTAGGGCGTGTGATATAACCCGCAGCGCGACGCCCCCACCAAGAGATAAGTGAGGAGAGGCGATCAGATAAGAAGGGAGAGGCACTCGGCAAGTTCACTTGAGTTTAGAAGAGGGTCACGCATCGCGAGCGAATGCTATTGAGAGAACGCATTGAGCCACTGAAGAGCGCATTGTTCACGGTTATCAGAACTGTTCACTTGTTACGTACTCGGCTGAACCGAGAGGGTAACCGCCAAAGCCGGCCTACCGTTGCCCTGTGATAGTTCCGCACACGCCAAACGACGCGCGGAGAGCTCCCGCCGTCTGGTTCATCTGCTTCGCGGTGCGAGTTGGGGACTGGCGAATGAGCTACCTGGATGCCATACCTGAACCATCTCCTCCAGCCAATCCTACCTGCATTTCCCCCGTGTAAGTCTGACTGTCATCCGTCTTCTATGTTGTCCTGGGGTTTAAGTAAGCTTGTATAGGTAAGTTAGAATTGCACTGTGTCTTCTGGTCCTTCCATCCTTTTGTCTTTATTTTCTTTTCTTTCCTTCTCCTTGGTTTTTTTTTTTTTTTTTTGTGTACTGAATCGAGGCTCGTGAAAGAGCTAACATTTACTTCACAAACAAATCAACCAGACAAACAAAATATATAAAAAGAGGGAGCGGAAGACAAGATGGGGAGAGAAGGGGAAGCACACATACACAACATTTGAGAGCAGGGAGATGTGTGGAAGGGAGAGGGCTTGGGGGGAGGAGGTTCTTTTGATTGTGTAAATAATAGTTTGTAATAAATCATATTTGTCCTTCCTACTTTTGTTTTCTTCTTCATGCTCGTCCGGTCGTCTTTGTGATTTCCCCATTGAAAACCTGTGGGGCGATTTTGGCCAACGTTTCAGGATCGGGTTTAGTCTCTGCTAATGGTTCGTGCCGCGGTTGCTAATCCGCTCGGCAATTAACATCTGTCCGCGGTCGCGAACGGGTTCGCGCACCTGCCTCTCCGGAGGGAGCTTGGGCAACTTCAGGACTCACGTCGGTCAGTCAAAAACAAAGGGGATTAATCCCCCCTTCTTAAGGGGAAAAAGGCCGACGTAGAGATCCATAACAATTGGTGTCAGGAGTGGGATTCGGACCTGAAGTGCGATTAGCACACTCAAATTACGAGTGGTATAAAATTTATATTTATAATATCCTAAATTTAAAATCGTGCCATGGATAGTCAAGGCGATCGGGTGCCGGTGGGAGTAGAGTTAGAAGGGGGGTTAGAATCAACCCAGGACCCCGGGGAGGATTTGGGAGTAATGGAGGAGAGCAATGAAGATGTGGTCGTGGGGGTTACAGGCACAC
Organism: Myxine glutinosa; assembly: GCF_964187855.1. Classification (NCBI taxonomy): domain Eukaryota; kingdom Metazoa; phylum Chordata; class Myxini; order Myxiniformes; family Myxinidae; genus Myxine; species Myxine glutinosa. Next base: position 163,416,345 of record NC_136263.1, read on the forward strand.
GAAATGGCGGCCTCCCGTACGTGACGGCGATAGCCGGACCCGCAGTGCCAATGGACTGGGGCCTTTTGATGATGCATTTCAGTGCCTCTCTGATGGGTGACAGTAAGGGATTTGATGCAATGATGGCTACCCAGGGCATAGACATGGGAAAAGTGAGGCACGAAGCAAGGTACAACCCAGAGGGATTTCAGGAGCAAATGAACGCCACGGCGAAAAGAATACAGGAAGACATTGACCGCGGGTTGAACGAGCAGGTCCCAGGGGTGCACGACGAGGTAAAGCGGGTCGAGAAGCTCTGGTTGAGTGAGGTGGAGGAAAGCACAGGTAACTGGACCGGGGTAGACATCGCGACCCGTGGTATGAAAAAGCCGGCGACCGCTGAGGTAGAGGGAATTTTAATAAAGCCAGCGGTCGTCAAAGAAAAAGCAAAAGTGGGAATTGAAATTGGAGAGACCGGGGGCTTAGAAAAGCACTCGCGGCAGGGAAAGATGGAAAATGTGCAAAGTCCCTGCTCACATCACGATACTGTGCTTATTAACACCAATGAAAGTTTGCAGGTGGTGTTGGAGCGAAGGAGAAGAATCTGTAAGGGAATTTGTAGCGGGGGACTCAAGACTCCAATGACCGGACACAGGTTTTACAAAAGGTCTCGTTTATTAACTGGTTATTCACTTCATTCCATTTACCAAATAATACCGCTTAATTCAATGGACCAAGTTAACTCTTTTCGCATGTGGTTCTTCTCGTTCGGCCGATGTTCCTCCGCCACTCCCGTCGGTCAGAGCTCCTGGTAACAAGTCCTCTCGACTCAACGTTTGCTCTCGTTTTTATGGACAAACTGGACTTAATCCCCTGTCCGCTGACCGTTAATCCTTTCTCCGCTAATGCCCCGAGGTCATGCATGTTCCAAGTCCTGGCATCAGCTCGCTCCCCTCCTGCTGTGAGTTCCGTTTACCAAACGATAGGGGGGTGTTCCAGCCAGGGGCTGTGACCAGGTGGACAAGAGATTATCATGTTCGGGCACATTCCTGACACTCATTTACGAACTCGTCTTTCACAGAGTTTGCAGGTAAAATGTATCTGCTTCGTTACCAGTGTTAATTAATAAGTTACCAGTGCCAATTAATAAGTTACACTGAGTTACACTTCCACAAATCCCCCAGGTGAGTCGTGCTGTATATTGTGCGGGGAGATTTTGCAGGAGGATGTTTGGCACAGAAAGAATTTTCGCGCGCTTGGGATCGCGAAAGCACCCGGGCGTTCGTGGAAGGTCCTTTGTGTGTTGTGTTAAAGCGAATGGCGCATTTGTGGAAAAAAAGTGTGCATCGGGGAATGAGCGTGTTACAAAGCGCGAGTGTGAAACCGAGTGCGAGTGAGAATGCACGTCGGGGTGTACGGAGTGTGACACGGAGAGTGAGTTGGTGGTGGCGCAAGTGTGAGAGGGCACATCGGAGCGCGAGTGTGAAACCGAGTGCGAGCGAGAATGCACTTCGGGGTGTACGGAGTGTGACACGGAGAGTGAGTTGGCGGTGGCGCAAGTGCGAGAGGGCACATCGGAGCGCGAGTGTGAAACCGAGTGCGAGCGTGAATGCACGTCGGGGTGTACGGAGTGTGACACGGAGAGTGAGTTGGTGGTGGCGCAGGTGCGAGAGGGCACATCGGAGCGCGAGTGTGAAACCGAGTGCGAGCGAGAATGCACGTCGGGGTGTACAGATTGTGACACGGAGAGTGAGTTGGTGGTGGCGCAGGTGCGAGAGGGCACATCGGAGCGCGAGTGTGAAACCGAGTGCGAGCGAGAATGCACGTCGGGGTGTACGGAGTGTGACACGGAGAGTGAGTTGGTAGGGGCGCAGGTGCGAGGGGGCACATGGAAGCGCGTGATCGGGTGTGCAAAAGAGTGCACACCCATGGTTGTCACAGAGGATGTGACCGAGGAACGGGTGCGAGGATGCACGCTTGGGATGAGTGTGCGAGGAAGCACACCTGAGTTGGTTGTGGCGTGGGTGTGGGATAGCCTATTGAAGCGCGTGAGTGGGTGGATGCGAGAGTGCACACCTGTGGTGAGTGTTACGGAGGACGTAACGGGAGAGTGTGCACAAGAGGATGCAGGAGAAAGGTGTGTAACGGACGGGTGCATGATTACAGAGTGCGCTGTCGAGAGTAAGGGTGAATGCGCGACCGAGTGTGGTGGTGAGAGTAGTGAGAGCGACACGGAGCACGAGTTGGTTGTAGCAGGTGAGAGAGGATGCACACCTGGAATGGAAGGATGCACACCTGGAATGGTCGAGCGCGTGTGGGAATGCACACTTGAGTTGGTAGTGAAGCACGTGATTGGGTGTGCAGGTGAGTGCACACCCGTGGTTGTCACAGAGGATGTGACCGAGGAGTGGGCGCGAAGAGGTGTGTTGGTGAGGTGTACGAACGACGAGTGTGTGCCAAGGTGTGCGGTGGTCAGGTGTGTGATGAAGTCTATGAGTGTACCTGGGGGGTGTGTCAGAGAAGGTGCAATGACGGAGAGCATGGAGACAGCTGGATGTGTGAGCAAGGAACGGAACGCGGGGTGTGAGCATGCAAGTGGAGCATCGACGTTAAACGGAGCAGCGGTTAGATCGACTTGTAGCCGAAGCGAGCCCTCGGTTCGTGCCGGGCTTTGTGCGCAGCGGGAACCAGCGGGGATCGTAACCACGGTGGTTTCGAAAGAACCGCCGTACGGGATCCACGCCGGGCCTCGCTCTAAACGGTCGCGTCCGTGCTCTGCTAAGCGGAGCAGGCGGCCCGGTTCGAGGACAGGGGGGAAGGGTCAGCGCGGTGACCCCTTGTGGTCGTGGCGTTCCGGCCGGCCTAGATGGGGGCATCGGACGGTTCCGTGCCGAGATGGTGCGTGCGATCCCGGCCCGAGTAAACCTCCTTCCCTGCACCGACTGCCGGACGGACCCAACCGCCAGCAACGAACCACCCGCATGCATTGCTCGGCTTCGCGAAGCCGAGCTTTGCGAAGGTAACGGCGCACCGAGGCTCAAGTTAAAGGACGTTTGGTAGGGATAGGAAAATTTTTGATTGGCTGAAATTTGATGAGCAAAATTTATAGTAGAAGATGCCCGATGTGGTGGGATGGCAAATCCACCGTCCCTCACACGGGGCACATGAGCAATAGCTATGGGGTTTATGGCAGTGTACGCTCGCCGAGGGAGGGTTTGGATAATGTTAGGGATCTAGAGAAGATTGACCATAGGTAACGATAGATTTAAGTAGTAACATTGGACAGGTAGTCGGGGACATAGAGAGGGTAGAATGGTTGTTAATGACGTGGGATGTGCTTAGTTTAAAGTGAAGACGGGGAGCACCAAGTTAGAGGGAAACCAGGCAGATCAGATGATGCTGTGTGTTTGAGAATCAAAAGTGTATGAAGCAGCGTATGAGGAATAATGGTGATTGTGAGTTGTATTGAGCGTGAAAGTGTATGGAGCAGTGCATGAGGAATAATAGTGGTTGTGAATTGTATTGAATGATTGAGGAAGCCTGGGAGGAAGGAGGGTGCAGGTGGCACCAGGTGTGATTGCACAGGTGTGCAAGTGAACAGGTGTATGGAGCAGTGTATGAGTGAGTAATAGTGATGGAGTGTTGTGTTGAGCAAATGGTCCTGGAGGAAGGAGGGTTCAGGAAGCACCAGGTGTGGTGGCACAGGTGTGCAAATACAGGTGAGCATGGTTGTATGGAATATATGGAGTATGGAATGGATGGTGTGGAGTGAGTATGGTGGAAACTATGGAGTGGAGTGGATGGTGCGAAGGTGTGAATGGGGGAAAAGTGGACCCCTATCACGAATACCCGGGGAGGGTAGTTGAAGAGTTAGGTAGAGGGAGTAGGTAAATTGTGGTTGGATATTGGCATCTGTGGTGCATGTGGAAGAATGGTGCTTGGATGGGTGCATTAGTGACGTGGAAATGGCTGGGCGTGTGGCCTGTTAGTGTGTGTAGTTAAATGGGCACTCCGCCACTGTTAGGATGTCGGCCAGGTGAGGCCGCAGGTAGGCTCTGGGAGCCGGTAGAGTTGTTGTGGATGGGGCCCGAGGATCCAGAGGACGGACCCGGGTAGCCCATTGCCAGAGAGGGCACCGAGTGGGGAGAGCGCCAGAGGGCCTTCCCTAGGTCGATCGGTTAGGGTAAGGAGCAGGTAAGCTCGGAGGCAACTGCAGTGGTGGAGGTGTGCAGGTGGGTAGACCTGCTGGGAGAGCCACACGACCCAGTCCTGAAATTGTGCAAAGGCACAGGGAGTTGAATCGGGGGCGTGAGACCCCAAATTGATGAAGCACCACAGTTTGGGCAATTGGAATTTGGTTCTTAAAACCGCATAGAGTGTAAGATGGCCAATGGATTGGCAGGGAAAGACCCCGGGTCGTGTAAAGTGTGTTAATGTCATTTAGAAGGTAGATAGGATTGGAGATCTCCTCGCACCATCTACATCCTTGTGCATCCTCCATCTACATCCTCCAGGACTGTGATAAATCTGAAATAATCATCATTGGCCCAAAAACGCTCACAAAATCCACCCATAACTTTGCCCTCAACATCGACGGTATCCCAGTATCCACCTCCCCTCACATCCGGAATCTTGGCGTCATCTTTGACCAAACCCTTTCCTTCGACAAATACACTAAACAGATCACAAAGTCAGCCTTCTTTCACCTGAAAAACATTGCCCGTCTCCGCTCATCCCTCTCCTCCACGGCTGCAGAAACCCTCATCCACGCCTTCATCACCTCCCGTCTGGACTACTGCAATAGCCTCCTCTATGGTTCACCCTCAAAAATCACCAATAAACTCCAATACATTCAGAACTCCGCTGCCCGTCTACTCACTCATTCCCGGACCCGTGACCACATCACCCCCGTCCTTTACAAGCTTCACTGGCTCCCCATCCCCCAGAGAATCCAGTACAAAATCCTCCTCTTGACATACAAAGCCCTCCATAACCTGGCCCCATCCTACCTGGCTGACCTCCTCTCCAGACACACTCCCACCCGCAACCTCCGCTCTGCTGGTACCAACCTCCTGACCCCCTCCATCCGGACCAAATTCAGATCCTGGGGGGACAGGGCCTTCTCCATCGCTGCTCCCACCCTCTGGAACTCACTACCTCACACCATCAGAGACTCCTCCTCACTCACCACATTCAAAACATCACTAAAGACCCACCTGTTCAACGCTGCATTCAACATTCAACCCACAGCATTTAACCCCTGACTATCTCTTCTCCTTCTCCCTCCTTTTGCTTTAAATATTTCCCTATTGATTCTTGTCTTGTCTTTTTGATTCTTGTCTTATATATATGCCGTATATCGCTGCTGTTTGTTTTCTTGATTCTTGTCTTTTTGCAATTGTTGTTTTCATGTATTGTTATGCATTATGTTTTCCACTCTGTCAAAGCGCCTTTGGGCTTCTGGAAAAGCGCTATACAAAATAAATGAATTATTATTATTATTATTACATCCACTCACCTGGGGTGATGTAACTCCACACCATGCCATGGTTTGATTATTTTTTTGTGCAAATGTTTTGGATTGTGAGACGCATCATGACGTGGGTGTGACATTGTGCTGATGTTCCATCTCTCCCTCCTTATGAGGATTGATTGGATTAGATTGATTGGACTGTATAGTTACCTATGGTAAATTTTGGATTAGAGGGATTGTGGTGATGAATTTGGTATTTGGGGGAAATACAGTGGTACCTCGGCTTACGAGTGCCCCAACGTACGAGTTTTTCGGGATACGAGCCGTCGCTCGGGCGGTTTGTTGCTTTGGGATACGAGCCGAGATCCGATGTACGAGCTCAAAAAATTTATTTTTTTGAATTTTCCGGTTGTGGCTTCCGGTTCCGGTCACGCGGTTATCTTGCCGTGAAAGCATCTCTGCTTGGATATAAAACACGCAATCTTCGAAATACATGAGCGAGGAATCTCCTTGCTCCAGCCGGTGACGTCATCGGCGGGGATCCCCGCCTCCAGAGTGGCTGGTCACGTGACCGCCAAAGCGTGTCGCGCGTGCGGGTATAATGAGCTACACCTGTGGATCACGTGACCACGGAAGCACGCCTCGCTTGAGAGGCATGGCTTTCGGTTTGCGTTTTGCTTTATAAGGCGCGATAAATGGGCTTTTGAGTGTTAGCGGTTCATGGCGTTGACGGTTCATGACGGTTCATGACGGTTCATGACGGTTCATGGCGTTGACGGTCAAAAACCCATTACATCAATTTTACCAGGCACTGTACAGTAAGTACAGTGGACACCAAATGCACGGTGGAAGGCTAGAAGTAGAAGATCGTCCAAGACAAGTGAGAATAAGCCATACTTTGGAGATGACGTCATTCGCTGGTCCGATAACCAAAGATGTGGTATAAAAAACCAGGTGAGCTAACAATGCAGCAATGAAGGAATTCGGCCAAGGCACCGGCACACAACGACCTACCTACATCGAAAGACTCAATGCCAATGGTGACAGAAGCCAAGACGGCCGGCTTAAACACCGCCGAAAGACCACGGTGTACCAACTTATGATGCAGAACATCTTGCACTTAATATGATGACAACAGGTGCCATCCTCTGACGTACCATTACAGGTACAGGTACAGTACACGTGAGCACAGAGCAAAAGTTCACTGAAACCGAGATTAAGAAAAAAGAAAAAACACCTCGTGGTCCGTGCTCGATATCCGAGTTTCAATCTTTTCAAACACATGATGCTCTCGGTCACGGTATCTCCTGCGAGCTGCTTCTCCTTCAACCACACAAACAACAACTTCTCCATATCTTCATGGATAGAGGTCCGGAGCTTTGAAATAATCGTAACGCCCTTGGCTGGCGTTATAGCCTTTATGGACTCCTTCTGCTTCAAAATCGTACATATCGTAGAAGGAGTACGATCGTACTGCCTCGCCAAGTCGACAACACGCACACCTCACCTGGCATGCTCTTCTCCTCTGCTTAATAAAACCAGTTTATTTCTTTACATTCTCTTGTATTATGTACAGTATATACGAGGTCGTGCTTGTTTATACATTATTTGTTATTTATAAAGTACATTTTTGTTATTTAAAAGCACCTAACAAAAAAAATTGGTGTTTTTTTTTTGAGGCTGGAACGGATTAATAGCATTTCAATGCATTTGAATGGGAAAATTTGCTTTGACTTACGAGCGATTTGGCTTACGAGCTCCGTCACGGAACGGATTAAACTCGTAAGCCGAGGTACCACTGTATAAGGAGAACGAGACGTAGCGACGGATTTGTAATGTGTAGATTTTTGTACATACGGGGGTAAGGGCAAGGGTAGAACAGGTGACGGGTGGGGTGACGTACGATAGGGACGAGCTTATCTCCGCTCGGTCTCCAGGCGCACCTCACCTTTCATTGCCTTTATTGATGTGTTCCCTTGTGACCTTACCCCTCGCTAACCTGCCCTCTCTGTCTTCCTTCCCCGACCCATGGATCGTGCTCTCTGGGCACCGAGGGGAGCGTGCGGGAGTCTGCCATTGTGTGCCCGAACTCTCGCAACCACAGCTGCCTGCATCGATGCACCACTTATGGACCACCTGTCTGTGGCTGAGCACCACTTATGGACCCCACGGGTTGGGGCATGGCCCCTCTGCTGGAACCGGCCATGATGGCCCGAGATCTTGCTGGCGGACCTCAGTAACGTGGCACCTATGCCATACAGGTGATCCACCCCTAGTCGGCCCCTGTGGGCCATAAATAAAGATGGACACGTTTTGTGCATTTTTTATTTTATTATGTCCAAATAGGCCGCCAGCAAGAAGAACATGAAGAAAGACAACATCTGGAAGAACATTGGCCAGCAGAGGGAGCCGAAGAGCAAGAGCACCCAGGGTTTGTTTTCTTCATTATTAACTGTGGTGACTGTGCACTCTGGTGCGTTTTGGTGCATCATGGTGCATTGATGATGGTGCCGGTGCGCCGATGCAGCACAGGCTGTCTCCCCCCCCCCCCCCAAAAGGAACAATCGCAGGTCCTGGGTTAGTTTTGCAAATACCATTAGCGTCAATTGTAAATAATGCTCCCCACCGTTCATGTATAGTTTGAAGACAATTCCGCAATTCGGTTAGCTGTGGGCGTAAATCTGTTAGGCAGGGTGCAATGCAGCAGGGGGACATACTTATTTGTGTTTTAAAACGGTCACACTCAGGGTCAGGTTAAATGTCGAGGGAACTACACCTACGTGCCACACTAAAGTTAAAGTTTTATAGGCCCGAGCACGTGCCTGGAGGATGAGGGTGCAGTGTTGTGGATTTGAGAATTGTTGTAAATATCACCCTGTGTAGTGTAATGAATCTTGTTGTAAATATCACCCTCCGTAGTGTAAAGGTCAAAGGTCGTCCTCCTAGTTAATCCATATACATGCACGTAGCAAATGATATACCCTTCTAAATAGTTATTTCCTTATTATGTGTATTAGTTTAAGGCTGTGTTTTCCATTAGTTGACACTGCATTGCACCAAATTCAAATAAGATAGGTCCCCTTTCGTTTCTCATCCCAGCGGTGCGAGTGGTTTTCTATCCCAGCGGTGCGAGTGGTTTTCTATCCCAGCGGTGCGAGTGGTTTTCTATCCCGCAAGACGCCATTGGCCATGTGCTCTGTCTCGGAGAAGAAGGGGGGAGGAGCCGGCAAATCACGGGCGTGGCCCGCCCCTCGTCACCAGGAGGTGGAGCCAGGAAGCCCTCGCGCCCAACCAGGACTCAGTGGGTATGGCTTGGTAGGGCGTGTGATATAACCCGCAGCGCGACGCCCCCACCAAGAGATGAGTGAGGAGAGGCGATCAGATAAGAAGGGAGAGGCACTCGGCAAGTTCACTTGAGTTTAGAAGAGGGTCACGCATCGCGAGCTAATGCTATTGAGAGAACGCATTGAGCCACTGAAGAGCGCATTGTTCACGGTTATCAGAACTGTTCGCTTGTTACATACTCGGCTGAACCGAGAGGGTAACCGCCAAAGCCGGCCTACCGTTGCCCTGTGATAGTCCCGCACATGCCAAACGACGCGCGGAGAGCTCCCGCCGTCTGGTTCATCTGCTTCGCGGTGCGAGTTGGGGACTGGCGAACGAGCTACCTGGATGCCATACCTGAACCATCTCCTCCAGCCAATCCTACCTGCATTGCCCCCCGTGTAAGTCTGACTGTCGTCCGTCTTCTATGTTGTCCTGGGGTTTAAGTAAGCTTGTATAGGTAAGTTAGAATTGCACTGTGTCTTCTGGTCCTTCCATCCTTCTGTCTTTATTTTCTTTTCTTTCCTTCTCCTTGGTGCTTTTGATTGTGTAAATAATAGTTAGTAATAAATAATATTTGTCCTTACTACTTTTGTCTTCTTCTTCATGCTCGTCCGGTCGTCTTTGTGATTTCCCCATTGAAAACCTGTGGCGCGATTTTGGCCAACGTTTCAGGATCGGGTTTAGTCTCTGCTAATGGTTCGTGCCGCGGTTGCTAATCCGCTCGGCAATTAACATCTGTCCGCGGTCGCGAACGGGGTTGTGCACCTGCCTCTCCGGAGGGAGCTTGGGCAACTTCAGGACTCACGTCGGTCAGTCAAAAACAAAGGGGATTAATCCCCCCTTCTTAAGGGGAAAATGGCCGACGTAGAGATTCGTAACAATATATATACACATATATATATATACATATATATTGTTGTGGAAACGGAGTACGGTGCTCCCCTTATCGGGGGGGGGGGGGGGGGGGGTTAATCTCCCTTCTATTTGTACTGCCCGTCTCCGCTCCTGAAGCTACCCCACTCCCTTGTGGGGTGGGATTGCCCGAAGCGATTGGTCAAGGGATTCCCGTACGCCTCCGGCAATCCCTCCACGAGGCATGTGGGCAACTCCGCTCGAGACCACGGGCAAGATGGTCTTTGCCGAGCGGTTTTTAGCAGCCTGCGGTTCGAACCATTAACAAATACTAAACCCGATTCATATGCGTCGGCCAAATCGTGCCACAGGTATTCAATGGGGGAAATCACAAAGATGATCGGACGAGCATGAAGAAGAAGACGAAGGTAGGAAATAACAGGATTTATTATTATTTACACAAGACTAAAGGAAGAAAAGCAATCCAAGTAATATACAGAAAATGGAAGGAGCAGAAGGACACAGAGCAATTTCTAGCTTATCTATACAGGCTTAACTTATACCCCGGACAACACAGACAGACAGATGACATTCAGACTTACACGGGGATGATGACAGGAATGGCAGGGGGTTCGTTCATCTGACGAGGTTCCGTTCCGACCCACGACTCTCTCTCTCTCTCTGTCGGTAACCCTGGGGTTCTCCTCTCCAGTACCTCAAACCCAGCTCCAGCTTCAAACCCAGCTCAGCAGCACGCACCCCGCTCTCGTACCAGTTCAGCAGCACGTACCAGCTTCTCGTACCAGCCTCTCGTACCAGCCCAGTAGCATGTTCCTCTCTTTTGCGCGATTGTCGCACGCATATATCAAGCGGGGGCGTGACACACCCTCGGCCGTTTGGGTCCCAGCCCCGTGCTCTGTTTTGTGGTCTCATATGGCAATGTCACGGTCTTGTTGCCTTATTTGGGTATGGAGCTGAACAGCCCCGCCCCCCGTGGCGAGCCACGGGCTTGTAGCCTTACTTGGGCATGGAGCTGAACAGCCCCGCCCCCCCCCATGGCGCGCCATGGGCTTTTGGTGGCCTTATATGGCAATGCCACGGTCTTATTACCTTATTTGGGTATGGAGCTGACAGCCCCGCCCTCGTGGCGCGCCATGGGCTTGTCTCTTCTCGGCGACCCCGCCCTTCTTGTCCAAACAGAGCACGGAGCACATATTCACCATGGCAGCGAACGCCGCTTCCAAACCAGGGCCAGTTGAGAGGGCGCGCACCCCACGCTTGTCAAGCGGTTTTGCACAGAGAGGGAGAGTTTGACTGGGAAATGCAATCCTTGAAGGGGACCTATCTTATTTCATTTGGTGCAATGCAATGTCAACTAGTGGAAAACAGAGCCTTAAACTAATACACATAATAAAGAAATAACTATAGAGAGGTTCTATGGTTCTCTACGTGTGTGCTATGGACTAACTTTGGGGACAACCTTTGACCTTTACCACAAATGGAGGTATTTACAAGAACTACTATTACATTATTTACAGAGGGTGATATTTACAATAATTACACCAAGTGCAGGATTCTCAAATCCGCAATACGGCACCCACATCCTCCAGGCACGTCCCGGGCCTATAAAACTTTAACTTAATGTGGCACGTAGATGTAATTCCCTCTACAATTAACCTGACCCTGAGTCTGACAGTTTTAAAACACAAATAAATATGTCCCACTGTTGCATTGCACCCTGCCTAACAGATTCACGCCCACAGGATAACCGAATTGCGGAATGGTTTTCAAACTAAACATTTACGGTGGGGAGCATTATTTACAAGTGACGTTAATTGTATTTACAAAACGCAACCCAGGACCTGCGATTTTTCTGTTGGGAACAAAAAGGAAAATCCTGTGGGAGGGGAGGAGACAGCATGCATTGCATCGACGCACCAGCACCAATAAAGAGCACCAAAACACAAAAACACCATAACGCACCAGAAAACCACCAAAGCACCATAAAGCACCAGTGAGTGCACAGTCACCACAGTTCAATAAAACAAACAAACACACTGTTGGTGGTCTTGTTCTTCTGCTCCCTCTGCTGGCCGTTGTTCTTCCTGATGTTGTCTTTCTTGTTGTTCTTGCTTGCGGCCTATTTGCAATAATAAAAAGGCACACAACGCGTCCATCTTTTTTTATTTATGGCCAACAGGGTCCGACTATGGGTGGTTCACCTGTATGGCATAGGTGCCACGTTACCGAGGTCCGCAAGCAAGATCTCCGTTGGGCCATCGTGGCCGGTCCCAGCAGAGGGGCTAGGCCCCAACACGTGGGGTCCATCAATGGTGCTCGGCCACAACAACGTGGTCCATAAAGTGGTGCATCGATGCAAGCAGCTGGTTGCGGGGATTCGGGCACCCAATGGCGGACTCCCGCACGCTCCTCCTCAGTCCCCAGAGAGCACGGTCATCGGGTGGGAGACAGGGAGACAGAAGACAGGTGAGTAATGGGTCAGGGCGCAAGGGTACACATCAAAACAAGGCAAGGCAGAATGAGGGGCACATGGGAGCAAGCTGAGAAAGGTTCGTCGCTACGTACGCCCCCCACACGTGACCTACACTGCCCCCCTTGCCCCTCCCCGTATTTACAAAATCCTACACATTTACAAATTCGTCACTACTGTCTCGTCTTCCCCATATTTCCCCGAATACCAAATTCGTCACCACAATCCCTCTAACCAAATTTGCCATAAATTCAAATTTCTCATCAATTCCTCTTAAGGAGGAAGAGATGGAACATTAAGCACAATGTCACACCCACGTCATGATGCGTCTCACAATCCAAACATTTGCACAAAAATAACCAAAACATGGCATGGTGTGGAGTTACGTCACCTCAGGTGAGTGGATGTAGATGGTGCGAGGAGATTCTTAATCCTAACTATCCTCTAAATGACTTTAATACATTTTACATTACCCGGGGTCTTTCCCTGCCAATCCATTGGCCATCTTACACTCTATGCGGTTTTAAGAACCAAATTCCCATTGACCAAATTGTGGTGCTTCATCAATTTGGGGTCTCACTCCCCTGGTTCAACTCCCTGTGCCTTTGCACAATTTCAGGACTGGGTCGTGTGGCTCTCCCAGCAGGTCTACTCACCTGCACACCTCCGCCACTGCAGTTGGCCTCCGAGCTTACCTGCTCCTTACCCTAACCTATCTACCTGGGGAAGGCCCTCTGGCGCTCTCCCCACTCAGTGCCCTCTCTGGCGCTGGGCTACCCGGGTCCGTCCTCCGGATCCTCGGGCCCCATCCACAACTCTAACGGCTCCCAGAGCCCACCTGCGGCCTCACCTGGCCGACATCCTCACAGTGGCGGAGTGCCCATTCAACTACACACACTAACAGGCCACACGCCCAGCCATTTCCACGTCACTAATGCACCCATCCAAACACCATTCTTCCACACGCACCACAGATGCCAATATCCAACCACAATTTACCTATACCCTCTACCTCACTCTTAAACTACCCTCCCCGGGTATTCGTGATGGGGTCCATCCTCCCCATACACACCTTCGCACCATCCACTCCACTCCACAGTTTCCACCATACTCACTCCACACCATCCATTCCATACTCATTTTTTTCCAGACCATTTATTCCATACAACCATGCTCCATACCTGTATTTGCACACCTGTGCCATCACACCTGGTGCTTCCTGCACCCTCCTTTCTCCCAGGCTTCTTCATTTAATACAATGCACAATCACAATTATTCCTCATACGCTGCTCCATACACTTCCACGCTCAATACAACTCACAATCACCTCACACTTTTCACAATACACTTCTAACTCTCCAAACCATTGCCTCAGGCACCCAAATTCTCCCACGCTCATACACGCATCTTTCCCGAGCATTGCCTAACAATTCCTCATTTGCTCAATACTAAGACTCTCACACACACACGGCATCATCTGATCTACCTGGTGCCCTTCTAAAACTCGCGCCTCCCAGTCGCCCCTTATATTATTGCGCTCCCTCGTCGTTATAATCCACCTAAACTCTCTACGTCCCCGACTACTTGTACAATGTCGCTACTTACCTGTACAGTTACCTATGGTCAGCTCTAGGTCCCTATACAATTATCCAAACCCTCCCTCAGCGAGCTTACACTGCCAAATCCCATAACTAGTGCTCATGTGCCCCGGTTTTGAGGGATGGTGGATTTGCCATCCCTCCACCTCGGGCATCTCCCACTATTAATTTTGCCATCAAATTTCCTGCAAATCAAAATTTGCCAATCACTGCCAATCATTTTACCAATCATCAATTTGCCAATCATTACTGCCAATCCTATTCACTATTTTCAATTTCGGATCCAAAACACTATTACCATCACAGTCCACTATATCTGAGCCTCGGTGCGTCGTTACCTCATTAAAACTCGGCTTTGCAAAGCCGAGCAATGAATTTGGGTGGTTTGGTCGCCTGCAGGTTGAGTCCGTCCGGCATTCGGTTCAAGGGAGCCGGCATGCTCGGCCCGAGATTCCACGCACCATCTCGGCACGGATCCTTGCGGTCTCCGGCCCGATGGCTCGATCCCGCCCGGCCGGAACGCCGCAACCACAAGGGGGCACCGTTCCGATCCCTCCTACCTGCCCTTGAACCGGACCGGTCGCCTTGCCCGACAAGGCCTGGACTCGACCGTGCGGGGCGGGGCCAGGCCCGAATCCGCGCCGAGCCTCGCATCCAACAAAGCGCACCGCGCCGCGAGTGCTCGCGTCGGCTATCCGTCGCCCTAAACGCTGCCCCGTTTAACGTCGATGCTTCACTTGAATGCTCACACGCATACGCGACCCGTTTTGCACTCACCAAGCCCGGCGTTCCAACGCCGCCCGTACATTCCACCACCGCACTCCCTGTTACACACCACACCTCTCGCGCACCCTCTTGCGCACACTCGTCGTTCGCACACTTCGTTCCACACCTCTCCTCCGTTACGTCCTCCGTAACACTCACCATGGGCGTGCACTCTCGCATCCACCCACTCACGTGCTTCAATGGGCTCTCCCACACCCGCGCCACAACCAACTCAGGGGTGCTTTCTCGCACACTCATCCCAAGCGTGCATCCTCGCACCCGCTCCTCCACCAACTCACTCTCCGGGTCACTCTCACCCTCGCACGTACACTCCGTATCGCTCTCACTCTCTGTGTCACACTCCGTACACTCTGACGTGCATTCCCGCTCGCACTCGGTTTTACTCCCACACTTTATAACACACTCACTCGCCGACGCACACTTTTTCCTCACACAAGTGCCATTTTCTCTCACACTACGCCCCACGGACCTCCCACAAACGCCCGGGTGCCATATCGACCCAAATCGCGTGACAATTCTTTTCGCGCCAAACACTCTGCCGAAAAACCTCTTAGCACCATATACAGCGCGACTCACCTTTGGGATCCTCTTCTCCATGCGCACCTGCAAATCTTTATAAGGATTAGCAAGTACGGCATCAGGATGTGAACTTAGACTTTGTACAGTTTCCATCTCTCCCTGCCGCGAGTGCTTTTCTAAGCCCCCGGTCTCTCCAATTTCAATTCCCACTGCTTCTTTATCTTTATTCACCTCGACGACTGCTGGCTTTATTAAAATTCCCTCTGCTACCTCAGCGGTCGCCGGCTTTTCCATACCCCGGGTCGCGATCTCTATACCCGTCATTTTAATCGCGCTTTGCTCCGCCTCGCTCAACCCGCACTTCTCAACCCGCTTTACCTCGTCGTGCACCCCCGCAACCTCCTCGCTCAACCTGCGGTCAACCTCCCTCTCGGCTTCCCTTATCTCATATGCGGCCTGCCCCCTCGCCAACCCCTCATTAATTTCTTTGGCTTGGCCAATTATGCCCCCCAGTTTGTCCCCTAATCTGCTTCCGAATCCCTCAAATTTGCTTCCGAGTCCCTCCAATTTGCTCCCGAGTCCCTCCAATTTGCTTCCCAAGTTATTGGTGTTGGCCCTTACTTCTTCCCTCATTGGCATTGCATCCATCTTTTCCACCTCCTTACTCAATCCCCCGAATTTGGTTTTCCAATTATTTCCGATTTGCTCTCCATCGGCCCTCATTTCTGCCCTTGATTTGTCCCCCTCTATTCTATTACAACACCCTTCAATTAGATTTCCCAATTGCTGCCCCATTCCCCTGAAATTATCGTCTGTCTTCACCATAAAGGCTATCATTTGCTTCATAAACAGGTCCAAATTCATTGGTGGCGCGGGCTCAGCTGCCGCGGTTACGTGCGCGGCGCAATTTGGTGCCGCTGCAACCTCGTGCGCGAGGCCGCCATTTTGTGCGTCTGAAACCCCCGCTACCACATCCTCATTGCTCTCCTCCTCCATTTCCTCCCTGGGGTCCTGGGTCAATTCTACCCCCTCTAACTCTACCCCCACCGGCATCCGGTCGCCTTGATTATCCATGGCACGATTTAATTTAGATGTTTTCCACGAAATTTCGGCCGCTCCAAATTTTGACCAAATTGTTTGATGTTCTTAAAAATTTGGTTCGGGTCCAAATCCCAACTCCTCGACACCAATTGTTGCGGAAACGGA
The DNA here is from genome assembly GCF_964187855.1 of Myxine glutinosa. Taxonomy (NCBI): domain Eukaryota; kingdom Metazoa; phylum Chordata; class Myxini; order Myxiniformes; family Myxinidae; genus Myxine; species Myxine glutinosa. The sequence goes on from NC_136263.1 coordinate 163,432,576, forward strand.
GTACGGCGCTCCCCTTAGCGGGGGGGGGGGGGGGGTTAATCCCCCTTCTATTTGTACTGGCCGTCTCCGCTCCTGAAGCTACCCCGCTCCCTTGTGGGGTGGGATTGCCCGAAGCGATTGGTCAAGGGATTCCCGTACGCCTTCGGCAATCCTTCCACGAGGCAGGTGGGCAACTCAGCTCGAGACCACAGGCAAGATGTTCTTTGCCGAGCGGTTTTTAGCAGCCCGCGGTTCGAACCATTAACAAATACTAAACCCGATTCATATGCTTCGGCCAAATCGTGCCACAGGTATTCAATGGGGGAAATCACAAAGACGATCGGACGAGCATGAAGAAGAAGACGAAGGTAGGAAATAACAGGATTTATTATTATTTACACAAGACTAAAGGAAGAAAAGCAATCAAAGTAATATACAGAAAATGGAAGGAGCAGAAGGACACAGAGCAATTTCTAGCTTATCTATACAGGCTTAACTTATACCCCGGACAACACAGACAGACAGACGACAGTCAGACTTACACGGGGATGATGACAGGAATGGCAGGGTTCATCTGACGAGGTTCCGTTCCGATCCACGACTCTCTCTCTCTGTCGGTAACCCTGGGGTTCTCCTCTCCAGTACCTCGAACCCAGCTCCAGCCTCGAACCCAGCTCAGCAGCACGCACCCCGCTCTCGTACCAGTTCAGCAGCACGTACCCGCTTCTCGTACCAGCCTCTCGTACCAGCCCAGTAGCATGTTCCTCTCTTTTGCGCGATTGTCGCATGCATATATCAAGCGGGGGCGTGACACTCCCTCGGCCGCTTGGGTCCCGGCCCCGTGCTCTGTTTTGTGGTCTTATATGGCAATGTCACGGTCTTGTTGCCTTATCTGGGTATGGAGCTGAACAGCCCCGCCCCCCGTGGCGAGCCACGGGCTTGTAGCCTTACTTGGGCATGGAGCTGAACAGCCCCGCCCCCCGTGGCGCGCCATGGGCTTGTCTCTTCTCGGCGACCCCGTCCTTCTTGTCCAAACAGAGCACGGAGCACATATTCACCATGGCAGTGAACGCCGCTTCCAAACCAGGGCCAGTTGAGAGGGCGCGCACCCCACGCTTGTCAAGCGGTTTTGCACAGAGAGGGAGAGTTTGGCTGGGAAATGCAATCCTTGAAGGGGACCTATCTTATTTCATTTGGTGCAATGCAATGTCAACTAGTGGAAAACAGAGCCTTAAACTAATACACATAATAAAGAAATAACTATAGAGAGGTTCTATGGTTCTCTATGTGTGTGCGATGGACTAACTAAGGGGATGACCTTTGACCTTTACCACAAATGGAGGTATTTACAAGAACTACTATTACATTATTTACAGAGGGTGATATTTACAATAATTACACCAAGTGCAGGATTCTGAAATCCGCAACAATATACATACATATACATATATATATACTGTATATATATATATCTATATATATATATCTATATATATATATCTATATATATATATATATATATATATATATATATATATATATATATATATATATATATATATATATATATATGTGTGTGTGTATATATATATATATATATATATATATATATATATATATGTGTGTGTGTATATATATATATATATATATATATATATGTGTGTGTGTGTATATATATATATATATATATATATATATATATATATATATATATATATATATATATATATATATGTGTATATATATATATATATATACACAAAGAATTAAGTTAAGCACCCCCCCCGTTTTTTTACAACCTCGCACATTACAAGTTTGTTGTCGTCAAAACAGTGTAATATACCCATGATATTGCTATATTTTCTGGAGAAGTGATATTATGGTCACATAAAAACATAACAATCATGCCGTTTTCAATATTTTATTCTGAATAATTTAAGGTGAAATTTTTTGGGAATTTTAGGCATATTTTCACCTCAATTGAAGTATGGAGCTATAGGTCCATCACGGACAGTGTGGATGACGTTTATGTTTTCTAACGTACAGTCATTGTTCTGAGAAGACCTCTAGCGATCTTTGCGTCAATAACGTGTGTAGGACCCACGTGATCGGATCACTGACTCAACCAATCACATTTTTTCACTTTGATCACTCAATTTCATCAATGGCTAATTGCTAATGTCATACCAATCATTATTTGATCTCACATACCTTAGAATATATGCCAATGTATACATATACACAAAGAATATATATTAGGGGGTGCTTACCTTAATTCGTTGTGTAGGGGTGCTTAACTTAATTCTTTGTGTATATATATATATATATATATATATATATATATATATATATATATATATATATATATATATATATATATATATATATATATATATATATATGTATTAGGGTGGTGCTCAAAATAATTTTTTTTTAATATTTACTGGGACATGGCTTTATGTTGTTCCTTTTGTTCCAAAATGAAAAGACACCAAATATGAAAGCAATCTGATTTTATTTAGGGGTGCCACATCAGCCTTCAAACTAAAGGTGTCTACAAAACTTTTCTATATATGGATCGAAAGCAAAACCAGAACTTTGTTTTATGAAAATCCACCCTCCACTCACTTTCTTTGTATTCTAGCAAACACAAGTTACAATAGCTGCACAAATAGCACTATATTGCTATGAAAACTCAAATTCAATGATAACAATCCAAATGTTCAGTTCATAAAATGAAGAGACACCATATCACATAATATTAAAAAACCCAAATATAATGAGAAATGTAACTCCTATTTCTGGGCCTGTTTCACCACTGTTGCCTTCTTGGCATCGGGGTACATCTTCCTGTGAGCAGCAACAACTTGGAGCAGAGCTTGCTTTTGCTCTTCATCGTTTGTAAGGAGCTTATTGTAGTCTTGTATCAATGCGACACCCCTTTCTGCCCTGTCGTTCACCACGACTAAGCCACTGGCGGCTTTCTTTGCTTCCTGAAAGCTGGTTTCTTGCTCCCATGAACCAGGATCCTTATCCATCCAATCAGTTGGGGTCCCTAGGATGCTGAAGAAATGCTTGGTGTGTTTTGTTATGAGGCCAGCGATTGACAGGGCGGTTCCTCGTTTGATAGCTGGTCTCTTTGGAGAGGGGTTTTCACCGTCATTTTTCAATGCTTCAATCATATTGATCTTGCTTTCTTTGTCAATTCTGGTGTCAAAGAATGCAAATGCCACTAGTACTGGGCTCATGTACCACGTGTGGCGGCCAAGTGCCTTCAAGGCTGCCTGAGCCATCTTCTGATTGATTTGTTCAAACTTTTCCAACTTCTTGAAGAGGTTAATGTCATTCAGGGGAGCCTCAATAGCTTGTGGAGCCCGAAACCAAGCCTGTACATACACAAGGCAGACAAAAATGTTGAAGGCTCGGAGTTCTCTCGCCTCTCGAAGTGTCAAGTGGAACTCTGACCGAAACATGAACACCTGTAGTGAATATAGTGCTTTTGCCATCCATCTGGCTCTGTGCATTGCTCCTGGAGCCATGATCCGGATTCCATGAGGTGGGATTCCTCCCATGTAGATGACAGTCAGTTCTAGGAGTTCACGATAATCATCTCGTGGCTGCTGATCTTTCAAACACACAAGAGCAAATTCCAGAGCTTCATCCATCATGTCATTGTTCTGTGCAAACTCAGCTGCCGTATCAGGATCTGTGAATCCATTTTTTGGTTGGTGATGGGCAATGGACGGCCACTCCGCCTGAAACCGCTTAAAAAGCTGGATGTCAGGGCCTGATGAAGGACCGAAAAGAGTGGTGAAAACATCTCCCAGCATGATTTCGTGCGCATGATGGCGGCAAGCCAAATGAATTAGTTCAGTCTGAAGCTTCTTTTCAATGAGGACAGCAGCCCCTCCACGAACACCTGAATTGCTGGCTGTTGTGTCAAAAGACAAAGCCTTCACCTTGCCCACAAGGTTCCAGCTCTTCAGTGTGTCCACTACAGCGGTTGCCATAGCTTCTCCTCCCCCGTCAGGTAACTTGGGAACATTCAACAGCTGCTCCATTCCATGGTACTGGTTGGACACAAGGATTGGAAGACGATCCACCTTCACATGCACAAAATCTCCAGTGACATCGGGAAGAAGCTTTCCATCCCAATGGACCACTAAAGGACCCTGCACATTATAATGAAATGCTTCTTTTATTTCGTCCATGGTTTTGCATCGATGCATCATGCGATTCCGCCGCACTGTCCATCGGTTCAGTGCCAGCTCTGCAGGATCCCATCCTACTGCTCTACAAATGGATGCCAAGTTGTGGACAGCCATTCGGTCACTTGTTTTCGTACGATCCAAAGAAGCTGCGACTTCAGGAGTGACAATGTTGATAGGCCTTCTTTTCTTGGGACGAGATATCCCACCATCAGATGATGAAGAACCAGCCTGTGCAGTGGTCTCAGAGTCAGAGTCTGAGTCTGTGACTTCCATAGCAGTAGCACCCTTCATGACCATTTCCTGTCTCTTATTTTCCTTCTCTGCCTTAGTCTTCTCCTTTTCTTCCCTTTCTTTCTTTCGCTTCGTTTTTGCTTCCAACACAGTGTCTACAGATCCAAGCCTTCCTCTCTGAGAATTGATCGTGAAGAAACTTCCTGTCCTCGGGGTTGGTGATTATGGCCTCCGAATCTGCATGCCTAAGATCAAACGTCTTCTCCAAGGAGGCCTTGAAGGATGCTTCCTTTTTCTCTTGGGTCGCACCACCCCGCTTTGCACCTTTTTGGAGGCTCCTCCATTCTTCATATAGCCTCTCCAAACGATGGATGCAGTGCTGCTTCGTCGTTGTAGGTAGGTGAGCTTTTTCCCAGAACTTCACAACCTCTTCAATGGTGAGGGTTGCACTCTCCCAGGCAGTGCGATTCTCCTTCTTCAGGTGATGGAAAAACAGGACAAGAGATTGATGCACAGTCGGGAGCTTGGCACCTTTGATGGCATCTCCAGAAGTGGACCCAATGAGATACACATTATCCTGAGCCCGAGTTTTCAATGAAACACTGGTACTAGCACATGCCATATCTGCAAAATACGCAAGAATGTGGGTAAAATCCTGTTAATTCTTACTCCACAGGGTCACTCTCTACAAAAGAGCCACAGTCAATAAGTTAGGCCTACATATTACACACTAAAAAAGCGTAACCCTGACCCCGGGAACCTGTACAAAACATGCATGAAAATTGCCCAGATAGTGATCATAGGAAGTCTCAAAACTGTATGTATAATATATTGTATATAACTATATATATAATGTATAATGTGTATTTATGTATATTTATTATTTAATGTATATTTTATGTATAAATTTAATGTATATTTAATTATAATGTATATATATTGTATAACTATATATTTATTTATTATATTTAAATTTTAATATATTATATTTATTTTTAATATATTATTTAATGTATTATATTTGTCTATATTTGTATAATTGTCTATCGTATAATTGTATATATAATGTATAATATAATATATATTATTATTATTTAATGTATATTTACTATATATTTATTTTTAATATTATATTTAATGTATATATATAATTATGTATTTATTTTGTGTATATACAGCCCAAAAAATGGGAATTCCTATTTTTGCATGGGGGAAAATTCATCACTGATGTGGCACCCCTAAATGTTATTGGATTCCATTCAAATGTGGTGTGGTTTCCTTTGACACCAAAAGGAACAAAAATAGACCATGTCCCGGAGGAAATCTGCATTTTGGTTTTTTGAAGCCCACCCTAAATTATATATATATATATATATATATATATATATATATATATATATATATATATATATATATATATATATATATATATATATATATATATATATATATATATATATATATATATATATATATATATATGTATGTATATATATATATATATATATATATATATATATATATATATACATATGTATATATATATACATATGTATATATATATACATATGTGTATATATATATACATATGTATATATATATACATATGTATATATATATATACATATGTATATATATATATACATATGTATATATATATACATATGTATATATATATATATATACATATGTATATATATATATATATATATATATATATGTATGTATATATATATATATATATATATATATATATATATATATATATATATATATATATATATATATATATATATATATATATTGTTGTGGATATGAGAATGTTTTTTTTATTTATTGTTGTGTAATGAATTGTGGTAAAATGTCACCCTCCTTCCTGCATTTGTTGTTGTATAAAGGTCAAAGGGCGTTCCCGTAGTTAATTCCATAAAGCATACACGAAGGACACCATATATCTTTGTTGACAGTTATTTCCTTATTATGTGTATTAGGGTAAGGCCTTGTCTTCCATTAACTTAATACTCCATTGCACTGAATTACATAAGATAGATCCCCTTTCAATTCCCTCAAAGCCTCCATTACCAACTGCATTCCCCTTTTTGCATCCTTTGCCGACTGAATTGGGCGGTTTGCTGAAATTGCCGCCATTGAACATGTGCTCGGGTCGGGGAAGAAAGGCGTGTCCCCACCTCGTCATAGAGGGGAGGAGTGAGTCAGCCCCACTCAACCAACCAAGAACAAGGGGTTGGACTTGGAGAGGGTGTTGTTACGGGGTCCTCCCGGTAACTACCTGGTCTTGGTGACCCCCGGACCGTGGGAGGGACCCCGCCAGAAAGATATATGGTTTATACGCTTTCGTAACGCAATCAATATGAATTCCGGTCAAGAAGAAACCCCACACCAAGGATCCGGAATAATCAATAATATATTCTCTGAGCAATCAACAACCATCAACAATGCACAGTCAATATTACAAAGGTATAAACTCATCTACACAAACTCTAAGATGGCCATCTTATATATTCCTCACGTGAGCCCCACTCCTGACTCCCTCCGTGGTCAATGTCTCCCACAATGTCTCTCGTCTCCGCACACGGGCGGTTGAACGAACCCCGGGCGGACGTGCTCCAAACGTGCCGTCTCGTACCGGGGACAGCTGTTGCAGCGCACCTCCTTGCCAAGCAACGGGGCAAAACCCGGCGCGGCTTCCAACGCGCGCGAGGCCCCGAAGTGCGACCCGTACGCGTCCTTGTAGACGGGGCAAAAACCAAACGCGGTTTTTCACCGCGTGCGAGGTTCGACGTGCGACCCGTACGCGGCCTTGTAGACGGGGCAAAAACCAAACGCGGTTTTTCACCGCGTGCGAGGTTCGACGTGCGACCCGTACGCGGCCTTGTAGACGGGGCAGAACCCGGCGCGGTTTGCAACGCGCGCGTGGCCCAACGTGCGACCGCTTGGTTCCGTGCACGAACTCACGGGGACTTCACGTGTCAACAGGTAGTTACGCGTCCAGGTAACTCCTCTCTCGCCAAACGGGTTTCGGCACGCCTCTGTTTTCCGCGCCGCGCAAGGTCGATTCCACCTTCTGTCGTCGCGGGGCGAGGAAAAAGAATCACCGTCCTTTTCTCTCCTCGTGTCTTTTCTTCTTCCGTTTCCGGCCACTTCCGTTTCCGGCCACTGGTTCCGAAGGGCTCCTGACCCTCCCATCACAACAACCCTTAATATAATACACACGGATAAGCAACCTGAATGGTAATTCACATACATTCACATAAATATGTAACACTCCCCCCCTTCAAGAAAGAAAGTTTGAACCCAGCGAAAACTTTCTTTGCCGGCCAATTTGGAGAAACCAACCAGATAACTCAACCCCCCCCCCCCCAGATTAACTCAATCTGGACAAAGCGTCCGCCACGACATTGTCCCGGCCCCGTACATGTTCAATTTCCAAGTTGAACCCCTGCAAAGCCAAACTCCATCTCATCAACCTCTGATTTTTATTTTTCATTCTTTGAATGAAGGTTAAGGGGTTGTGATCCGTAAAGACCTTTATGGGAAAGGACGTGATTCCTAAATACACCTCATAATGTTGAAGCCCTAGCAGGAGAGCCAGGGTCTCTTTCTCCACGGTGGCATAATTTGCCTGATGTTTATTGAACTTCTTGGAGTAATAGCACACGGGGTGGTCCACCCCATCCTCATCTTCCTGTAACAAGACCGCTCCAGCCCCCACATCGCTTGCATCTACGGCCAACTTGAAAGGTGCCTGAAAGTCCGGAGCGGTTAGGACCGGAGAGCTCATTAGTATCGCTTTGACATGGGCAAAGGCCGCCTGACATTTGCCATCCCAAACGAATGGGGTCTCCTTTCTCAACAAACTCGTTAAAGGGGCTACCACATCCGAAAAATTCTTACAGAACCGCCGGTACCACCCCGCCATACCTAAGAATCTCATCAGCTCTTTCTTCCCCTTTGGGACTTGGAAGCGATCGATAGCTTCTACCTTGGCGGTCACTGGTTGTACTTGACCCTGCCCTACTACATGGCCGAGGAACACTACCTGTGCTCTTACAAATTCACTCTTGGCTAAGTTGATGGTCAGACCTGCCTCGGACATCGTCTGAAAAAATGCATGGATTTGCTTAATATGGTCTTCCATGGTCATGGTGTGGATGATTACATCATCCAGATATGCCTCCACCCCCTCCAGGTCTGCAATGAGCCTATTAATCAGTCGTTGAAATGTCGCCGGCCCGTTCTTCAACCCAAAAGGGAGGACCTTGTACTGATATAACCCATTCGGAGTGACCAAAGCTGAGATTTCTTTGGCTCTATCAGTAAGAGGGATCTGCCAATACCCTTTCAGCAAGTCAAATTTGGTAACAAATTTAGCTGGGCCTATTCGATCAATACAGTCGTCAATCCTCGGGAGCGGATAGGAGTCGGTCTTGGTCACTGCATTCACCCGTTTTAAATCCGTACAACACCGGAAGCTGCCATCGGGTTTCGGAACCAACACACATGGGGAGCTCCATTCACTGTTGCTTGGTTCGATGATGTCATTGTCCAACATATATTGCATCTCCTTCCGAAGGTACTCCATCTTCACCGGGTTCATCCGATAGGGGTGTTGTTTCACTGGAGTGGCCTCCCCCACCTCGATATCATGATATACTAAGTCCGTACGACCAGGTACATCTGTGAACAAATGTTTAAATTCGAACATTAGGCTGGACAGTTGTCCTTGCTGTTCCCTTGTTAAATGACCTAACTTCTCATCCAAATGATTCAACACTTCGGTGTTCGTCAATTTGGGGCAGGCCTGGTCATCCAAGTTATCAAACTTCACACCGGCGTTTCCGTCCATTGTCACCGGTACGACCGGTGAGACAGGAACTACGTCTTCCACCGGTTCCCTCTCATGATATTTCTTCAGTCGGTTGACATGACACAACTGTCGCTTTTTTCGTCGGTCGGGAGTGGTCACCACGTAGTCTGTCTCATTCACCCTCTCCTCCACTGCATAAGGACCGAAATACCTAGCCTGGAGGGGCTGACCTGGAACGGGCAGCAATACTAACACCCGGTCCTGAGGACTGAAATTCCTTATCTGCGAGGTCTTGTCATGTCTCTCCTTCATTTTCCCCTGGGCCCTTCTCAAGTTCCGTCGTGCCACCTCACACGCCTTTGCCAATCGGTTTTTTACTGTGGCCACATACTCCACCATCGGTGTCCGGGACTCCTGTAGTAACCACTGTTCTTTCACCAATTTCAACGGTCCCCGCACTGCGTGTCCAAACACCAGTTCAAACGGGCTGAATCCCAAGGAGTCCTGCACGGACTCCCTCGCCGCAAACAACAATAGGGGTATCCCTTCATCCCAATCCTTGGCACATTCAAAACAATACGTTCGGATCATATTCTTTAAAGTCTGGTGAAACCTTTCCAGGGCCCCTTGGCTCTCGGGATGGTAGGCGCTGGATCTTACTTGTTCCACCCCCAACAGGTGTACCACTTGCTGGAACAGTGTGGACATGAAATTGGTCCCCTGATCCGATTGAATGATCCTAGGTAGGCCAACCCAAGTGAAAAATTTAATCAAGGCCTTTGCAATAACTGCCGCCGTTATTTTCCTCAGAGGCACTGCCTCGGGGAACCTGGTGGACGCACACATGATGGTCAGTAAGTATTGATGTCCAGCTTTGGTTTTGGGTAAAGGGCCCACACAGTCCACAATGACTCGGCTGAATGGCTCTTCAAAAGCTGGAATTGGCTTTAACGGGGCGGGGGGGATTTTTTGATTCGGCTTTCCCACCAGCTGACAAGAATGGCAGGACTTGCAGAACTCCGCCACATCCCGTCGCAGTCCCGGCCAGAAAAAATGTACCAATATCCTGTCACAGGTCTTGTTCACTCCCAGGTGCCCGGCCCAAGGGGTCTCATGTGCCAGACTCAAGATCTCCTTCCGGTACAGCGGTGGCACCACAATCTGATAGTGAACTTTCCACTCATCGTCTGCGGGCACCTCCGGGGGCCTCCATTTCCTCATTAGGGTTTCCCCCTTCATGAAATACCCCACAGGTATCTTCGTAGCCTCTTCTTCCGTAACGGCTTTCTCAATTAACCTCTGGATCTCCGAGTCTTCGTGTTGTTCTTCCACTAGTCTCCTTCGGACCAGCGCGGTTTGCTCCACTTCGTTCTCCGCGGTCTCCGACGGACACTCCACGTCCCCTTGCGTTCCAGACGCTACCATTTCTCGAAATTCCTGGGAATCCCTCCCCTGGCTATTTCCCTTTTCCGAGTTGTCTTCCCGTACCTCTAAGGGTTCCAACTCCCCCTCTCTTTCTTCCTCCTTCTCTTCCGCGTGCTTTCTACCCATAGCCCGAGTCACTGCACAGGATGGAAAGATACCCGGAATCTCCATCTCTAACCGAGTGGTGTTATTTTCCTTACTGGGCTTGTCCACCATTATTGGATTACCCGAAACTCGCCCCCCGGCCAAATCATTCCCGATAATAAAAGAGATTCCCTCCACAGGAAGGGTGGCTTGTAAGCCTACGGTGACCGGCCCGGATACCAACTCAGAACTCAACTGGATGACATGAAGCGGAGCTTTAACATAGCCCCCGACCCCCTGTAAAAGCACACTAACCCCAGTTGCCGTCTTCCCCGACAATGGCAAAATGCCCTCCAGCATCAACGATTGGTGTGCTCCTGTGTCCCTCAATACCCTAACTGGCTTCTGGTTACTCGGGTCGCCATCCAGCGACACGAACCCCTCTGAAATGAAATGTTTGTAGCCCTCCTGAACAAGGTTCTCCCGGGACGCCGTACCTTTGACAGGGCAATCTTCCCCCAGCTCTGCTCTCCAAGAATGATTTCTCACACTTGCCAGTGCATTCGGAGTCGCACTAGACTGATTCCGTTCCGGGTTCTCCCTTTTTTGGAGGTAACATTGGGACATCAAGTGTCCAGTTTTATGGCAAAAAGCACAAGTAGGCCCGGGGGAGAACCTCGGGGTCGGCCTTGAGCCCCCCGAAAAATAAGTTTGTCTTGGGCCCGTAGCCCTCGGATTTCTAACCGTTGGGGTATCATAGTTGTCCCCATAATCATCTCGAGGCCGCCGCCATGTAAGGTCGTTCTCCGCACCGGGTGTTCCATAACTCCCCTGCTGAAGTCTAGGCGAGGAGTTAGGTTTGTGGATCCCTATTCGGTGGGTTAAGGCATAATCATCTGCCATGGTGGCTGCGTCCCACAACTTCGGTACTTTCTTTTCCTGCAGGTACACTTTGATGTCCTCGTGGACACACTGCTGGAATTCCTCCACCAGGATCAAGTCCCGCAATGTCTCGAAGTCTTTCCCGACTCCTTTTGACTCACACCACCGATCAAACATATTTTCTTTCACTCTGGCAAACTCCACATGGGTCTCACTCTCCCTCTTCCTGGCATTCCTGAATTTTTGCCTGTAAGCTTCCGGAACCAACTCATACGCTTTGAGGATGTGCGTCTTCAGTACCTCATAATCTGCACATTGGTCCATTGGTAGCGCCGAATAAATTTCCTGAGCTTTCCCCACCAGCACACTTTGCACGAGTATGGTCCAGGCCTCCTCCGGCCAGTTTAATTGTCGAGCCACCTTCTCAAAGTGTGGAAAAAATTTTGCGACTTCTTTTTCACTGAACGGTGGAACCAGCCTCACATGTCTGCCCACATCCCAGGTTTTCTGGTTAGGTGTCGACCCCGTCAGCAAGGGTGGTGCCTCTCCCCGTTCTCTCATTAACTCCAGCTCCTTGAATTTGATTTCTTGCTGAAGCTCCATGTCACGTTCCTTTAATTCCCTTTCCGCTTTTCTCTCCTCTGCTTCGAGTTCCCTTGCAGCTCTCCTCTCCTCTGCTTCTGCTTTCCTTTCCTCTGTTTTCATCCTTTCCTGGAGTTCTCTTTCCACTCTCCTTTCCTCGGTTCTTTCTTGTGCTGTTTTCTCTTCCAACCTTTCCTGGAGTTCTCGTTCCACTCTCCTTTCCTCTGCTTTTTTGTCTTCTAACCTTTCCTGGAGTTCTCGTTCCACTCTCCTTTCCTCTGCTTGTTTCTCTTCCATCCTCTCTTCTGCTTTCCTTTCTTCTTCTGCTCTTTCCTTTTCTGCTTTCCTTTCTTCTTCTGCTCTTTCCTTTTCTGCTTTCCTTTCTTCTTCTGCTCTTTCCTTTTCTGCTTTCCTTTCTTCTTCTGCTCTTTCCTTTTCTGCTTTCCTTTCTTCTTCTTTAATCCGTTCCTGGCTCCGTAACTGCAACTCCAGTTTCCGGAGCTCAACGTCTTCTGGTTCTTCGGGTAGCCACTCCCAGGCTACCTCGTCCCATTTTCCTAATCCCACCATAGATTGTATCACCGTGGCCTGCAACTCTGCCTTCCTCAAATTAGTTTGGACCTCCAAGTTAAAATGTTTGGCCAATTTCAAGAGGTCCGACTTTAGCAACGCTCGGAACTGTGCCTCACTCGGTGTTACCCCAAAGTTCTGTGCCACAAACGCCATGGTGCCTATCGTTAACACCTGTTAACCTTCACCCAAGACTTTACCCCAATTTCTCAAAAAAATTTTTTTTTTTACCAATTAATAATTAATTAATAAATTTTAATTAATAAAAAATATTATTATTTTATTATTTTATACAATTTTAAATCCCGGACGTAGACCCAATTGCGAAACCGCAACTCGTAATTTGGACGAGCCCCCAATTCTGTTACGGGGTCCTCCCGGTAACTACCTGGTCTTGGTGACCCCCGGACCGTGGGAGGGACCCCGCCAGAAAGATATATGGTTTATACGCTTTCGTAACGCAATCAATATGAATTCCGGTCAAGAAGAAACCCCACACCAAGGATCCGGAATAATCAATAATATATTCTCTGAGCAATCAACAACCATCAACAATGCACAGTCAATATTACAAAGGTATAAACTCATCTACACAAACTCTAAGATGGCCATCTTATATATTCCTCACGTGAGCCCCACTCCTGACTCCCTCCGTGGTCAATGTCTCCCACAATGTCTCTCGTCTCCGCACACGGGCGGTTGAACGAACCCCGGGCGGACGTGCTCCAAACGTGCCGTCTCGTACCGGGGACAGCTGTTGCAGCGCACCTCCTTGCCAAGCAACGGGGCAAAACCCGGCGCGGCTTCCAACGCGCGCGAGGCCCCGAAGTGCGACCCGTACGCGTCCTTGTAGACGGGGCAAAAACCAAACGCGGTTTTTCACCGCGTGCGAGGTTCGACGTGCGACCCGTACGCGGCCTTGTAGACGGGGCAAAAACCAAACGCGGTTTTTCACCGCGTGCGAGGTTCGACGTGCGACCCGTACGCGGCCTTGTAGACGGGGCAGAACCCGGCGCGGTTTGCAACGCGCGCGTGGCCCAACGTGCGACCGCTTGGTTCCGTGCACGAACTCACGGGGACTTCACGTGTCAACAGGTAGTTACGCGTCCAGGTAACTCCTCTCTCGCCAAACGGGTTTCGGCACGCCTCTGTTTTCCGCGCCGCGCAAGGTCGATTCCACCTTCTGTCGTCGCGGGGCGAGGAAAAAGAATCACCGTCCTTTTCTCTCCTCGTGTCTTTTCTTCTTCCGTTTCCGGCCACTTCCGTTTCCGGCCACTGGTTCCGAAGGGCTCCTGACCCTCCCATCACAACAACCCTTAATATAATACACACGGATAAGCAACCTGAATGGTAATTCACATACATTCACATAAATATGTAACAGTGTGGAGAGAAACATCAAGGAGGTTCGCTAAGGTTCATGGGCGTGGCATATATAACCCGCAGAAGACGCCCCCACCTCAGACGAGTCCTGGCAAAGCACGCGACGTCCACACAGCGGCACGAGGAGACGATTGAGGCAGCAGATGAGTTCGGAGAAGTGCGAGAGAAGCGCGGGGAAGCCTTTGACAGAGGTGCGAAACAGAAGCGCGGGGAAGCCTTGACCGAAGTGCGAAACAAGAAGTGCAACGAAAGAGTTGCGCCACACCAGTAGTTTCGGCTCCACCAGCAGTTGACTCCACCAGGCCGCTTCGACCCGTCACCCCGCGGGAACCAGATTGCGGTGGCATCGGTGACCGTCGAGGTCCAGCCCGACGTCCCGTGCGGGATCAAGCCCGAACCATCTGTCCCAGCTGAACCTTCCCATTCCTCCTTCCAGCATTCATTCCTGCCATTCCATCCTTCTTGTGTACGTGAGTTGTTTTGTTTGTCTTGTCCCAGGGAATAAGTTAAGCTTGTATAGTTAAGCTAGTATTTTCAGTCACCTGCTTTTCCATTTTCCCTGTATATAACCTTGACTGCTCCTTTTGCTTTAGTGTGTGTAAATAATAAATCCTGTTATTCTTCTGTACGTCTTCTTCTTCCTCTTTACATTCGGTCGCTTTAGAGGTTTCCATATTGAATATCTGTGGCGCGATTTTGGCCAACGTCCAGGAATCGGGTTAGTCGGGGTAACTGTTAGGGTCGCGGCGCCATCCGCTCGGCAAAACAACATCCTATCCGCGGTCCGTAACAATTGGTGTCTGGGAATGGGATACGAGGCCCGAACCAAATTTTTAAAAACATCAAGAAAAGATTTGGTCAAAATTTGGAGCGGCCAAGATTTAGTTTTTAAAATCCCAAATTGAGTCGTGCCATGGATAGTCAAGGCGATCGGATGCCGGTGGGGGAACTAGAAGAGGGGTTAGGGGTAACCCAGGATCAGAGGGAAGAAATAGAGGAGAGCAATGAGGTGGTTGAGGAGGTGTCAGGTGCACAAAATGGCGCCCTTGCGCACGTGGTTACAGCGGCACCAAATTTCGCCGCGCCCGCGACCGTAGCAGCGCCGCCGATGGATTGGGGCCTATTCATGCTGCAAATGCGGGCCCTCATGGAAGAGAACAGGGGGCTGGGAGATCAAATTGGAGCAATGAGGGACGAAGCGAGGGGTACTAGTGAGCAATTGGGAGCAATGAGGGACGAAGCGAGGGGTGCCGGTGAACGGTTAGACAATAAATTTGCGGGGTTAGACAATAAATTTGAGGGGTTAGACAACGGGATAAAAGAGGTGAAAAATGGGTTAACGGGGGTGGAAAATAGAATGGCTGCCCAGGAGAATCAGATAGAGGGGGTGAAAAATGGGTTAGAGGGGTTAGAAAACAAGATGGAAAACAAATTGCGGAAAATAGGGGAGCAATCGGCCCGGGAAATTTAACAAATGGGAGAGCAGATAGAGGAGGTGAAAATCGGGGTAGAAACCAAATTGGATGCCCAAAGGGATGAATTAGGACAGATGAGGGCGGCATCCACAAAAGAGATGGAGGAGATGAAGGAGGAAATACGACGAGGTGTAAGCGAGGAGGTCTCGGGGGTATGCGAGGAGGTAAAGCGAGGTGAGAAGCGCATGGAGAAAGAGGTGAGGAATAATACGGCTAGGTTACAAGGGGGCATAGAGGACCTGATGCAGGAGGTGGAACAGCTGATGGTGGGACAGACGGAGTTAGCGGAGCAGGTACAAAAGAACACTGCGGTACTAGGAGGGTTAAAAGCGACACAAAGAGACATCAAGGACGACTTGATAGCGACGAAGAGGCAATGTCAGAGGGTACGTGAGGGACTGACAACGAGGTTGGACGAGGTGACACAAGTAATGGAGACGAAGGACCGGGAGGTGAGGACGCACATAGAAACGGTCAAGGTAGCGTCAGAGGACGAAATTGAGGAGACGCACCGGGAAATCAAAGAGGTGAAGCAAAAGTTAGAGGAAGTGGAAGAGGGGGTGATTGAAATTAAGAAGAGACGGAGTGAAACTAAGAGGGAGATAAAGGAGGAGGTGATGGAATATGTACAAGGTCGGTGCTCAAATCGTGATGGTGTTCTTACTAACCAAAAAAAGAGTTTGCAGGTGGCGAAGGAGGTGCGGAGACGAGGTGCCAAGGTGAGTGGCGATATATTCGGAAATGTATATGATGTGAGGGGAGCTTCAGTCGGCTTGGGGGTTGATTTGGATCCGGGTGTTCGTGAGAGGCCGTTGGTGAAGTGTGCGACAGGTACGGAGTACGAGAGAGGAGGTGTGCGAGAATGTCCGACTCTGGGGTGTGTGAGGAAAAAGTGCGCGCCGAGGAGTGAGTGTGCTGTCGAGAGTGAGTTGGTCGTAGCGCAGGTGCGAGGGGGCACATGGAAGCGCGTAGTGGGGAGTGTTACAGAGGGTGTAACGGGAGAGTGTGCGCAAGAGGATGCGCGAGAAAGGTGTGTAACGGACGGGTGCATGAGGAAAGAGTGCGCTGTCAAGAGTAAGGGAGAATGCACACCTGTGGTGAGTGTTACGGAGGGTGTAACGGGAGAGTGTGCGCAAGAGGATGCGCGAGAAAGGTGTGTAACGGACGGGTGCATGAGGAAAGAGTGCGCTGTCAAAAGTAAGGGTGAGTGCGCGACCGAGTGTGGAGGTGAGAGTAGTGAGAGTGACACGGAGCGTGAGTTGGTTGTGGCAGGTGAGAGAGGATGTACACCTGGAATGGAAGGATGCACACCTGGAATGGAAGGATGCACACCTGGAATGGTAGAGCATGTGTGGGAATGCACACTGGAATTGGTAGTGAGGGACGTGGTTGGGTGTGCAAGTGAGAGCACACCTGTGGTTGTCACAGAGGAGGTGACTGAGGAGGGGGCGCGAAGAGGTGTGTTGGTGAGGTGTGCGAACGATGAGTGTGTGTAAAGGTGTGCGGTGGTCAGGTGTGTGACCAAGTCTGTAAGCAGATGAGTGTACCTGGGTCTGTAAGCGGAAGGAACCGGGTTAGCGGTTAGAACAACGTTTAGCCGAATCGGGCCCTCGGTACGTGCCGGGCTTCGCGTGCCGCTAGGACCAGCGGGGATCCGAACCACGGCGGTTTCGAAAGAACCGCCGTACGCGATCCACGCTGGGCCTCGCTCGGAACGGTCGCGTCCGAGCTCCGCCAGGCGGAGCGGGCGGTCCGGTTGGAAGGGCCGACACAGCGACCCCTTGTGGTTGCCGCGCTCCGGCCGGCCGAGATTGGGGCATCGGACGGTCCCGTGCCCCGATGGTGCGTGGAATCTCGGGCCGAGTAGACCGCCTTCCCTGCACCGAATGCTGGACGGACCCATCCGCTGGCAATGAACCACCCACATTCATTGCTCGGCTTTGCGAAGCCGAGCTTTGGAGATGAATTGGCGCACCGAGAGGCACTATTGAGTAGACGTGTGACGAGGATAGTGTTTTGGACCCGAAATTAGAAAAACAAAATTTGATGATTGGCAAAGGATTAGCAGAGTGATGATTGGCAGATGATTGGTAGTGATTGGCAAATTTTTAATTAGCTGGAATTTGGTGTGCAAAATTTATAGTGAAAGATGCCCGATGTGGTGGGATGGCAACTATGCCATCTCTCACAGCGGGGGCAAAGGAGCACTAGTTTTATGGGGTTGGCAGTGAAAACTAGCCCGGGAGGGTTAGGATATAACGATAGGGATCTAGAGAAGATGACTTAGGTAACGGTAAGATTAGGTAGTGACAATGATACCTGTAGTGGGGACGCAGGTAGATTAGTTTGGATGATAATGACGTGGTATGTGCTTAGTTTAAAGGGAAGACGGGGAGCACTAAGTTAGCAGGGCAACAGGTAGATTAGATGATGCCGTGTGTGAGGAACAGGTGTGATTGCACAGGTGTGCAATGACAGGTGTATGGAGAATGGTTGTGTGGAAGACATGGAGTGTGGGATATATGGAGTATTGGAATGGATGGTCGTGGAGTGAGTATGGTGGAAACTGTGGAGTGGAGTGGATGGTGCGAAGGTGTGGATGGGGGAAAGGAGGATGGACCCCATCACGAATACCCGGGGAGGGTAGTGTAAGTGTTAGGTAGAGGGTACAGGTAAATTGTGGTTGGATATTGGCATCTGTGGTGCAGGTAGTTGCACAGGAGTGTAGTGATGGGTGCATTAGTGTTGTGGAAATGGCTGGGCGTGTAGCCTGTTAGTGTGTGTAGTTGGTTTTAGCACTCCACCACTGTGAGGATGTCGGCCAGGTGAGGCCGCAGGTGGGCTCTGGGAGCCGGTAGAGTTGTTGTGGATGGGGCCCGAGGATCGGGAGGACGTACCCGGGTAGACCAGTGCCAGAGGGCACCGAGTGGGGTGACAGAGCCAGGACGGGCCTTCCCCAGTTAGATAGGTTAGGGTGAGGAGCTAGGTAAGCTCGGGTGGCAACTACAGTGGTGGAGGTGTGCAGGTGGGTAGACCTGCTGGGAGAGCTACACGACCCAGCCCGGAAATTGTGCAAGGGCACCGGGAGATGAATCGGGGGAGTGAGACCCCAAATTGAGAAGCACCACAGTTTGGTCAATGGGAATTGGTTTTTAGAACCCATAGTGTAAGTTGGCCAATGGATTGGCAGGGAAAGACCCCGGGTAGTGTAAAGAGTGTTAATGTCATTTAGAGGATAGTTAGGATTATGAATCTCCTCGCACCATCTGCATCCACTCACCTGGGATGACGTACCTCCACACCATGCCAGGTTGTTTTTATTATTTTTATGATGCAAATGTTTTGGATTGTGAGACGCATCATGACGTGGGTGTGACATTGTGCTTTGTTGTTCCATCTCTTCCTCCTTATGAGGATTGATGATGAATTGGGTGATGGCAAATTTTGGTTAGAGGGATTGTGGAGACGAATTTGGTATAGGGGAAATAGGGGGAAGATGTGACGGTAGCGACGGATTTGTAAATGTGTAGATTGTTGTAAATATGGGGTAAGGGCAAGGGTAGAGTAGGTGACAGGGGGGGTGACGTACGGTAGGGACGAGCTTTCTCACTTCGCTCTCCGTACGCACTTCGCCTTGCATTGCCTTGTTTGATGTGTACCCTTGTGACCTTACCCCTCGCTCATTTGTCTTTTCCCCCCTTTGTCTCCCACATGAGGACCTGTGCGCCACTGGGCGCCGAGGGGAGCGTGCGTGAGTCCGCCATTGTGCACCCGGAACTCCCAGAACCAGCTGTCTGCATCGATGCACCACCTTATGGACCACATGTCTGTGGCCGAGCACCACTTATGGACCCCATGGGTTGGGGCAAGGCCCCTCTGCTGGAACCGGCCACGATGGCCCAAGATCTTGCTTGCGGACCCGGTGAGGTGGCACCAAGCCCACAGGTGAACCACTCATAGTCGGCCCCTGTGGGCCACAAATAAAAATGGACACATTTTGTGCACTTTTATTTCCACCAAATAGGCAGCAAAACACAAGTTGACAACAACTGGAAGAAAGCAAATAGCCAGCAGAGGGAGCCGAAGAGCAAGAGACCACCAGCAGGGTTAGGGGTTGTTTGGTTATTTTTATTGAGAACTGTGGTGACTGTGCACCGATTGGTGCTTGAGGGTGCTTTGGTGCTTTCGGGTGCGTCGATGCAGGGCAGACTGTCTCCCCCCCCCCCCCCCCCCAGAAAGAACAATCACAGGTCCTGGGTTGCGTTTTGTAAAGAAAGTAACGTCATTGTAAATAATGCTCCCCACCGTCAATGTATAGTTTGAAGACAATTCCGCAATTCGGTTAGCTGTGGGCGTGAGTCTGTTAGGTAGGGTGCAATGGAGCAGCGGGACATACTTATTGGTGTTTTAAAACTGTCACACTCAGGGTCAGGTTAAAAGTAGAGGGAACTACACCTACGTGCCACACTAAGGTAAAAGTTATAGGCCCGGGACGTGCCTAAGGGGAGGAGGGTGCAGTGTTGTGGATATGAGAATGTTTTTTTAATTTATTGTTGTGTAATGAATTGTGGTAAAATGTCACCCTCCTTCCTGCATTTGTTGTTGTATAAAGGTCAAAGGGCGTTCCCGTAGTTAATTCCATAAAGCATACACGAAGGACACCATATATCTTTGTTGACAGTTATTTCCTTATTATGTGTATTAGGGTAAGGCCTTGTCTTCCATTAACTTAATACTCCATTGCACTGAATTACATAAGATAGATCCCCTTTCAATTCCCTCAAAGCCTCCATTACCAACTGCATTCCCCTTTTTGCATCCTTTGCCGACTGAATTGGGCGGTTTGCTGCAATTGCCACCATTGAACATGTGCTCGGGTCAGGGAAGAAAGGCGTGTCCCCACCTCGTCATAGAGGGGAGGAGTGAGTCAGCCCCACTCAACCAACCAAGAACAAGGGGTTGGACTTGGAGAGGGTGTGGAGAGAAACATCAAGGAGGTTCGCGAATGTTCAGGGGCGTGGCATATATAACCCGCAGAAGACGCCCCCACCTCAGACGAGTCCTGGCAAAGCACGCGACGTCCACACAGCGGCACGAGGAGACGATTGAGGCAGCAGATGAGTTCGGAGAAGTGCGAGAGAAGCGCGGGGAAGCCTTTGACAGAGGTGCGAAACAGAAGCGTGGGGAAGCCTTGACCGAAGTGCGAAACAAGAAGTGCAACGAAAGAGTTGCGCCGCACCAGTAGTTTTGGCTCCACCAGCAGTTGACTCCACTAGGCCGCTTCGACCCGTTACCCCGCGGGAACCAGATTGCGGTGGCATCGGTGGCCGTCGAGGTCCAGCCCGACGACCTGTGCGGGATCAAGCCCGAACCATCTGCCCCAGCTGAACCTTCCCATTCCTCCTTCCAGCATTCATTCCTGCCATTCCATCCTTCTTGTGTACGTGAGTTGTTTTGTTTGTCTTGTCCCAGGGAATAAGTTAAGCTTGTATAGTTAAGCTAGTATTTTCACTGTGTCACCTGCTTTTTCCATTTTCCCTGTATATAACCTTGACTGCTCCTTTTGCTTTAGTATGTGTAAATAATAAATCCTGTTATTCTTCTGTACGTCTTCTTCTTCCTCTTTACATTCGGTCACTTTAGAGGTTTCCATATTGAATATCTGTGGCGCGATTTTGGCCAACGTCCAGGAATCGGGTTAGTCGGGGTAACTGTTAGGGCCGCGGCGCCATCCGCTCGGCAAAATAACATCCTATCCGCGGTCCGCAACAATATATATATATATATATATAATTATATATATATATATATATATATATATATATATATATATATATCTATATAATTATAAAATTGAAATCTTGCGTGTTTGTATGTAACATTCGATCGGTCCGGGGGCGTGGCTTACCCCTTTGAGAGAGTAGTAATATCCACCATTTTATTAACTCGCATAGCTTTGAGGCGTTTTGTAGGCCCGTGGTGTCTTGCTCTCTCTCTCAGTTTTATTTCAAATCAAATTCGATATATCATTTCGTTTTTCACAGTCGCTAACATAGTTTTAGACTCGGTTGAAAAAAAACGGGAAGAAAATCCGATGAAAGTTTCCGTTTATAGAACGAAATGAATTCTGAAAGGCTTGTATCTTCAAGGCCATTGAGTCTGTTTCACGCCTTTATCTTCAATCTAAGTCGCCATCTGATTTCATTTTTATCGATGGTTTTACACTCGGTAAAAGAAATAATTGAGAACATTCACGCACACACGGGAAATTGCAGAGATATATTTTAAAAATCGTGCCACGTTGATATACGAAAATACACCGCCTAAAATAACAGGCATACAGTATATATCTTCGTCATTTCATTCAACATTATTACCCGGAAGTAAAATATGTTTCAGGAAATTACCGAGAGATATTTCTTCGATTTTTTTTATTATTTATATGCGCATACACTTTAAATAGGTTTATTTGAAATCTTTAATTTTCACAATGTAATTTATTTGTCATTTGATGATCGGCAAAACCATAGCACAAACACAATACTATTTGCAGGAAGAATGTCGTATCAACCCTCCGACGGCGCTACGGACGCGGACAACGAATCACACCTCACGTCTATGGACGCGAATAGCAACATCCGCACGAATCAGTCATCAATGATTTTCATTGGCGCGCCTGGAGGCACAGGGAAGACGTTTCTTATTAACCTGATTCTCTGTAAAGTGAGAGCGAGTGGTGAAGTTGCCCTTGCGGTGGCCTCATCTGGCATAGCTGCTACCCTCATGCCTGGTGGAAGAACAGCGCACTCAAGGTTCCAAATCCCTCTGACACCGAGGGAAGATGGCGTATGCAACATCGATAAAAATTCCACTATCGCAGACCTCTTTCGAAGTACAAAACCCATCGTGTGGGATGAGTGTCCTATGATCAGGAGAGAGAGTTTGGAGGCTGTGGATCGCACGTTGCGTGATGTATGTGACAAAGACGAGCCTTTTGGAGGGATCTTGACGATATGCTGTGGTGATTTCCGTCAACGTGATCGGAGATAAGGGCCGAAATCACGTGTCACAGGTAAGTGATTTAGAACGCTGGAGAGGTGAGCCTTATGGCTTGCTGGCCCAAATAATCTCCCTGATGATGTCCAGCGTTCGCTTTAGTTCTATTCTCATATCTATTCAAACTGACATTGACCCAACGGGTCATGGGTCGTCTAGGGGTAGCATCATCATCATCATTGGCTGAGGGGTCACATCATTGGCTGAGGGGTCACATCATTGGCTGAGGGGTCACATCATTGGCTGCGGGGTGGCATCATTGGCTGAGGGGTCTTCTCCTCACTGCTCAATACTAAAAACTGCTCTTCTATGTGAGGATTGATAAATAAAAGCAATTAGAACCAGTAAATTTAGTTTTATATGGCATTTTGCCCCTCTATTAGAAAGTGTGAGAAAATTATATATCTTCACCATAGGTTGACCTTTGACCCCCACTGTAACCATGGTAAACCCTTAATTATATATTAAATAACATTGACCCAACGGGTCATGGGTCGTCTAGGGGTAGCATCATCATCATCATTGGCTGAGGGGTGGCATCATTGGCTGAGGGGCGGCATCATTGGATGCGGGGTGGCATCATTGGATGCGGGGTGGCATCATTGGCTGAGGGGCGACATCATTGGCTGAGGGGCGACATCATTGGCTGAGGGGCGACATCATTGGCTGAGGGGCGGCATCATTGGCTGAGGGGCGACATCATTGGCTGAGGTGTAGCATCATTGGCTGAGGGGCGACATCATTGGCTGAGGTGTAGCATCATTGGCTGAGGGGCGACATCATTGGCTGAGGTGTAGCATCATTGGCTGAGGACATCATTGGCTGAGGTGTAGCATCATTGGCTGAGGGGCGACATCATTGGCTGAGGGGCGACATCATTGGCTGAGGTGTAGCATCATTGGCTGAGGGGCGACATCATTGGCTGAGGGGCGACATCATTGGCTGAGGTGTAGCATCATTGGCTGAGGGGCGACATCATTGGCTGAGGTGTAGCATCATTGGCTGAGGGGCGACGTCATTAGCTGAGGTGTAGCATCATTGGCTGAGGGGTAGCATCATTGGCTGAGGGGTAGCATCATTGGCTGAGGGGCGACATCATTGGCTGAGGTGTAGCATCATTGGCTGAGGGGTAGCATCATTGGCTGAGGGGTAGCATCATTGGCTGAGGTGTAGCATCATTGGCTGAGGGGTAGCATCATTGGCTGAGGTGTAGCATCATTGGCTGAGGGGTAGCATCATTGGCTGAGGGGCGACATCATTGGCTGAGGGGTAGCATCATTGGCTGAGGGGTAGCATCATTGGCTGAGGGGTAACATCATTGGCTGAGGGGTCACATCATTGGCTGAGGGGTGGCATCATTGGCTGAGGGGTAGCATCATTGGCTGAGGGGTAACATCATTGGCTGAGGGGTAGCATCATTGGCTGAGGGGTCACATCATTGGCTGAGGGGTAGCATCATTGGCTGAGGGGTGGCATCATTGGCTGAGGTGTAGCATCATTGGCTGAGGGGTCACATCATTGGCTGAGGGGTGGCATCATTGGCTGAGGTGTAGCATCATTGGCTGAGGGGTAACATCATTGGCTGAGGGGTAGCATCATTGGCTGAGGGGTCACATCATTGGCTGAGGGGTAGCATCATTGGCTGAGGGGTCACATCATTGGCTGAGGGGTCGCATCATTGGCTGAGGGGTGGCATCATTGGCTGAGGGGTAGCATCATTGGCTGAGGGGTAACATCATTGGCTGAGGGGTCACATCATTGGCTGAGGGGTAACATCATTGGCTGAGGGGTCACATCATTGGCTGAGGGGTAGCATCATTGGCTGAGGGGTCACATCATTGGCTGAGGGGTCACATCATTGGCTGAGGGGTAGCATCATTGGCTGAGGGGTCACATCATTGGCTGAGGGGTAACATCATTGGCTGAGGGGTAGCATCATTGGCTGAGGGGTCACATCATTGGCTGAGGGGTAGCATCATTGGCTGAGGGGTAGCATCATTGGCTGAGGGGTCACATCATTGGCTGAGGGGTCACATCATTGGCTGAGGGGTCACATCATTGGCTGAGGGGTCACATCATTGGCTGAGGGGTCACATCATTGGCTGAGGGGTAACATCATTGGCTGAGGGGTAACATCATTGGCTGAGGGGTAACATCATTGGCTGAGGGGTAACATCATTGGCTGAGGGGTAACATCATTGGCTGAGGGGTAGCATCATTGGCTGAGGGGTCACATCATTGGCTGAGGGGTAGCATCATTGGCTGAGGGGTAGCATCATTGGCTGAGGGGTAGCATCATTGGCTGAGGGGTAACATCATTGGCTGAGGGGTAACATCATTGGCTGAGGGGTAGCATCATTGGCTGAGGGGTCACATCATTGGCTGAGGGGTAACATCATTGGCTGAGGGGTAGCATCATTGGCTGAGGGGCGACATCATTGGCTGAGGGGTAGCATCATTGGCTGAGGGGCGACATCATTGGCTGAGGTGTAGCATCATTGGCTGAGGGGTAGCATCATTGGCTGAGGGGCGACATCATTGGCTGAGGTGTAGCATCATTGGCTGAGGGGTAGCATCATTGGCTGAGGTGTAGCATTATTGGCTGAGGGGTAGCATCATTGGCTGAGGGGCGACATCATTGGCTGAGGGGCAGCATCATTGGCTGAGGGTGGCATCATTGGCTGAGGGGCGACGTCATTGGCTGAGGGGTCACATCATTGGCTGAGGGGTAGCATCATTGGCTGAGGGGTCACATCATTGGCTGAGGGGTGGCATCATTGGCTGAGGGGTAGCATCATTGGCTGAGGGGTAGCATCATTGGCTGAGGGGTAGCATCATTGGATGCGGGGTGGCATCATTGGCTGAGGGGTAACATCATTGGCTGAGGTGTAGCATTATTGGCTGAGGGGTCACATCATTGGATGCGGGGTAGCATCATTGGCTGAGGGGTAGCATCATTGGCTGAGGGGTAGCATCATTGGCTGAGGGGTAGCATCATTGGATGCGGGGTGGCATCATTGGCTGAGGGGTAACATCATTGGCTGAGGGGTAGCATCATTGGATGCGGGGTAGCATCATTGGCTGAGGTGTAGCATCATTGGCTGAGGGGTAGCATCATTGGCTGAGGGGCGACATCATTGGCTGAGGGGTAGCATCATTGGCTGAGGGTGGCATCATTGGCTGAGGGGCGACGTCATTGGCTGAGGGGTCACATCATTGGCTGAGGGGTAGCATCATTGGCTGAGGGGTCACATCATTGGATGCGGGGTAGCATCATTGGCTGAGGGGTAGCATCATTGGCTGAGGTGTAGCATTATTGGCTGAGGGGTAGCATCATTGGATGCGGGGTAGCATCATTGGCTGAGGGGTAGCATCATTGGCTGAGGTGTAGCATTATTGGCTGAGGGGTCACATCATTGGATGCGGGGTAGCATCATTGGCTGAGGGGTAGCATCATTGGCTGAGGTGTAGCATCATTGGCTGAGGGGTAGCATCATTGGCTGAGGGGCGACATCATTGGCTGAGGGGTAGCATCATTTGCTGAGGGTGGCATCATTGGCTGAGGGGCGACGTCATTGGCTGAGGGGTCACATCATTGGCTGAGGGGTAGCATCATTGGCTGAGGGGTCACATCATTGGCTGAGGGGTGGCATCATTGGCTGAGGGGTAGCATCATTGGCTGAGGGGTAGCATCATTGGCTGAGGGGTAGCATCATTGGCTGAGGGGTAGCATCATTGGCTGAGGGGTAGCATCATTGGATGCGGGGTAGCATCATTGGCTGAGGTGTAGCATCATTGGCTGAGGTGTAGCATCATTGGCTGAGGGGTAGCATCATTGGCTGAGGGGTAGCATCATTGGCTGAGGGGTAGCATCATTGGATGCGGGGTGGCATCATTGGCTGAGGGGTAACATCATTGGCTGAGGGGTAGCATCATTGGCTGAGGGGTCACATCATTGGCTGAGGGGTAGCATCATTGGCTGAGGGGTGGCATCATTGGCTGAGGTGTAGCATCATTGGCTGAGGTGTCACATCATTGGCTGAGGGGTAACATCATTGGCTGAGGGGTCACATCATTGGCTGAGGGGTAGCATCATTGGCTGAGGGGTCACATCATTGGCTGAGGGGTCACATCATTGGCTGAGGGGTAGCATCATTGGCTGAGGGGTAACATCATTGGCTGAGGGGTCACATCATTGGCTGAGGGGTAGCATCATTGGCTGAGGGGTCACATCATTGGCTGAGGGGTCACATCATTGGCTGAGGGGTCGCATCATTGGCTGAGGGGTCGCATCATTGGCTGAGGGGTAGCATCATTGGCTGAGGGGGCACATCATTGGCTGAGGGGTAACATCATTGGCTGAGGGGTAGCATCATTGGCTGAGGGGTCGCATCATTGGCTGAGGGGTCGCATCATTGGCTGAGGGGTAGCATCATTGGCTGAGGGGTCACATCATTGGCTGAGGGGTCACATCATTGGCTGAGGGGTCACATCATTGGCTGAGGGGTAACATCATTGGCTGAGGGGTAACATCATTGGCTGAGGGGTAACATCATTGGCTGAGGGGTAACATCATTGGCTGAGGGGTAACATCATTGGCTGAGGGGTAACATCATTGGCTGAGGGGTAACATCATTGGCTGAGGGGTAACATCATTGGCTGAGGGGTAACATCATTGGCTGAGGGGTAGCATCATTGGCTGAGGGGTCACATCATTGGCTGAGGGGTAGCATCATTGGCTGAGGGGTAGCATCATTGGCTGAGGGGTAGCATCATTGGCTGAGGGGTAACATCATTGGCTGAGGGGTAACATCATTGGCTGAGGGGTAGCATCATTGGCTGAGGGGTCACATCATTGGCTGAGGGGTAACATCATTGGCTGAGGGGTCGCATCATTGGCTGAGGGGTAGCATCATTGGCTGAGGGGTAACATCATTGGCTGAGGGGTAGCATCATTGGCTGAGGGGTCACATCATTGGCTGAGGGGTAACATCATTGGCTGAGGGGTAGCATCATTGGCTGAGGGGTCACATCATTGGCTGAGGGGTAACATCATTGGCTGAGGGGTAGCATCATTGGCTGAGGGGTCACATCATTGGCTGAGGGGTGGCATCATTGGCTGAGGGGTGGCATCATTGGCTGAGGGGTGGCATCATTGGCTGAGGGGTGGCATCATTGGCTGAGGGGTGGCATCATTGGCTGAGGGGTGGCATCATTGGCTGAGGTGTAGCATCATTGGCTGAGGGGTCACATCATTGGCTGAGGGGTCACATCATTGGCTGAGGGGTCACATCATTGGCTGAGGGGTAGCATCATTGGCTGAGGGGTCACATCATTGGCTGCAGGGTGGCATCATCGGCTGAGGGGTCTTCTCCTCACTGCTCATTACTAAAAACTGCTCTTCTATGTGAGGATTGATAAATAAAAGCAATTAGAACCAGTAAATTTAGTTTTATATGGCATTTTGCCTCTCTATTAGAAAGTGTGAGAAAATTATATATCTTCGCCATAGGTTGACCTTTGACCCCCACTGTAACCATGGTAACCCCTTAATTATATATAATAACATTGGCCCAACGGGTCATGGATCGTCTATTATATATACTAGGGCATGCCCGTACTATATATATATCTAAAATTATATCCCCCCCCTCTATTTACATGAAATGGTTTGGTCCAAAGCGAACGGCTTGCGAGTACGGTGACAATCCCCCCCCTCTATTTACATGAAATGGTTTGGTCCAAAGCGAACGGCTTGCGAGTACGGTGACAATCCCCCCCCTCTATTTACATGAAATGGTTTGGTCCAAAGCGAACGGCTTGCGAGTACGGTGACAATCCCCCCCCCTCTATTTACATGAAATGGTTTGGTCCAAAGCGAACGGCTTGCGGAGTTTGGTAAAGAAATCGCCATAGCTCGGTAACTACTTGTCCGATTAATATGAAACCTTGAAAAGGCACATCCTCAGGTCCCCAGCAATATACCTGGCAAGTTTCAAGTATATCGGACCCGTGGTTGTCGAGAAACAGCGGTCACAGACAAACACACAGACATACACACATACACACACACACACACACAGAGATTACTGGAATTATATATACTAGGGCATGCCCGTACTATATATATGCCCGTACTATATATCTATCTAAAATTATATCCCCCCCCTCTATTTACATGAAATGGTTTGGTCCATTCGCAACGCCAAAGCGAACGGCGAACGGCTTGCGAGTACAGTGACAATCCCCCCCCCCTCTATTTACATGAAATGGTTTCGTCCATTCGCAACGACCACAGAACCCCCCCCTCTATTTACATGGAATGGTTTGGTCCATTCGCAACGCCGGCACACGCGATCGTTCGCTGCTCTCTGATTGGTTGAATCGTTTTTTGGACATAGCTCGGTAAGTAATTGTCCGATTAATATGAAACCTTGAAAAGGCACATCCTCGGGTCCCCAGCAATATACCTGGCAAGTGAAAAGTATATCGGACCCGTGGTTGTCGAGAAACAGCGGTCACAGACAGACAAACGTACAAACGTACAAACGTACAGAGATTACTGGAATTATAGATATATATATATATATATATATATATATATATATATATATATATATATATATATATATATATATATATATATATATATATATATATATATATATATATATATATATATATATATATATATATATATATAGATATATATAGATATATATATATATATATATAGATATATATAAATATATAATTATATATATATATGGACATATATACATATATATTGTTACGGGTCGCGGACAAGATGTTACTTTGGGCCGAGCGGATGGTCAACCGCGACCGTTACAGGATCCCCGATTGGCCCGACTCCCCCAACGTTGACCAGATCGCACCACAGATATTCAATTTGGAAACCTCTAAAGTGACCGAAAGAGAAGGAAGAGAGAAGAAGACAGAGTACGGAGGAATAACAGGATTTATTACACACACAAGCAAAAAGAAGGAGCGATCAAAGTTATTTACAAGCAATGGATGGAAGAAGCAGTCACACAGTGAATCGTTAGCTTATACTAGTCAATTTACTTAACCCCAGGACAACGATTAGGACAGACGACGTTCACACTTACACGGGGGATATTGCAGGCAGGTATGGCTTGAGGATGGATGGTTGTTTTGGGAGGCAATGGAGGGTCCAGCGTGGATTGCTGCCTGGCGCGTCCTTTTCGTGGCCTGCGGCCCCTTAGCTGCCCCCTTAGCTGCAGCGCAGCTGGTCGCACGATGGCTCGCACACACCTGCTCGTTCAGGCGTCTTCCTTCTCCCCAGCAACAACGAGCGACAGCAAGCAAGAGGACGGGGTCAGAGCAAGAGGACGGGGTCAGAGCAAGAGGACGGGGGTAGAGCAAGAAGACGGGGGCAGAGCAAGAGGACGGGGGCAGAGCAAGAGGACGGGGGCAGAGCAAGAGGACGGGGGCAGAGCAAGAGGACGGGGGCAGAGCAAGAGGACGGGGGCAGAGCAAGAGGACGGGGGCAGAGCAAGAGGACGGGGGCAGAGCAAGAGGACGGGGGCAGAGCAAGAGGACGGGGGCAGAGCAAGAGGACGGGGGCAGAGCAAGAGGACGGGGGCAGAGCAAGAGGACGGGGGCAGAGCAAGAGGACGGGGTCAGAGCAAGAGGGTGGAGTGCGTCCCGCGGCGGCTTATATTGGTTTCCTCACCGAACCTTCGCGCACTTTCTCGGGGGTTCCCGCTCCGCCCTCTCTTAGCCAAACCCCTTGTTCTGGGTTGGATGAGCGGGGCCGACTTACTCCTCCCCCCTATGACGAGGGGGGCGACCCGTCTTCTCTAGCCACTCCCCTTGTTCGCAATGGCCGCAAATGGCGAAAACTGGTCAGCAGCTGCAGGTAAGGCGCCGTCACGTTGCACAGCAGTTCAGTACTGCAATAAACGGTTGCTGTCAAAGCTCAAGTTGGGGAATCCCTGGCACTTGAGCTGCCATGGATCATCGGAGGGGCCTACGCTTTATTTCGTTTGATGCAATGCAGAGTCAATCTCGTGGGAAACACATATTTAGCCTACATAGAATAAGGAAATAAACTATTTAAAAAGATATATCGTGGCCTGTGTGTAAGTTTCATGGAATTAACTAGGAGGACGGCTGCGACCATTATTTACATTACGAGGGTGTTACACACAACAAAACCATACTTTTCACATTCGTTACACTTTCTCCAAAATTGTTACACTTCTCAAAACCGTTACACTTCTCAAATTCGTTACACTGCACCCTCCTTTCTTCAGGCCCGTGCTCGGGCCTACAAAACTTTAACTTAGTGTGACACGTAGGTGTAATTCCCTCTACAATTAACCTGACCCTGAGTGTGACAATCTTAAAACACAAATAAGTATGTCCCAGTATTGCATTGCACCCTGTCTAACAGACTCAAGCCCACAGCTAACCGAATTACGGAATTGTTCTCAAACTATACATTTACGGTGGGGAGCATTATTTACAGTGACGTTATTTCTTATTTACAACGCAACCCAGGACCTGTGTTTTTTTTTTCTTTTTAGGGAACAAGAAAAGGAAATTCCTGTTGGGAGGGAGGAGACAACACGCATTGCATCGATGCACCAGTACCAATACCACCAAAGCACCCAAAAGCACCACAAAAGCACCAAAAGCACCACTCGGTGCACAGTCACCACGGTTCATAATAAACACAACAAAACAACTGGTGGTGGTCTTCTCTTTTTCTGCTGGGCCGATGTTCTTCCCGACGTCTTCTGGCTTCATGCGGCCTACTTGGAAATAATAAAAAGCACAACTTGTGTTCATTTTTATTTAGGGCCGCAGGGGCCAACTAAGGGTGGTCCACCTGTTTGGCATAGGTGCCGCCTTACCGAGGTCCGCAAGCAAGATTCCCTGGCCACTATGGCCAGTCTCCAACAGAGGTGCCCTGCCCCAGAACCTGGGGTCCATCAAGTGGTACTTGGCCGCAGAACAGCGGTCCATAAAGTGGTACATCAACGCAATGCATGCTGGTTCTGAGAATCTCGTGCGCACAATGGCCATCTCACGCACGCTCCCCTCGGCGCCCAATGGCGCACAGGTCCTCAAGTGGGAGACAAAAGGGGGGAAGACAAATGAGCGAGGGGTAAGGTCACAAGGGTACACGTCAATAAAGGCAATGCAGGGTGAAGTGCGTACGGAGAGCGAAGTGAGAAAAACTCTTCCCTACCGTACGTCACCCCCCCTGTCACCTACACTACCCTTGCCCTTACCCCATATTTACAAGAATTTACACCTTTACAAATTTGTCACAACGTCTTGTCTTCCCCATCTTTCCCTTCTACACCAAATTCGTCTCCAATCCCTCTACTTCAAAATTTGCCATCACCAATTCATCATCAATCCTCATAAGGAGGGAGAGATGGAATTACGCACAATGTCACACCCACGTCATGATGCGTCTCACAATCCAAAACATTTGCATTAATGAAAAATAATAAAACATGGCATGGTGTGGAGTTACCTCATCTCAGGTGAGTGGATGCAGATGGTGCGAGGAGACTCCAATCCTAACTATCCTCTAAATGACCTTAACACTTTACACTACCCGGGGTCTTTCCCTGCCACTCCATTGGCCACTTACACTATGGGTTCTAACAACCAATTCCCATTGACCAAACTGTGGTGCTTCTCAATTTGGGGTCTCACTCCCCCGATTCATCTCCCGGTGCCCTTGCACAATTTCTGGGCTGTGACGTGTAGCTCTCCCAGCAGGTCTACCCACCTGCACACCTCCACCACTGCAGTTGCCACCCGAGCTTACCTAGCTCCTCACCCTAACCTAACTAACTGGGGAAGGCCCCTCCTGGCTCTGTCACCCCTTGGTGCCCTCTGTCACTGGGCTACCCGGGTCCGTCCTCTGGATCCTCGGGCCCCATCCACAACTACCGGCTCCCAGAGCCCACCTGCGGCCTCACCTGGCCGACATCCTCACAGTGGTGGAGTGCCCAAACCAACTACACACACTAACAGGCTACACGCCCAGCCATTTCCACAACACTAATGCACCCATCCAATCACCATTCTTCCACCCGCACCACAGATGCCAATATCCAACCACTAGTCTAGTAGGAAGACTAGGTCCCCCTGCACCCCCCGGAGATATACTTCTAATCAGTGTTTCTAGATTGGAAAAAATGTGTAGAAAATGACTAGCTATGGCCCCAAGCTGAAAAAATGTCCCACATACCATTTTTATGCAAATTACTGCTGCAAATT
Source organism: Myxine glutinosa (assembly GCF_964187855.1). Classification (NCBI taxonomy): domain Eukaryota; kingdom Metazoa; phylum Chordata; class Myxini; order Myxiniformes; family Myxinidae; genus Myxine; species Myxine glutinosa. Next base: position 163,465,572 of record NC_136263.1, read on the forward strand.
TTATGCAAAATTATGCAAATTTTATGCAAATTTTTGATGAGGAGTAGAGTTGAGGGGTCTTTGAGGGCTTCATCGAGGTGCTCTCGGTTGCAAGACTGGGTCATTCTGAGAAGCACAGCAGGGTCAGAGATCATGATGTTCTCCTCCTCAGTGAATCTCTCCATCAACAGCCTCTCCATTGCCTCACACACTGTTTTGAGGCAAAAGAGGGACTTTGCGTAGGCCTTTCCACTGAGAACACCTTTGAGAGATCCACTTGTTACTAGTTGTGCCTCAAAGAGAATCTCTGCATATCCAGAACCACGCATCTTGTGTCCAGTGAGCATCCCGATGTAGTTCATGGATGTGTGGAAGGGTCCAATCGTTACTACATGACTAGCAAATTCATTTGGCCAGCGCCAGATGATGGGAAGGGCTTTCATGCAGACACCCAGATCAAATGTATTCAGGACCCATCTCTGACCCACCTCAGCAGTTGCTGCCTCGGAACGCTTCAGTAGCTCACGAACAACTGCGTTGTCTGTGATCGGTTGGTGGATAGGCGTGCAGTAGTCGACTGTTGATTTGCTGGGTGGGGGAGAACCAGTTGCAGAGGTGAAACCCCCTAGCCCAGGCACAGGCTGCAGGCCATTGCCATGCCATGCAGGCACCAGGCACAGACCGATCACAGACAACGCAGTTGTTCGTGAGCTACTGAAGCGTTCCGAGGCAGCAACTGCTGAGGTGGGTCAGAGATGGGTCCTGAATACATTTGATCTGGGTGTCTGCATGAAAGCCCTTCCCATCATCTGGCGCTGGCCAAATGAATTTGCTAGTCATGTAGTAACGATTGGACCCTTCCACACATCCATGAACTACATCGGGATGCTCACTGGACACAAGATGCGTGGTTCTGGATATGCAGAGATTCTCTTTGAGGCACAACTAGTAACAAGTGGATCTCTCAAAGGTGTTCTCAGTGGAAAGGCCTACGCAAAGTCCCTCTTTTGCCTCAAAACAGTGTGTGAGGCAATGGAGAGGCTGTTGATGGAGAGATTCACTGAGGAGGAGAACATCATGATCTCTGACCCTGCTGTGCTTCTCAGAATGACCCAGTCTTGCAACCGAGAGCACCTCGATGAAGCCCTCAAAGACCCCTCAACTCTACTCCTCATCAAAAATTTGCATAAAATTTGCATAATTTTGCATAAAATTTGCAGCAGTAATTTGCATAAAAATGGTATGTGGGACATTTTTTCAGCTTGGGGCCATAGCTAGTCATTTTCTACACATTTTTTCCAATCTAGAAACACTGATTAGAAGTATATCTCCGGGGGGTGCAGGGGGACCTAGTCTTCCTACTAGACTACACAATTTACCTATACCCTCTACCTAACACTTACTCTACCCGCCCCGGGTATCCGTGATGGGGGTCCACTCTTCCCCCATTCACACCTTCACACCATCCACTCCACTCCACAATTTCCACCATACTCACTCCACGACCATCCATTCCAATACTCCATACCATTTATTCCATACACCTGTTCTCCATTCACCTGTCGTTGCACACCTGTGCACTCACACCTGGTGCCACCTGCACCCTCCTCCTCTTCCTGGACCATTTGGTCAGCACAATACACAATCACCTTCACTCACTCATACACTGCTCCACACACCTGTCCAGATGCACACCTGTGCAATCACACCTGTTCAATCCTCAAACACACGGCATCATCTCATCTAACTACTCCCCTCTGAAACTTGCGCTTCCCAGTCGTCCCTTTAAACTATTGCGCTCCCACGTCATTATCATCCACACTAAACTACCTGCGTCCCGACTACAGGTATCATTGTCACTAACTAATCTTAACGTTACCTAATGTCATCTTCTAGGGCCCTACACACAATATCCTAACCCACCCGGGCTAGTTTTCACTGCCATACACCCCATAAGCTAGTGCTCCTTTGCCCCCCCTCCGTGAGGGATGGTGGATTTGCCATCCCACCACATCGGGGGTCTCTCACTATAAATTTTGTTCATCCAAATTCAATAAATCAAAAATTTGCCAATCACTCTACCATCATCAAATTTTGCTTTTTTCTAATTTCGGGGCCAAAACACTATCCTCATCACCCGTCTACTGATTAGATCCTCTCGGTGCGCCACTTCCCTTCTAAAGCTCGGCTTCGTACAGCCGAGCAATGAACGCGGGTTCTTTGGTGCCGGCGGCTGGATGCGTCCGGCACTCGGTGCAGGGACAGGGTCTTACCCGTGCCGAGATCCCACGCACCACCTAGGCGCGGAGCCATCCAATTGCCCGATCTCGACCTGCCGGAACGTCTCTATAAAAAGTGGTTGCCATGACGACCCTTCCTATCGGGCTGCGCGCTCCGCCTAGTGGAGCCCGGACGCGGCCGTTCCAAGCGAGGCACAGCGTGGATCGCGTACGGCGGTCCTTTCGAACCCGCCGTGGCTCGGATCCCCGCTGATTCTCGCGGCACGCGAAGCCCGGCACGCACCGAGGGCCCGATTCGGCTATAAGTCGCTCTAACCGCTAACCCGGTTACCGTCGATGCCTCACCTGCATGCTTACACGCATACGCTACCCCTTTCTTGCTCATACATCCAGCCGTTTCCCTGCTCTTGGTCATTGCACCTTCTCTTACACACCCAGGTACACTCATTCCACTCACAGACTTGGTCACACACCTGACCACCGAACACCTTTGCACGCATTCGTCGCTCGCACACCTCACCAAACACACCTCTTCGCGCCCCCTCCTCGGTCACCTCCTCTGTGACAATCACAGGTGTGCTCTCACTCGCACACCCAACCACGTGCCTCACGACCAACTCAAGTGTGCATTCCCACACACGCTCTACCATTCCAGGTGTGCATCCTTCCATTCCAGGTGTACATCCTCGCTCACCTGTCACAACCAACTCACGCTCCGTGTCACTCTCACTACTCTCACCTCTACTCTCGGTCGCGCACTCACCCTTACTCTCGACAGCGCGCTCTTTCCTCATGCACCTGTCCGTTACACACCTTTCTCGCGCACACTCTTGCGCACACTCTCCCGTTACACCCTCTGTAACACTCACCACAGGCGTGCATTCCCCCTTACTCTTGACAGCGCACTCTTTCCCCATGCACCTGTCCGTTACACACCTTTCTCGCGCATCCTCTTGCGCACACTCTTTCGTTACTTCCTCCATAACACTTACCACACCGCGCTTCCATGTACCCCCTCGCACACGCGCTTCGACCAACTCACTCTTGACGGCACACTCACTCCTCGGCGTGCACTTTTTCCTCACACACCCCATGGTCGGACATTCTCGCACACCTCTTTTTTTCGCACACCAGACCTGTCGCACACTTCACCAACAGCCTTTCACGAACACCCGGATCCAAACCAATCCCCAAGCCGACTGAAGCTTTCCTCACATCATATACATTGCCGAATATTTCGCCACTCACCTTGGCACCTCGTCGTCGCACCGCCTCTGCCACCTGCAAACTCTTTATTTGGTTACTGAGCAGCACATCATGAGTTGAGCACCGACCTTGTACATATTCCATTACTTCCTCCTTTATCTCCCTCTTAGTTTCTGTCCGTCCCTTCTTAATTTCACTCACCTCTTCTTCCACTTCCTCTAATTTTTGCTTCACCTCTTTTATTTCCCGGTGCGTCTCCTCAAGTTCGTCCTCTAAGGCTACCGTGACCGTCTCTATGTGCATCCTCACCTGCCGGTCCTTTGTCTCCATTAGTTCTGTCACCTCATCCAACCTCATTGTCAGTCCCTCACGTACCATCTGACATTGCCTCTGTGTCGCTATTAAGTCATTTTTAATTTCTTTTTGTGTCGCCTTTAACCCTCCTAGTACCGCAGTTTTCTTTTGAACCTGCTCCACTAACTCCGTCTGTCCCTCTGTCAGCTGTTCCACCTCCTCCGTCATATCTTCTATTCCCCCCTGTAACCTAGCCGTATTATTCCTCACCTCTTTCTCTATACGCTTTTCACCTCGCTTTACCTCCTCACCTACACCTCGTCGTATCCCCTCTTTCATCTCCTCCATCTCTTTTGTAGATGCCACCCTCATCTGTCCCAATTCATCCCTCTGAGCATCCAGTTTACTTTCTAACCCGATTTGCACCTCCTCTATCTGGTTCCCCATTCGTTTGATTTCCCTGGCAGATTGTTCCCCTATTTCACGCAATTTGTCCTCCATCCTATTTTCTAACCCCATTAACCCATTTTTCACCTCTTTTATCCCGTTGTCTAACCCCTCAAAATTATTGTCTAACTTCCCAAATTTCTTGTCTAACCCCTCAAAATTATTGTCTAACTTCCCAAATTTCTTGTCTAACCCCTCACCGGTACTCCTCGCTTCGTCCCTCATTGCCCCCAATTGCTCACTCTGAGCCCTCGCTTCGTCCCTCATTACCCCTATTTGGCCCTCCAATCGCTCACTATTCTTGTCCATAAGGGCCTTCATTTGGATCATAAAGAGATTCCAATCCACCAGTGGCGCTGCTACGGTCGCGGGCGCGGCTAAATTTGGCGCCACAATAACCATGTGCGTGAGGCCGCCATTTTGTGCACCTGATACACCCTCAACCACCTCATTGCTCTCCTCCTCCCTTTCTTCCCCTAGGTCCTGGGTTACCCCTAACTCGTCTATCTCCCCCACCGACATCCGATCGCCTTGATTGTCCAATTCCATGGCTCGATCTCAAAATTCGGGTTTTATAAAACAAAATTTCGGCAGCTCGTAATTTTGACCAAAATTTTTTTTTCTACACGTTTTAAAAATTTGGTTCGGGCCTCGTATCCCACTCCTCGACACCAATTGTTACGGACGCGGTTAAGATGTTACTTTGGGCCGAGCGGATGGTCAACCGCGACCGTTACAGGATCCCCGATTGGCCCGACTCCCCCAACGTTGACCAGATCGCACCACAGATATTCAATTTGGAAACCTCTAAAGCGACCGAAAGAGAAGGAAGAGAGAAGAAGACAGAGTACGGAGGAATAACAGGATTTATTATACACACAAGCAAAAAGAAGGAGCGATCAAAGTTATTTACAAGCAATGGATGGAAGAAGCAGTCACACAGTGAATCGTTAGCTTATACTAGTCAATTTACTTAACCCCAGGACAACGATTAGGACAGACGACGTTCACACTTACACGGGGGATATTGCAGGCAGGTATGGCTTGAGGATGGATGGTTGTTTTGGGAGGCAATGGAGGGTCCAGCGTGGATTGCTGCCTGGCGCGTCCTTTTCGTGGCCTGCGGCCCCTTAGCTGCCCCCTTAGCTGCAGCGCAGCTGGTCGCACGATGGCTCGCACACACCTGCTCGTTCAGGCGTCTTCCTTCTCCCCAGCAACAACGAGCGACAGCAAGCAAGAGGACGGGGTCAGAGCAAGAGGACGGGGTCAGAGCAAGAGGGTGGAGTGTGTCCCGCGGCGGCTTATATTGGTTTCCTCACCGAACCTTCGCGCACTTTCTCGGGGGTTCCCGCTCCGCCCTCTCTTAGCCAAACCCCTTGTTCTGGGTTGGATGAGCGGGGCCGACTTACTCCTCCCCCCTATGACGAGGGGGGCGACCCGTCTTCTCTAGCCACTCCCCTTGTTCGTAATGGCCGCAAATGGCGAAAACCGGTCAGCAGCTGCAGGTAAGGCGCCGTCACTTTGCACAGCAGTTCAGTACTGCAATAAACGGTTGCTGTCAAAGCTCAAGTGGGGGAATCCCTGGCACTTGAGCTGCCATGGATCATCGGAGGGGCCTACGCTTTATTTCGTTTGATGCAATGCAGAGTCAATCTAGTGGGAAACACATATTTAGCCTACATAGAATAAGGAAATAAACTATTTGAAAAGATATATCGTGGCCTGTGTGTAAGTTTCATGGAATTAACTAGGAGGACGGCTGCGACCATTATTTACATTACGAGGGTGTTACACACAACAAAACCATACTTTTCACATTCGTTACACTTTCTCCAAAATTGTTACACTTCTCAAAACCGTTACACTTCTCAAATTCGTTACAATATATATATGTGTATGTATATATATATATGTATATATATATATGTATATGTATATATATATATATATATATATATATATATATATATATATATACACACATACATATATATATATATATATATATATATATATATATATACACACATACATATATATATATATATATATATATATATATATATATATATATATATATATATATATATATATATATATATATAGTCATGTTTATCTGTCCTGATGTTTTTATGTGTACAAATTTATGTGGACTCTTCAATTTACGCTCGAGATGCATTCCTAAAAAAACTGAATGTTTCTTGCAGCTGCTATAATGAGTGCAAGCACGGATACTGCAGTTATGCACCCGAATACAAGTGTGTCTGCGACTTAGGATGGACAACTAACCAGTCACTTGCAAATGACACCGGGGTGGGCTGTGACGTTGATTGCGGATGCTTTCTGCACAGCTATTGCCCAGTTGGCCTCAAACACTGCATTGATTGCAAAGGTAATTTTGTGGGAGAAGGGGATGGAAATGTGGAAAACATTATTTATTTGCAAGAGATGCAGAGTGAAATAAAGCCAGTTATGTCTTTAATAAAGCCAGTGCTGTCTTTATTTAAGCTCATTTCTTTTAATGTCTGCAGATTGGACAACAGGACCGTTTTGTGAGTTTTGCAAGCCTGGGAGTTATGGCAATGCAACTTCTCCAGCTGAATGCAAACCATGTACCTGTAATGGGCATGAGGATGCCTCGAAGGGCTTCTGTGACATGGTGACAGGAACGTGTTATTGTACAGGACATACTGATGGAACACACTGTGAGCACTGCCAGGCGGGGTTTTATGGAGATCCTCGGTATGTACCAAAGTAAGAAAGCAACATAAGATATATACAATGGTACTTCATCAAGTTTTCTGTTAAAAAATAAAAATTTATCACAAGTGAATAACATAGAAAATACTCTTGAAAGTGAATTCTATTTTAAAATGTTACGGCAAGACGAAACCTTACAATCCATCGCCTTGGACAAATGTTTGCAGTGGACTTGAAAAGGTCTACATTTTCAATAACTAGAGCTGTATTAACTATTTTAGTTTGTCATATCTAACCATGATATTTGTACAATCTCTTCACTTTATCTTCTGCACTCAAATTATCTTTTTAATCATAATTAACCTTGCCTCACCTTGCCTCGCCTTGTTATTACCCTTGCGGTTCCTCTGGCGAGTAAGCGTCCTTCAAGCTCTCCACGTCATCAGGGGCCATTCAAATATTACGTAACGCTATGGGGGGTGGGGGGGGGGGGTGTACGGCCGAGCGTTACGAAGTGTTACGAGGGGGTGGGGGGGTGTTCGCATCGGCGTTACGTAACAGTAGTGATCTACGTTTTTAAAACCAAAAGTGGGATTACTACTCATCCCATTTTTGGTTTCAGCAAAAATGGGATGACTACTCATCCCATTTTTGCTGAGACCATGTTGATACTGAAGTCGAAGTCACAACTAGAAACCACATTTAACTGTATTAAATTTAGTAATCTTTATTACTCTTTATAATATTGATGCCACAACGAATTGTTTGTATAGCCTCTTAGGGTCTCGTAAGTTATTCCAGTTCCCATGCGGGTTCGCGTGCTTCGGTGGTCAGTATCGGGGTACCAGACTCGATTGATTGCTCCTGTGGAAGTTGGAGCCCCTCAGTGTCGACACCATCATCGTCTAGCCATTCCAGGACCGGCTCTTTCTCCTGGTACGCCACCAGGCACATTAGCTCCCGCTGTCGTCGTGCGGCTACGCGCTACGGGCGCACACGTTCCACGCGCTGCTCCAGTTTCTTGTCCTTGTGACAGCGGGCATGGGCCTTGCCTGACTTTTTGGAGGCATGATACAGTCCACAAGTTGAACAAGTCCGCCTCTGGAGTTCGGTTTCCAGAGTAGGACATGCGAAGTCATATGGGACTCCCTTTGGGAATTTTTTACGGGCTCCCGGCGTGAGAATGCTCTGCCCAAGGACAAGGCTCTGGAACAGCGTTGGAAACTTCCCATCGGTCGTGTTGCAAACGAGCCCGTCACCCGTCTGCTGCACGGGCAACGGGGGCGGAAGGAAGCGATCTCGGACTACACTGAACAACGAGCTTCTGGGCTCTCTGCAACAGTCTAGATCGTTACACTTGACCAGTTGTACCATATACTGACTCTCCCGTACATGTATCGCCTGCCAGTCTCTGTCCTTCTCAATAATATCATCTTCCGCATCTGCCGAGAAGTATTCTGCCACCGTTGGGAAGTCGTCTATGACAGTCTGAGACCAAACTTCCGCCAGGACCTTGCCCGCATGGGCGAAATTCTGGACTTCCAGCTCATCATCGACCGTCTTGCCCGATCCATCAAGATGACTGCCGAAGTGATCGTGGGGCAGCACGAGCCCTGCCAGGTCGTGGCTGAGCGGTGCCATACGTCGCTCAACCCGATTGAAGGCGCTCCTACCTGGGGCGTTGGTCGCGATGAAGAGGGCATCCAAATCGTTCGTACAGAAATAGTCAATTGCACACTGAATCATTTTCTCATAACGCGGATTTTCGTCCGGGCCGCCATCCACGGTCACAATCATGACAGGTTTTGGAAGACCGTCTTTGCACGACAAGCTGTCCCGAAATTCGGTCAAGGAACGAATGCGTTTCATGTCGTGGAGGTGGTTGAATGCAGTAGATGATGAATGCTTAGCACTCCTGATGCCGATATAGGTGGGGCCCGAGTACGTCACAGCACCACCGGTGATATAGTTACCCTTGATCATTACTGCAGCGATGACGGACGGCACCAATTTATGCCGGGAAGCAATGACGAAGTCATGGTCACTCAATCGGACTTTGTATTCCATATGCATGATCAACGGCGCCTGTTTATTGGCGGCCGTTAGGCCAATAGGAACCCTGGCTTTGTCATCTTGGGAATGGAAGGTAACTTCATCAGGACCCAACAGGGATGCCAAGTTTTCGAGATTTGCGATAGATGCCCTGGCAAACATCGCATCTTTATGCCCGGAGTGTACGTCATTTTGAGCTCTCGACAGTTTCACTGGTACAGTTTTGCAGTGCCTCTTCCCCTCCCGCGTTGTAGAGTTGCGCGGCAGAAGGCGGAGGTAAACAGAACTTCGAGATAGCTGAAAGCCACGTTTTGTCAAGGCAGCGGTTAGGTCATCCAGAGTCTTGACCGTTCTAATGATCTCAGAACGTCGTCGCTCATCAGCCGCGGAACCACCTATAGCGATATCCACTATAACTTTGTGAAGTAGGTTCTCATCAACTATCGCTGGCCTGCCCACAGTTGATTTCGGAGTTGTTTACGTTGGTCTTCATCTAAGTTATCCAACTTTTTCGTTTGTAGTTATCCCGGTACCGTTGTTGCCGCTCTTTGTTTTTCACGCAGTTTTTGAGTTCAGATTTAAGCCCATCCAGTTTCTGCTGTTTCTGCTTCAGATCCCAACGCTCATCCGCTGATAAAAGTCCTTGGCCTTGACGTTTGGACAGATAATTCACTTCATCTTGTACAACGTTATGGGTGGCGTCCAATGCTTGTTTTTTCGGCGCTAGCCGCACCTTGGTTTCCTCAGCTGAGCTGGTAGTCGCAATGGGTTGCACGGGTTTCGTCGGTTTGGGTGGTGCCGCGGGTTCGATAGTGCCATCAGTCTCCTTCTCTGCTTTTAGTTGGTCTGTCGCCGCTGTCGGTACCTGAATAAAATAAAAATCCCTATTACTTTCCTTCACCTAGAGAACATTTTCAGACAATCATCAAAAGTATCAAAAGTAATTCTCCAAAAATCTCAGGAGGAAATCGGCTCAATAAACCCGTTTAATTCAAATCCCCCATCTGTTGAACTTTCCCGTCAAGTGAGCACCACTCATCAGCATCGTCAGTGAGTAATTGTACGATTATATTCTATATATTCGATTATATTCTAGTTCAAACCTATCAGCGGCGGATCCAGGAATTTGCCCTACGGGCGCGCGGAAAAAGGCCCGATGAATCTCATTTGCACCCGCCCCGCACGACGGCCAAAAAGGGGACCCATAAATCCCCGTAATATTCGAAAGGGGCGCCTTAGACACCCTGAGGGGGCAATTGCCCCCCCCCCTACGGCCAGGAATCAGGGCGGTAAGCGTGGATGGTGTAAGCTACAATGCAAATTCATAGCAGCGGAAATGGGAACACTACATTTTGGTGGCAGGAAGCAGCACTGTATACAACGAGACCGTTCAGAGAGCGGGACTTGGCAAAAAGACGAAACGACGTGAACTTGGTGTCAAATTAAAGCCAATCTATGGTTTAATATAAGTGTTTAAGAGGAACTATAGCGCTAAAGTACAAAATATTTGTTTTATAAAGGTTTGAAAATACGGTGTTACCCAGGGGTAGGGGGTTTTGACTTTTCAATGTCATCAGAGGTCAATGATTTTGGTACCAAATGAAAGCCAGCATGCGACTTACTATATGTGTTTTAGAGGAAGTTTTGGTCTAAACCTAAACCGTAAGATTTTGGCCGATTTTGATAAAATTGACCTCTGGTCAATGACTCAGAGCCAAATCCGGAAATAAACCGGACGATATTTCTGAAAGCTAGTACCATTGTACCAACCTGCAACAGCTCCAGTTTTTGTGGAAATAGTTGAATCTGCTATTTAGGCATTTCGGGATAGAAATAGAATGTAGTTCCCGGTTGTGACTAAATGGCATAAAATTTGCGGTGTGTATACTGTATTATCGCCCAGTCAACACGGAACGCACGCCAGAAACAATATCTTAAAAATTGCTCATTTATTACCACGATTACAGTTTCAACATAATTTATAGATAGATAAGTTCTCCTATATATTCTGAATGATACATTTTCATGATATTGAGAATATTAGCTGTATTTGCGGGGAATTATATTGTGAGTCGCATCACTCTCATTTGAAGGACATGAAAATGTACATACCTTTGACCAAAATGAAAGCATCTGGCCCTTTCGTTCTAGTTCCTTCTGTTTCCATTCTTGTAGCTTTTCCGTCACAGCAAGCTGAATGTCGTGTTGCTTTTTCAGTTGGGCCCATATTTTGGCGACTTGTAATTGCACAGCTTGTTTAGAAGTTGAGGGGTTTGCCTTGGAAAATCCGTCGATTAAACTCTTATGTAGCTTTTCTTTTATATTCATGGCCGCCATGCTTTAAATGTGTGTGGTTCATGCGTTTGCCCACCAATCACGCGACTGCCGACAAAATGGCGTTTCTTCGGAAGGTAAAGGTCACCCCAGCTTGCAACCCCACCTGGCGAATCGTTCATAAATCACCTCAACCTATGGTGCACCGCAGTGCGCAAAACAGATGTTCTTTGCCGCAGCAACGATCGCG